>NW_016803880.1:8045040-8050652 GCF_001698545.2 Rhinopithecus bieti | reverse complement strand
TTTTTGTATTTTTAGCAGAGATGAGGTTTCACCATGTTGGCTAGAATGGTCTCGATCTCCTGACCTCGTGATCCACCCACCTCGGCCTCCCAAAGTGCTGGGATGACAGGCGTGATAATTTTCTTTTATGGTGTTTGCTTCTTATGTCCTATCTAAATACCTTTTTTAAATTCCAAGGTTGAAAAGATTTTTCTCCTGTTTTCTTACAGAAGTTTTGTAAGTTTTAGCTTTTATGGTTAGGTCTATAATCCATTTCAAGTTAACATTTTTGTATAGTGCAAAATAAGGATAAATGTTCACTCTTTTCTATATAGGTATCCGATAGAGTCAGTGTCATTTGTTGAAAATATTAGGTTGGTACAAAAGTAATCGCAGTTTTAAGTCCCACTGATGTGAACCCAATGAACCTAAAATTTCCCCATCCCATTTTTTTCTCCATTTAATTACATAAGCCCTTAGCATTTTGTTTGAAAATCAAGTATTTCTGTGGGGAATATATATAAATATATATTTCTGAATTCACCTATTATTCTATTCCACTGGTCTATATGTCTATTCTTGGGTCAATGCCACACTGACTTGAGTACTGTAGCTTAATGTAAGTCTTTTAAAATAAGATAGCATAAATTCTTCAATTTTATTCTACTTCTTAAACATTGTTTTGGTTATTCTAGGTATTATACTTTGCTTTTCCATTGGAATGTTGATTGGGATTGAATTGTGTCTACACATAAATTTGATAAGAACTGACATCTTAAAAATACTTAGTGTTCCATTTAATGAATATAATGTCTTTTATGGATTTTTTTTTTATTTTCCCAACAACGTGCTTTAATTTTCACTGTATGTTTTATAAAGTCTGTTGCTAGATATTTTATATTTGGGATGTTGTTGTAAATGGATTATTTAAATCCCATTATCCAAACATTCATCACTTGTAAGTTGAAATACAATAATTTTTAAATATTGACCCTATATCCTGAGACATCATTAAATTTTCTTATTAGTTCTAGTAGCTAATTTGTAGATTCCTTAGGATTTTCTACATACATGATTTTTTCTGCAAATAAAGACATTTTTGCCTTTTAAAAAAAAGAAAATTAGCCGGGCGTGGTAGCAGGTGCCTGCAGTCCCAGCTACTTGGGAGGCTGAGGCCGGAGAATGGTGTGAACCCGGGAGGCAGAGTTTGCAGTGAGCTGAAATCATGCCACTGCACTCCAACCTGGGTTACAGAGTGAGACTCAATCTCAAAAAAAAAAATAAAAAATTAAACATTCATTTTGATCAAATAAATGAAAACTCCTTAAATCAATAAGTCAATCAGTAGTTAAGAAACAAAATCAATAGTGTTTTGTTTGGGTAGAAACAAGTATTTATAAAATGCAACAGAGGGAATTACACTCACTGTAAAAACTAAAAAAAACACTGAGAAATGATGACAACTACATCTTTAGTATGGTAAGGAAGCTGAAACATTTATTATTAAAAGAAAAATACAATTGTAACATGTTTTGAAAACAAAAGTATGTAATGCTTTCCTGGTATCCATGAAAACATGAGCTGCCGGCAGTTCTACCTTAGAAGGGTGAGTCTTGGGCCCATCCAAGAGCACATCATGATGAACACATGATCTTTGGATGGATCATCGTAAAGTACTTAGCATGCTATTCATCTTTTGTTTTTCTTCTTTCCTTAGTTTTCACCCAAAAGATAAATAATCAAGGACATCAACAAAATGTTCACAAACAATGAAATGCTCATGATTGAAGGTAAAATGTTTAAAACTTATAATTTATGTGTCTCCAACTGGCAAAAAAAAAGTTAAATTGAAATTCTCAGTGCTGGTAAGGATGTGTGGAAACAGACAATTTAACATAACAGATAACACTGCCTATATCATGTCTGTTAATAAAGATTTTGAAGGAACATGTCACTGAGATTATATAATTCTATCATATTCTTTAACATAGCAACATTGTAGATGGGACTCTGTCACTGGGGCAATTTGAATATAAACAAAGTTTATCAGCATATTTGATAATAGAGGAAAAATTGGGGGAAAAACATTAGCCAAGAATGGTGTGTTACATTAAAAAAATGAATATGATAGCGATAACCTAAAAAGAATGGAAAATTGCTAATACATACTATTATTATGCTGTTCACTAACAAAACTCTAGAAACTGGAACATTCTCAGATACATAGTAAATGCTCTATAAATATGATAAATGTGATACAAGAGTGGAAGCACGTTTTACTGTGGTTTCTTTATAATTATGTTTTGGAATTACAGTTGCTATTCCCACCATCACTGGACATTTTACTTGAGAATTTCACAAGGACTGCCAGTCAATATATAAAAGTACTAGGTTTCCTTAACATGAGAGGACAATTGTTCATCAATATCTAATACATGCAGGTATCTTTGTTATTTACTTTACTTGCAAAACCTAGCCATTTGGACTGCCAAGTAACCAACGGTCATCGAGTCCTAACCAAACAGAATAGAAAATAATGGGACTCGGTAAGCAAGTTCCACTTATTTATTTGCTTTCTCTATGGAACATAAATGTAAGAGTGTCTACTGTGTCTGAACATACAACATAGTCAACGAAATGTCTTCATTGAGATTGATAATTGTTGCTTTCCACTTGCTCAATAGGGAAATGTGGCTTATAAACACCATGCTCTCACCATCCTACCCAAACTGTTAAATTCTTCACTTTCCTTAGGGTAGAAGAAGAAACATGTGAAAAAAAAAAAAAAAAAAAAAAAAAAAAAAACTGTCTGTGTTAGGCCATTCTTGCATTACTAAAAAGAGTTTCCCAAGACTGGGTAATTTATAAAGGATGTAAACTTAATTGGCTCATGCTTCTGCAGGCTTTACAGAAAACATGGTACTGGTATCTGCTTAGCTTCTGGGAAGGCTTCAGGAAGCTTGCAATTGTGGCAGAAGGCAAAGTGGGAGCAGGCATATCAGAAGCAACAGAGAGAGAGAGAGAGAGAGAGAGAGAGAGAGAGAGAGAGAAAGGGAGAGAGAGGGAGAACAGGGTGGGGAAGGTACCACACCAAAACCAGATCTTATGAGAACTCACTCACTATTGCAAAGACAGCACCAAGCCATGCAGGCTCTGCCTGCATGATCCAGACACCTCCCACCTAGCCCCACCTCTATTACTGGGGATCTCATTTGAACATGAGATTTTGGCAGAGACAAATATTCAAACAATATTACTGTCTCCTAGTATGTATTTCCTCCAGTGGGTGAAACTTTTGGTGGAGTAGTTCACCATGTTATTTTATGCAGGAATGTGGGGGAATTATCAGAGTTATTTTCCTAAAATATATTTTACTTAAAATATTTTAAAAGAGAATGGTAAATCAACAAATTCAATAGGCGTTTTCTCTCTTTGAGGAGGCATTGAAATCATAAGTAGCTATGAGTGGTTTCTTTATGCTTTACTGTGCTTTTCAAATTTTATATGCTGAATACATATTGCTGTGAAATTCAGGAAAAAAGGAGAGTTTATAGAAAATAAATAGATTCATACATTCATAGGACAAAAATTGGTTCTTAGCCAATAAATATATTAATATCTTAGGCATAGCTTCTTTGTACTGTTTCATAATTGATAACTACTTGAGGTTTCCAAAAAATGACATTCAAATAACTTTTACACATAAGGTTTTTGGGAAGTAGAGAATATTATTATTTCATATAAAAATAAATGCCTATAAATATATAACTAATAAAATATTATTTTGCATTTATGTCTGTATTATCAAAAGTTTGGAATAGTAATACATGTATGGATTTTGAACTCAACCCTATTTATATCATCTTAAAAATATGTTAAGGAAATCAAGCAAATAAGTAGCTATTTGTTTTCCCAAAATCCCTTTTTAAAAATAATTAGTAATCACAACTTTTTCATTTTTTATTATTATCATTAATTTGTTTTATTTGCGTGTATGGTTCCATGTGTGCACCTGTGCACACGCATGCATGTTTTAGTCTGTATACTATTAAACATTCAAGTGGATTGAAAACATAACTTTGATTTTTTTAATCTCAGTTTTGGTAGGAAAACAAACTGGAGTACTAACTGGTAAAACGATTTTTAATGAATCATTTTAAGATGATGTTTGGAAAATAAGTGAGATTTTTACAGTCAATGTAATTCCCGGCATCCAGAGAATATACTGAATAGGGAAGAATTTCCTAGGGTAAACTTTGTGACATCAAAGAGGACCTCCCTTTTGGAATTTAAGAGGAAAATTGGGCTCAATTAAATTATGTATATGTTATGCAAAGCAGATAATTATCTTGCTCATTACCATTGCTGTTTGGAATTGTAGCAGTGTCTCTTTCTACCACAGTTGAAGATGAATGGGAATGTTGTCTTAATCATTTTCATGTTTGAAAACCCTTCTTTCCCTTCCATGCTGGCAGCTCTACCTTAGGTTGGTAATGTCTGTGCCTGTCCAGATGCACAATATGATCAACAGAGGCAAATGCATTTGTTTGATTAAACAGAATACATGAGGTGCCAATAATCTTCCCAGTTTTCTGGCCCTCAGGCTGTTATTTATTAGCATTCTGCTTGTGCTGTCATTATTGCATATCAATGCCAGAAAATGTTTATTTTTTAATAAGTAGCATAATGGTTTGTAAAAGCTCACAGAGAAAACAAATATTGAAACAATTCTAATATTCAGATAATACTTATGCTGTCATATATTGACAGATGTTGAACATTTGACAAGATTGTAAGTTCCTGTCAAACTTGTCAATAAATATTGACCAAGTTAACTTTGTCAAGAGTCTCCATTAGCAAATATGTCAGGAAACTTCTACAAATACAGTCATTCAAAGTTGTACTTTATGTCTTCAAAGCAAGATGATGTTACAAAGGTAAATGTAGGATTTTTCAAGGGACACTTTAGCCTTCGAACTTAGACCTTAGTCTTTGATTGCTAAAGAATTCTTGCCAGTGGCAGAAATGTTATTCACTGTGGCAAGTGAAAGAACTGAAGGGATTTTATGAATGGAACTTGAAGGAACAGTCAGTTGATTTGAAGGAAGTAAATAAGTGACCTTTCCTATCACATGATGAATGTCCAATTAAATCTCAAAAGTATTTAAGACAAAGGAATTAAAAATAACTATAGATACAATAATTTGATAATGGATGCATGATATAAAAATGTAAATTGTGACATCACCAACATAAAATGTGAGGGGAAGGGAAGTTAAAACATAGATGATTTTTGCATATGGTTGAAGTTCTCAACATAATATAGACTGTCACAATTATTAAATGTTTTACGTAAGCCACATAATATCCACAAAGGAAATAAGAAAACCTAAGAGTAGAGACATGAAAAATAAAGAAAAGAAAATGAAGCATACAACCACAAATCACAATAGACTACAGCAATAGAGGAAGAGTAAAACAAATGGTTTGTGAAATAGAAAACAATTAACAAACTGACATTGGTAAGCCCTTGCCTATTTATCAGTAGTTACTTTAAAATAAATGAAACAAATTTTCCGATCAAAAGACATAGATTGGTTGAATTGATTCAAAAAAAAAAAAAAAAAAAAAAA
>NW_016803880.1:8032870-8040832 GCF_001698545.2 Rhinopithecus bieti | reverse complement strand
AGGCTCCATGGGCGTGGGACTCTCCCGGCCAGGTGTGGGAAATATTATCCTGGTGGGCCAGTATGCTTAAAGCGCAGTATTGGGGTGGGAGTTACTCGATTTTCCATGTGTTGTGTGTCTCAGTTCCCCTGGCTAGGAAAAGGGATTCCCTTCCCCCTGGCGCTTCCCAGGTGAGGCAATGCCTCGCCCTGCTTCAGCTCTCGCTGGTCCAGCTGCAGCAGCTGACCAGCACCGATTGTCCGGCACTCTCCAGTGAGATGACCCCAGTACCTCAGTTGAAAATGCAGAAATCACCGGTCTTCTGTGTCGCTCGCGCTGGGAGTTGGAGACTGGAGCTGTTCCTATTTGGCCATCTTGCTCCGCCCTCCCCCACTTTAGTTTTAAGGACAAACATAGGCTGAAAGTAAAGGGACTGAAAAAGATACTTTGTGCAAACAGTAACCAAAAGAGAAAAGGTAAGATTGTACCTCTATCAGACAAAACAGACTTTAAGTTAAAAACTGTCCACAGTAACAAAAGGTCATTATGTAAAGATAAAATGGTCAGTTTCTTAAGAGGATATCATAATGCTACTATGTATGTAGCCAACACTGGAGCTACTAAATATATAAAGCAAATATTAACAGAAATGTAAGCAGAAACTGAAAGCAATGTAATAATAGTAGAGAACTTTAGCTTTCAACAATAGATAGATCATCCAGACAGAAAATCAATAAGGAAACAGTGAACATCAGTAACTCTATAGTCCAAAAATATACAAAACATTACATCCAACAGCAGCAGAATCCCCATTATTTTCATTGAACATTCTCCAAGATTGATCAACTGTTAGTCAACCAAGCAAGTCTTAACAAGTTCAAGAAGATTGAAATTGCATCAAGTTTATGTTCTGACTACAATGGTATGAATCTAGAAATCAACAACACGAAGAAAATTGGAAAATTCACAAATATGTGAAAATTAAAACAATATGTTTCTGATTGAATCAATGGATCAAAAATATCAGAAGGAAAAATTTTTTAATTATATCTTGAGATAAATGAAAATTGAAATACATATCAAATCTTATGGATTGCAACAAAAGCAGTTGTTAGCAAAAGTTTTAGTGATAAATGCCTACATTCAAAAGAAAACATATCTCCAACAACAGACTAAGCCAAGATCCAGAAGAAAGAAAATAGTAAAGATCAGAGAAAAAAATTAATAACATTGATGCTAGAAAAACTACAAAAAATGTAAATGGAAGAAAGGTAAAAGTTAAAATTTTGTTTATCTTTTAAAAGATAAACAAAATTGACATAACTTTAGCTAAAGTAAAAAAAGAAAAACAGAAGACTACATTAAATAAAATTAGAAATGGAAGAAGAGACAGCACAGTGATACCACAGAAACATGAAAGATCATAAGAGACTGCTATGAACAGTTATATGCCAACGAATTGGATAACCTAGAAGAAATTGATAAATTCATATAAACATAAAACTTAGCAAAACTGAATCATAAAGACATAGAAAATCTGAACAGAACAATGTTGAGTAAAGAGATCAAATCAGTAATCAGAAAACTTCCAACAAAGATAACCCCAGAGCCTGATGGCTTCACTGGTAAATTCTGCCAAACATACAACAAAACTTAATATCAATCCTTCTTAAACTCTTCCAAAAAATTAAAGAGGAAGGAACACTTTTAAACTCATTTTATGAGGATGGAATTACTCTTAATACCAAACCAAGACAAGGAGATAGCCCAGAAAAGAAAATTTATAGGCAATATTCCTGACAACAATGAATGCAAAACATCCTCAACAAAAGTTAGCAAATTAACTTCAATAACACATTGAAAGGATCATATACTGTGATAAATTAAGATTTATCTTGGGATTCAAAGATGGTTTCACATAGACAAAAGAATAAATATGATACATCAATTCAACAGAATGAAGGATAAAAAGCATGTAATCATCCCAATAGACACAAAAAATAGCATTTGACAAAATTTAACATCCTCTCTCACACACAAAAAAAAGCCTCTTCACCAATTAGGTACAGAAAAAGTTTATCTCAATAAAGAAAGTACTATATATGACAAGCACAAAGCTAATACTAGTAATTAACAGTGAAAAACCAAAATCTTTTTCTATAAAATTAAGAACAAGACAAGAATGCTCATTCTTAATCACTTCTATTCAATATAGAACTGTAAGGCATAGTCAGAGCAATTAGGCAAGAGAAATAAATAAAAGGTATTCAAATTAGAAAGTAAATAGTAATGGTACCTATTTGTGGATGACATGATCTTATATATGTAAAACCCTGCAGATTCCAACAAAAAACTGTTAAAACTCATAAACAAATTCAATAAAGTTGCAGAATACAAAATCAACATACAAAAGTAGCATTTACAAATTAGTAACAACAACCTATTCAGAAAATAAATTAAGAAAATTATCCCACTTACAATAGCTGCAAAGTTAAAATACATAGAAATCATTTTTTTGGAGGAGATGAAAGATCTTTACACTGAAAACTGAAAAAAAAAAATTGATGAAAAAAATCGAAGAAGACATAAACAAGTGGAAAGGTATCCTGTTTTCATGAACTTAAAGACTCATTATTGTTAAGGTATCCACACTTCCCAAAGTGATCTACAGCTTTAAAAGCAGTCCTTAACAAAGTTACAATAACATTATTTGGAGAAATAGAAAGCACTATCCTAAATTTTATATGACACCATGAAAGACCATTAATAGTCACAGGAAAAAATGCTGGAGACATGACAGTATCTGATGTCAAAATATATTCTAAAACTATAATAATTAAACTGGCGTGATACTGGCATAAAGATAAACATAAGACCAATGGAACAGAATAAAGAGCCCAGAAATAAATCACAGTCAACTGATCTTCAATAAAGAATAAAGTTGTCAAGAAGACATAATGAAGAAATAAATGTCTTCAATAAATAGTGTTGGGAAAATACACTATCCACATGGGCAGGAATGAAATGAAATTTTTTTTTTTTTTTTTTTGAGATGGGGTCTTGCTCTGTCGCCCAGGCTGGAGTGCAGTGGCTGGATCTCAGCTCACTGCAAGCTCTGCCTCCCGGGTTCGCACCATTCTCCTGCCTCAGCCTCCCGAGTACCTGGGACTACAGGCATGAGCCATTGCGCCCAGCCTGAAATGAAATTCTTATCTGACATTATGAACAAAAATCAACTCAAAATAGATTAGTGCTTAAAAGTTTTGAAATTATAAAACTACTAGAAGAAAATGTAGGGGAAATCTTCTTAACATTGATCTGTGCAATAATTTTTGAAATATAACCCCAAAAGCACAGGCAACAAATATAAAAAATCAAGAAATGAAATCACATCAAATTAAACAATTCTGTAAAGCAAGGGAAACAACAATAAAAAGACAACCTACAAAATAGAAGAAAATGTTTGGAGATCATACATGTGATAAGTGGTTAATATTCAAAATATATAAGGAACTCAATTCAGTAGGAAAACCAGTAACTGGATTTTAAATGGGCAAAGGTCCTGAACACACATTGCTCAAAAGAAGAGCTCATGATGGCCAACAGGTATATGATAAAATGGTCAACATTCTTAATCATCAGGGAAATAAAAAATAAAACTATAAGATATCACTGCACACTAGTCAGAATGACTATTAGACAAAATATTGAGAATATAGAGGAAAAGTAATCCTTACTCACAGTTGTTGAGAAGGTAAAGTAGTATGGCCATAATGGAAAACAGTATGGAGATTAAACAAAAAAAAAAAGAAGAAGAAAAGTAGAACTATAATATGATCTAGTATTTCCAGTTTTGGGTACATATATGAAATGAAACCAGTATGTTGAAGAGATAACTGCATTCCTGTCCTCCCTGTTCATTGCAGCATTATGCACAATAACCAAGATATGAAATCCAACTGTTTATCAACAAATGAAGGAATAAGGAAAATATGGTGTACACACACACACACACACACACACACACACACACACTACTCCTCAGACTTTTAAAAGGAGGAAATCCTCTCATGTGTGATAACATGGATGAACCTGGAAGACATATGCTAAGTAAAGTGAGCCAGGAACAGAAAGATGAATACTGTATTATCTTATTTATATGTGGAATCTGAAACAGTAGATTCAATAGAAGCAGAGAGTAAAATAGTGGTAGCCGGGGGCTGAGGGCATCAGTGGGTGGGAGAGTACATCAGCAGATGTTAGCTAAAGGGTACAGTGTTTTTGTTAGCATAAATAAGTTTTAAAGATCTCTTGTAAAGCATTGTGACTGTAGGTAATAATAAAGTAATATATACTTCAAATTGCATAGGGAGTAGATTTTATGTGTTCTGACTACACACACACACAAGTATGTGAGAAAGATATGCCAATTAGCTTCATTTAATCACCTCATTATCTACACATACATCAAACATCATATGTAATATATAATAATTATTTTAAATAAATAACAATAAATGTGGGAATTTTTAAAAAATGTGTCTATTTCTGGATTTTCTATACTACTCCATTGATCCTTGTTTCTATTTCTCTGTCAGTACTACTTTGTCTTATTACGGTTGTGTAATAAGGCTTGATATAAAGTAGAATAACCCCTTTTACTTTATTCTTTTTAAGATTGTTTTAGCGATCCTGGGGCTTATACCTTTACAGACAAATTATAGATATACTTTACGTCAACAAATGTTCTTGCTGGAATTTTGCTAGGAATTACATTAAGTGTGAAGATCGATTTGAGAAGAATTGATCATCTTTTCTTTGCTAAGTTCCCATCCTTTTAATTCCCAGTGAACTCAAATAGTAGATATAATTTACATTGACACTTTTGAAAATATTCCTTTAAATCTTTCACTTTCTGACCATCACTTCCCTTTCATCAACCACAATTAATCCTCTCCCCTATTCTAAAGTAACTTAGACTTCCTTGAAACTAACCGTCTATTGAACTAATTAATTATTAAATAGATGTCATCTCCCACTTATAATGGGAGAGGCATGTACCTGTCTCTCAGGTTTATTCTATATATCATTTAATAGGTTATATCCAATTAAATTAGCCTGTGGTCTTAAAAATCCTTATCCAAGAAAGAATACTTGAATTTTATAATCAATTATGTTGCTTTCAACTGAATTCTAATTAATTTTGGCACTCACATGCTTGTATATTTTGTTGTAGTTTCAGTGGGATAGCTATTTCCCTCATTTGGTGCTTCATAAATTTTATTTTATTTTGCAAGTAAAAAGGTTCAAGAGCATGCATTTTATCATTACATCTTTGGCTAGATTTTATACATTGTGTTTTTTCTACTGCTATTCTTAATAAAATGTGTAACTTTTTTCTGAACCATTCTTTGAGTATATAATTTTTAGACATTTAAAACTCAATTGTAAATATCTATAGCTGTTTTGCTTTCACTGTTAGGCTTTTTTATTTTGTAGAGTTTGTATAAAAACTACAATTTCTACTACATGGGATATGTTGAGGTTTGCTTTGTGACATAATACACATTTACTTTTGTATATGCATCTGTTTCGGAGATGATTGCATAGTCTCTTTATTGTTTTAAAATAATATTAGTATGCATTGTTATTCGCACGTCAAAATGCAGTGTTCAACACAGTTTATTATTTAAATATCTTCTGGATTTAACATCGACTCTTTTACTTGCACTAATATCCTCCCAAATTATAAACATATTAATATTTCACAGAGCAAGCCTAACCGATTTTATTTTTATTTATTTACTTATTTATTTTGACAGGGAATCTCACTCTGTCACCTAGGCTGGGATGCAGTGACACAATCTCAGCTTGCTGCAACCTCAGCCTCCTGGGTTCAAGCAATCTGCCTCAGCCTCAGGAGTAGTTGAGAGTAGAGGCGTGTGCCACGACACCTGGCTAATTTTTGTATTTTTAGTAGAGACAGAGTTTCACCATGTTATCAGTCTGGTCTTCAAGTCCTGACCTCCCAAAGCGCTGAGATTATAGACATGAGCCACCGTGCTCCGCCTCTAATGAATTTTAAAGAAACATTGATTTTATCAGTTTTTAGTTCTAGATGTGAATGTCTTTAATGTATTGTACATTTTTTAAAAAATCAGAATCCTAACTTATTTTTTATGTATTTAAATCTATTCAGTACTGCATTTATTTCTACATATCTTTTCTTCTTTATAATTTACATCAGATATCTCCTAACATCTTTGTGTTTATGTGAAGAGTCAGATAGTAAATCATGTCAATATCATGAGCCATAAGGTTTCTTTCAAATACTGAATTCTCCCATGTTAGCACAAAAGCAGTCATAGACTATGTAAAAAGAAATGGATATAACCATTTCCTAATAATACTTTATTTACAAAAGAGGCAGTGAGGTAAATTTGGGGGAGTGACTATAGTTTGCAGACCCTTTATCTACATAATTAATTATTCTGCATAATATATGTGTCTGCATATGAATTTATATTCTTCACTTTTTTCTTTTCTTAAGATTATTTAAAAAATATATTATACTCTCATTGAGTGATATTATATAAATATGTAAGAGAAGATATTTACATTTAGCAAAGCTATTTACTAGATGAAATTAAGGCTTCCATAGGCTAAGATCACAGAGCTGAGGTCAAGCTCATTCTGCTTGGCTCTGTGCTGAACTGCCAAAGTGTACAATCACTTAATCATTCACCTGCTAAACAGACATTTGTTTTTTACTTGCTATTAAATTAGGTGCCATTTTATGCATATTATCAGACTTACCATGGTCAGAGTCTGGTTATTTTACCTTTTTCTGACCTCCAGAACAAACTCGAAAAGGGCTCAATGGAAACCAGTGGCTTATTAAAGTATTAATCTAATTAGAAGATCTCCAAAGGAGTTTTACCGTAATAAGAACTAATATTAGTAGAAAGATAAGTGAATTCTGAAGTTTGACTTATTTATTAGTTAGTAATATGCTAAACACCATTACTACTTTATCTCAATTTTCCTGAAATAAAGGATTTAAACTGGTCAATAAGGAATTGCGTTGAAGGCTATTTGAAAATAAACTGTAAGTTGCCTATGACATATCACAGAGACTTTGGCATTTTTTTTTTCTCTCAATGAATCAATAGAAGGAAAATATGTAGACTCCTGAGAACACAAGTAGATGGCCTTAAATAATCTCTTCCCAGGTTTTTGTCACTTTGTAATATAAAATAACAATGATATAAACTTAGTTGATGACAACAACTAACATAAAACATGTATATGATCTTTTGTTTGTCGGAGTCCTTAAAATTTATATGTGAAAATTTGGAAAGTTGTTTAATGCTACTTAATTATTTTAGGTCCTGAGGGTATCATTTAAATAACTAATGCTTCATTGCACTAAATGGTCCAAAAGTGTCCTCAAAACTGTGAACTTGTTATCAGAAGTGCTTAAAGCGTCCCTAGGGAATATCTTGATTGTCTAGAGTACCCGCCTCATTAGTATATTGATTAAAATGTTTCTATGATACCAGGCATGCGAGTCTCCACATGTAAATCATTTTTAAGACTTTTATTTAAAGATGTTTTATATCTCTTTATTATATCTTTATTAAAGAAGCCAAAGGGATACATAACTCTACTAAAGAAATGGATACTACTTGCATGTGGGCAGTGGTGCATAATTAGAGATAGAAAGCTTAACTAGCAATAGTCATTAAAAAAAGCAGTTGAGTTTAGATTTAAGAATAATAATATCAGCTACTTTTGTGATCATCTTATTTTCTGCAAAATAGAAAAGAACATTAATAATGTTATTAAAATGTAGAATCAGAACATTTTAATAAAATATTTTATTAATATTAAGAATAAATTTAAGAATATGTTAACAAAATATCTCATACTATATTCTCTTCTAACTTTAAAATAACACCATGATTTTTTTTTTTTTTTTTT
>NW_016803880.1:7984473-8032631 GCF_001698545.2 Rhinopithecus bieti | reverse complement strand
TTTTTTTTGAGACGGAGTCTCACTCTGTCGCCCAGGCTAGAGTGCGGTGGCCGGATCTCAGCTCACTGCAAGCTCCGCCTCCTGGGTTTACGCCATTCTTCTGCCTCAGCCTCCCGAGTAGCTGGGACTACAGGCGCCTGCCACCTCGCCTGGCTAGATTTTGTATTTTTTTAGTAGAGACGGGGGTTTCACCATGTTAGCCAGGATGGTCTCGATCTCCTGACCTCGTGATCCGCCCGTCTCGGCCTCCCAAAGTGCTGGGAACACCATGATTTTTAAGTAGTCCTCACTTTACATATAAATGTATAATACCTATATACACACATATTAACTATATGCATAGTATGTTTACTACATTATAAATAATACATATTTTTATAAGTATATTATATGTAATATATATTGTTATAATATAAATATGTATAATACATATTATGAATATATAATATAATACATATTATAAATACTACATACTTATTATATAGTTGCAGTATTCAAGACAGGGTATATGATATTGGGGAAAGGAATAGACACATAGATAAATAAAGCATAATAGGGAAGTCAGAAATAGACCCTCACAAATATGACCAATTAATTTCTTAGTAAGTTTTTTTTTTTTTTTTTTTTGACATTGTCTCACTCTGTCACAAGGCTGGAGTGCAGTGGCACAATATCAGCTCACTGCAACTTCTGTCTCCCTGGTTCAAGTGATTCTCCAGCCTCAGCCCTCCAAGTAGCTCGGACTACAGGCGTGCACCACCACCACACCCAGCTAATTTTTGTATTTTTAATAGAGACGGGGTTTCACCATGGTGGCCAGGATGGTCTCAGTCTCTTGACCTCATGATCTGCCCGCCTCGGCCTCCCAAAGTGCTAGGATTACAGGCATGAGCCACCACGCCCAGCCTTTCTTAGTAAGTTGTAAATGTAATTATATAGAAAAATGATAGACTTGTCATCATCATATGGGTCATGTGGACACTAACAGGCAAAAAAAAAAAAATTTAAAAAAAGAACCTCAGTCTGAATATCATACTTTACACAAAAATTAACTCAAAATGGGTCATGGACTTAAATGTAAAATGTAACACAATAAAATATTTAAAATATTAGAAACAAATTAAGAAACAACCTTTAGTATCTGGAATTAAACAAAGAATTATTAGACTTGCAACCAAAAGGACTATTAGTAAAAGAAAAAAATGGTAATTGTGGCTTATGTCCTTCTGGATTCAGTGCACCCACTTTGCCCTGACCTGTGGATTTCAGTTGTGGCTGAGAGACCTTCTGGAAACCCAACCTTCACGCACCCATGGTCTTCTCTTGGACTCCCATAGCCTAAGTGTTCTGCCTGCCCCTGCCTGAGAGGTCAACCTGTGACCCTGGGACAAGCCCATCCCTTCCCATCATGGCCAGCACTAGAGCCCTGGGCTAACCTGAGCCCTCTCTTTCCCATCCAGCTGATTCTATATTCATACACACAGTCCGTATACACAGTCCAGTGGGACATCTAGGGGCCGGGGAATTAGAGAACGGCCTACCCCATTCCAACATTGCTGGCACCTGACCACCTTCTTCAGGGCCTGGGGTCAGACTGAGGCAGCCATTACCATTACCAACCCACATTTGCACAAGCCCAAAGGTGGAGGCCCTGCTTTACATGAAGAAGCAGTACTGCCACATTGGAGAACAAGAGAGCCACAAAGCTATCTGTATCAGGCTGAGCAATGAAGTTCTGACCCAAAACCATTCCCAAGGAGAGTCACAAATCAAGCATTTCCTGAGGCTCATATCCACATTGTAAAATCTGAATTAAGAGTCACAGCTGTAGAATAGGAGTGTGATAGGGCAACAGTCCACATTTCTGACTCCTTATGATGAGGAGCTGTTGCAGTTCCCCCATACTCCAGCAAAGGACTCAGCAAAATTCACCAGAAGATTCCCCCAGCCATGCTCACTGGGGCTGCTGCCTGTGCTTGCAATAGGGGTATTTGTGAGCCAACCAGGGACTTTAGCTCTGCCTTGCTCTCTCCTCCCACCGACATAGAGCAGGAAGCAAAGAGCACTGGGCTCACCACTGTCCAACCCATCACCTGAAACAACAGAGAGTACCTCACAGTAAAATTAAAAGATGAGTTATGTACTGACCTGCTTGTGTCATGGCTGGCTCTCTTAGGTTAGCATTATCTATTGGCCTGTAGGTCAAATGGCACAGCACAATATAAGAGCTGCTGACAGAGGTGCATAGGGCCATAGAAGCAAAACTAAAGAGCCCTACCCATTTTACTCTACAGTCACACCACCTGGGAGAGGAAAGAAAAAACCAACGGTAATATAGGAAAAGAAAGGGAATAATCTTATTTGCATGAAAATGATTACACAAATTGGAAGTGCCAGCATGTCCATGAAAAATATGTATGTTGTAACAGCCCTAAAGGATCAAACTGTTTCTCCAGCAATGGTCCCCAACCAAAAGGTAAACACAAATATAACAAATAAAGAAGTCAAATCACAGATGACAAGGAAGTTCAACAAAGTCAAAACAAGACTGAAAATCAACATGAAGAAACTATTAAAACAACCCAGAAAATGAAGGAAGAGATGAAGACATTAAAGATAAATCAGTAAGAGCTTATATAGTTAGAAAACTCACTTAAGGAATTACAAAATGCAATCGAAAGCTTTATCAGTAAAATAGACCAAGCAGAAAATTTCAGATCTTGAATAATTGTTTTCAAACAAATTCAGTCAGGCAAAATAAAGAAAAAATAATTAAAGAAAATGAACAAAGTTTTTTTAAAAATGGAGTTATGTAAAGTGACTAAACCTACAAATTATTGCCATCCCTGAGAGAAAGGGAGAAAAAGTTAACAATGTGGAAAATACATTTGAGGGGATAATTCAAGAAAAAAATTCCTAATCGTGTGAGGTTGAAAACCAAATACAAGAAATTCAGCAAAAACCTAGGATAGGCTATACGGAATGAACATCACCAAGACATGTAGTCACCAGAGGTTTCAAGGTCAACACTAAAGAGAAAAATCTTAAAGACAATCAGGAAGAAAAAAAAAAAAAAAAAAAAAAAAGCCGGATCACAAAGTCAACATTAAAGAAAAATCAAAGACCACCAGAAAAAAGAGCCAGATATATACAAAGGTAACCCTGTCAGGCTAACAATGGACTTCTTAGCAGAACCACTATAAGGGAAAATAGATTGCAGACCTATTTTCAGTATTCTTAAAGAAAAGAAGCACCAACCAAGAGTTTTATATCTCAACAAACTAAACTTTATAATATGTGAAGTAGAAATAAAATTTTTTTCAGACAAGCAGGAACTAAGGGAATTCAACCAGACCAGTCTCATAAGAGATCCTTAAGGTAGTTCTAAGCATGGAAATTAAAAAACAATACCTCTACCACAAAAATAAATATAAGAACACAGCCCAGAGACCTTTTAAATCAACTACACAACCAAGAATACAAAGCAACCAATTAACAACTTTATGATAGATTCAAAACCTCACAAATAATTACTAACCTTAAGTGTAAATAGCCCAAGCAGCCCACTTAAAAGACACAGAGTGAAAAGTTGGATTAAAAAAAAATAGACCCATCCAACTACTGTTTTCAAGAGACCCATCTCACATGTAATGACACACATAGGCTCAAAGTAAAAAGCTAGGAAAAGATCTGTCTATCACACAAACGGAAATCAAAAATAGTAGGAGTCACTGTTCTTATATCAAATAAAACTGACTTTAAACCAACAATGGTCAAAGGACAAATAGCGGTATTACATAATAATAAAGGGTTCAATTCAACAGGAAAAAGTTGACTACAGCAAATATATATACATCCAATGTTGGGGTATCCAGATTCATAAAACAAGTAGTTTCAGACCTACAAAACATTGTAGACAGACAGAAAACAATAGTTGGGGAGACCATCACCCTACTGGCAGTGTTAGATTATTGAGGCAGAAAAATAACAAATTCTGGATGAAGATTTTACACTTAAACAATTATACCTAATAGAGATCTACAAAGTCCTCCATGCATCAACCACAGAGTATAAATCTTCTCATCTGCATGCAGAATATACTCTGAGACCAAACATGCTAGGCCATGAAGTAAGTATCAATAAATTTTTTAAAAATTGCAACCAAACCAACCGTAGTTTCCAGCCACAGTGGAATGAAAATATAAATCAATACCAAGAGAGTCTCTTAATACCACACAATTACGTGGAAATCAGCCAAATTGCTTTTGGGTAAACAACCAAATCAAGGCGGAAATAAAAAATTACTTGAAATTAATGAAAATGGAGATGCAACATACCAAAATCTCTGGAATGCAGCAAAAGCAGTGTTAAGAGGAAAGTTTTTAATGCTAAACACCTACTTCCAGAAGTTAGAAGAATCTCAAATTAAAAATCAAACATTGAAACTTAGAGAAAACTAGTAAAACAATAACAAAATAACCCTAAAAATAGCAGAAGAAAAGAAATAACTAAAATCAGAGCATAATAGAGCAAATTGAGACCCAGAAATTCACACCAAAGATCAATAAGCCCAAAGTTTCTTTGAAAGGATAAACAAGATCAATACATCTAGATTAGATTAATACCAAAAAAGAGAGAGATCCAAATAAGCACAGTCAGAAATGACAAAAGTGACATTACAACAGAAATAAAAAAGATCCTAAGAGACTACTGTGAACATCTCTATGCACACAAGCTAGGAAATCTAGTGTAAATGGATGAAGTCCTGGAAGCACACAAACTCATAATATTTCATCAGAAAGAAGTTGAAATCCTGAACAGAACAATATCTTGTTTTTAAATTGAATCAGTAATAAAAACAAAACCCTAAACCAGACGGATTCATAGCCAAATTCTATCAGACATACAAAGAAGAGCTGGTACCAGTTCTGAAACTACTGCAAAAATCTGAAAGAAAAAAAAGAAAAAAACTTTCAATGAATAAACAAATTCAACAAATTTAAAGGAAACAAAATCAACATACAACCTACAAAATAATGCATTTGTATTTCTATATACTAACAACATACACTCTGAAAAGGATATTAAGTCAATCTCATTTATAATGGAATTAGTCCCATTAAAATTAGAAATAAACTTAACCAAGGAGGTAGAAGCCTTTTTTTCACACTGAAAACTCTAATACATTAATGAAAGAAATTAGACACTTACAAATGGAAAGAAATATAATGTTTATATATTGAAATCTTAATATTGTTAAAACAGTTATGTTACACAGTGAACTGGAATTCTTTTCCCATATTACAAAGCTATAGTAATCAAAACAGTGTGGTATTGGGATAAAGAAAGATATACAGACCAATGAAACAGAGAGCTTGGCTGGGCATGCATGGCTCACAACTGTAATCACAGAGTGGCTGAATAGAAAAAACAATGACAAAGCCCAGTGATTTCTTGCATGTATGTAACACTTCACCTATAAAGATACACATAGACTAAAAAATAGGGGGTTGGAAAAAAATATTTCATACCAACAAGAAACCAAAAAAAAAAAAAAAAAACAGTAATAGCAATACATAGATTTCCAGACAAAAACTACAAGAAGAGACAAAGAAGGTCATTATATAATGATAAGGGTATTAATTCAGCAAGAAGATATGACAATTATAAACATGTATGCACTCAATACTGGAGCACCCAGACATATAAAACAAATGTTATTAGAGCTAAACATGGAGATAGACCTGATTACAATAATAGCTGGAGACATCAGCATCCACTTAGCATTAGATACATCATACAGACAGAAAGTCAACAGAGAAATATTCAACTATAGACCAAATGGACCTAAGAGATATTTTCAGAACACTTCATTCAATGGCTGTATAACACTCTCTTTACCTCAGCTCTTTAATCATTATCAAAATAGACCATATATTATGCCACAAGACATGTTTTTAAAAATTCAAACAAATTAAAGTTATATCACATATTTTCTCTGACTACAGTGGAATAAAACTAGAAATAAATATCAAGAGAAACTTTGAAAATTATATTAGTACATGGAAATTAACCAATATGCTTCTTAATGACCAGTGCATCAATGAAAATGTTTAGATAAAAATTTTAAAATTTCTTGAAACAAATGAAAATGGAAACACAACATACCCAAACCGAAAGTTACAGGATACAAAACCACTGTACAAAAATCAGTAGCATTGCTCTATGTCAATGGTGAACAACCTGAAAAAGAAATAAAGAAGTAATTTCATCTACAGTAGCCCCACACAAAATATCTATGAATTCATTTAACCAAAGAAGTGAAAGATCTCTATAATGAAAACTATAAAATACTGATGTAAGATATTGAAGAGGACACAAAACAATGAAAAGATATTCCATGCTTATGGATTGGAAAAATCAATATTGTGAAAATGTCCACAGTACCTACATCAATCTATTACTCGAATGCAATTCTTATCAAACTACCAATGATATTCTTTACAGAAATAGAAAAAAAAAAAAATCCTGAAACGTACTCATAACAATAAATGACACAGAATAGCCAAAGCTATCCTAGGCAAAAAGAACAAAACTGGAGGAATCACATTACGTGACTTCAAATTGTACTTCAGAGGAATAGTGCCAAAACAGGATGATACTGGCATGAAAGCAGACACATAGACCAATGGAACAGAATGGAGAACACATAAATAAATCCATACATTTATAGTGAACTCACTTTTGACAAAGGTGGCAAGAACATACATTGCTAAAAGGACAGTCTCTTCAATAAATGCTGCTGCAAAACTAGATACACATTTGCAGAAGAAGCTAGACTCCTATGGCATGCCATATATAAAATTAAATAAAAATACTTAAATGAACACATATTCAAATCTATAATTATAAAATACATAAAATATAGAATTACAAAACCTGTAATTACGAAGTAGATAAAATATTAACTTACAAAACAGATCAATACTTAAATTTAAGACTTCAAACTATGAAACTACTAAAAGAAAACATTGGAGAAACTTTCCAGGATATTGAACAGTACAAAGATTTCTTTAGTAATAGCCCAGAAAAACAAACCGTCAAAGTAAAATGGACAAGTGGGTTTGCATCAAGTTTAAAAACTTCTGCACAGCAAATAATACAATTTACAAGGTAAAAAGATGACCAACAGAATGGAACAAAATATTTGCAAACTATCCATTTCACAAGGGATTACTAACCAGAATATGTGAGGACCTCAACTAATTTTATAAGAAAAAAATCTAATAATCCAATTCAAAATGGCAAAAATCTGGAAAAAAAAATTCTAAAAGAAGACATACTGATAGCGTACCAGCATATGAAATGGTTCTCAACATTACTGAGCATCAGAGAAATGCAAATCAAAACTACAGGATATCACTTTACCCCAGTACAAATGGCCTTTTATTTAAAAGACAGGCAATAAACAAAGGCTGCCAAAGATGTGGAGAAAAGGGAAGCTTCATACACAATTGGGGAAATGTAAGTTAGTATAACAACTATGGAGAACGGTGGTTGGAGGATTGGAGGTTCCTCAAAATACTAAAAATGGAACTATCATGTGATTCAGTAATCCCATTGCTAGGCATACACTGAAAAGAAAGAAAATCAAGATACTGAGGAGATACCTGTACTCCCATGTTTATTTGTTGTAATACAATTCACAATAGCCGCGGTTTGGATGCAACCTAAGTGTCCATCAACAGATGAATGGATAAAGCAAATGTGGTACATTGGCTGGGTTCAGTGTCTCATGCCTATAATCTTAGAACTTCGGGAAGCCGAGGCAGGTAGATCACCTGAGGTCAGGAGTTCAAGACCAGCCTGGCCAACGTGGCAAACCCTGTGTATACTAAAAATACAAAAATTAGCTGGGTGGGGTCGCATTATCCTGCTTCCAGAGGCTGAAGCAGGATAATCACTTGAATCCGGGAAGTGGAGGTTGCAGTGAGCTGAGATGGCACCACTGCACTCCAGCCTGGGCAACAGAGCAAAAAAAAAAGTGGAAAAAAAAAGTGGAAAGTGATACATATACACAATGGAGTATTATCAAGCCATAAAAAATGAGATCATATCAGTTTCAACAACATGAATTGAACTGGAGATCATTATGTTAAGTGAAAGCCTGGCACAGAAAGACAAACTTTGCATGTTCTCATGTATTTGTAGGATCTAAAAATGAAAACAATTGAACACATGGACATAGAGAGTAGAGTGATCATTACCAGAGGCTGGTAAAGTAGTGTGAGTGAGGAAAGTGGGGATAGTTACAACAAAATGTATTATGCATTTTAAAAATCTAAAAGTATATAATTAGATTCCCTGAAACAAAAAGAAAGGATAAATACTTGAGGTGATGGATACCCCATTTACCCTGATGTGACTATTATGCATTTTATGCCTCTATTAAAATATCTCATACGCTCCATATTATGTATATTTATTATGTACCTACAAAAATTCAATATAAAAAATTTGAATTAAAGAATATAAAAGTAAACTACAGGTCAATATTCTTGATGAACACAAAGGCAAAATCCTCAGCAAAATACTAGGAAATCTAATCCAGCAGCATATCAAAAAGTTAATTCCCCATGATCAAGTAAGCTTTATTCCTGTGATGCAAGTTTGGGTCAACATACACAAATCAATAAATTGGATTCACTACATGAACCAAATTCACATGATCACTTAGAAGAGAGAGCTAAATTTTGGGAACACAAGGACATAAAGTTGAGAAGGATAAAACACTGGGGACTACCAGAGGGGGAAGGGAGGCAAGGGGGCAATGTTGAAAAACTACCTATTGTGTATTGTGCTATCTGGGTGATGACACCAGTTGTACAACAAACCTTGGCATAATGCAACGTACCTATGCAACAAATCTACACATGTACCACTGTATCTAAAATAAAAGTTGAATGTAAAAAGAAAGAAATGGCAAGTGTTAAAAAAATGCGCAATGGAATACTAGTCAGAAGTATAAAAACTCTTGATATGTTTGAAAACATGATTGAATCTCTAGAAAATTACGCTGAGTGAAAAAAAATGAATCTCCGAAAGCAACATAGTTTGATTCCATTCATATGTTATTCTTTAAGTGACTAAATTTGCAGCATGGAGAACAGATTATGGGTTAGGAATTTTGCAGGGGAGCGGATGTAATTATGAAAGGGCAGCACTAGGGATCTTTGTGATAACAGAAGTCAGTTGTATCTTAATTGTGATGGTATAGTCGTAAATTCACGCATTATAAAATTGCATTGAACTAAATGCACACACATAAATAGCTACATGTAAAACTCTAAGATTCATAAGTCTGATTGAGTGTATCAAAATCAGCTTTCCAATTGTGATTTGTGCTCTGCCTATATTAATTCCTCCTTCCTCCCAGACCTCTGACAACCATGAATATTTTTACCATCTCTGCAGTTTTGTCCTTTTTAGGACATCATATAGTTGAAATTATACAGTATGTAGCTTTTTCAGATTGTCTTCTTATTAAGGTTTCTACTTAGCATATAAAATTTCTTTATTTTTTATGGTTTGATGGTGCTGAATAATATCTATTGTACAAGTTCTCACTTAGCATTTAAGGTTTCTCAATGTCTTTTCACTTCTCTATCATTGAATAATATTTCATTGTATGAGTGTATACTTTAAAAAAATCTATTCACCTGCTAAAGGACATACTGGTTTTTTTCCAAGTTTTAACAATTATAAATAAAGCTGCGATAAACATCCATGTGCATATTTTTGTGAGAATATGTTTTTCCTCATTGGGCAATAATATCAAGGAGTGTGACTGCTGAATTTTATGGTAACTGTATGTTGAGTGTTGTAAGAAACTGTCAAACTATCTTCCAAAGTGGCTGTGCCGTTTTTCATTATTACCAACAATAAATGAGAGTTCCTGTTTTTTGACATTCTTACCATCATTTGGTGTTGTCAGTATTCTGGATTTTTGCTATTCTCATAGGTAGTGAATGTTTTTTATTGTTTTAATCTGCAACTCTAAATGACATATAACATTAAGCATATTTCCACATAAATTGTCATCTCTGCTTCTTCCTTACTGAAGTGTCTGTTCAGAACTCTTGTCCATTTCTTTTTTTTTGTTTTCCTTAATTCTTGACCAAGGTGCATTCTACCACACCAGATTAAATTTTTTTATTTTGCATAGAGATAGGGTGTTGCTATGTTGCCCAGGTTAGTCTCAAACTCCTGATCTCTAGTGATCCTACTGCCCAGCCTCCCAAAGTGCTATGATTACATGCAAGAACCACCATGCCTGGCAGTCTTTTCAATTTCTTAATCTAGTTTCCTATTTTCTTATTGTTGAATTTTAAGAGTTCTTTGAAAATTTTAGATAATAACCTTTTATCAGATATGTGGTTTATCAATAATTTCTCCCAGTCTAAGGAAAGGAGGATAGTCTTATAATTATTTTTAATAATATCCTGTAGTAGAGCTATTAAAATATTATGGACAATTTGGTGAAAGTAATTTTTTTTGAGACAGAATCTCACTCTCTCACCCAGGCTAGAGTGCAGTGGCATGATCATGGCTCACTGCAGCCTTAACATCTCAGACTCAAGTGATCCTCCCATCTCAGTCTCTCGATTAGCTAGAATTGCAGGTGTGCACCACCATACCTGGCTACTTTTTAAATTTTTGGGAGAGACAGCATCTCAGTATGCTGCTCAGGCTGGTCTTGAACTCCTGGACTCAAGTGGTCCTCCCACCTTGGTCTCCCAAATTGCTGGGATTATAAGCATGAGCCACCATGCTGGTCTAGTGAAATATTTGTATTGAATAGTTAATATTTAAAAGATTTGGGTTAGCTTCATATATATATACTAAAAAAGATGTAATCTCAGTGTGAAGACATTTCATGAGCTAAAGCAACAACAACAAAAATATACAATCTGTTGTGCTGTATTCCTGAAGCATAGAATTTAAAATATTTATTTGCCATTAATTTTGATAGAAAAAAGTACAAGAAATCAGGCTGTTCCACTACATATATGAACAGATAGATAAAATTATTTCAAAAATAGGGTAAAGATGTACAATTTTTAAATGCAATTTTGTGAATAATATTTGGGAAACTGGTTTACACACACTGGTTTCTATCATGTCTGAGCATCAAAGCAGAATTTAAATGATGTCAAAACAGAAGTCTCTAAAGGAAGCAAGGATTATATTTATGCTTTCTATGATCTGGCTTTCCTACCTATTACTAATGTTTTCACAGCAAACAAATCATCAAAACAAACAAATTTTCCAAAGTTTTACATTGAGTATTTTCCCATAACAACATAATTATCATAGTCATTTAAAATAATAGGAACTTATTTATGTTTATGTTTGCATGTCTGACTTAATACAAATAAAGCTGTACCAAAAAATTTGCAATGAATTGGATAGCTATTTAGAATCTTGTATTTAGAGACCTAACATTTATTGCAAAATTATACATACATATGTATATTTTACGCATACAATCTGTATTCCTGGAAGATGGAATTAAATTTAATAACATTATGAGGTTGCAAAATGACAGTGGATCTAAAATAATCCATTATAATGTCTATTTTACATCTCTTTTATTCTACTTGATAGTGATTTACAACTGAAAAAAAGTTTTATTATATATTCAAACATAGCCTTCTTGATAGAAAATATTTATTAGGTTATCCAGCATTATGCTACATAGAATACAGAAATATTCATTTTTCAATTCATGTTAATGTTTTTTATGAAATCTGTTAAGATAAAACAAAACTTGGTAAATATATCAATAATATAGTGTATATGATTCCAAATAAACGAAATTGAAGAAATATGTAGAATAGTAAAGTACAATTAAGAAATACAAAAGGGTATACACAATATGTGCTTTTTAAATAGTAGGACATTCTAGCTCTAGCACAATAAAATGTAAAGTCTCTAAGAAAGTAGATAAAATTTCAACTAGATAATAAGTAGTTAAATTACATAATAAAATTATAAACAAAGTAAAATTAAATGTGCATAAACACCTTCACAGCACAAACAAATCAATAATTTCCTAAACCACTTTTAATTTTTATCATGCACAAACTGAAATATAAAATAATTAATGTTAAAATACAAGAAAACATTAGTTGATAAATTAATCATCCAGTATTACTAAACTAAAGCTTAAGTTTGAGTTTATTTATTGTTTAACCCTTTTGGGTTTTTCTTTACATACTGAAAGTACATTTTAAGTAAGAAAAAAAAGGTAGGTGGTCAAAGGGTAATTTATTTTAACATTACATTTTTGTTTTACTGAGAAATTTAAATGTTCCAATTCGGCACTCCAAAATATTAAATACTAATTTTTTTAAATTAGCAATGTTCTGCCTTCCTTTATATTGTTTTCTATCTGAGGGTTAATGAAGTTGAAGAGACTTTTCTTGACCACCATAATGACTAAATTTCTGTTGGAAATAGCAATGGAAATTAATAACGTTTTAATACAATGAATATTTCATTCCCTGTGAAAGACATTATTGAATATTTTCAAAGAAAGGAAGATTGCTACTAGATATACATAAAACAATGTTAGTGAATAGATATCATAGGGGAGGGCAAAATTTTATCTCTTTCCTCTTAGAGTTCTTTTACTGAGTGGCAGAACTGAACTGACATAAGATGTACCAAGAGGTAAAAAATATACAAATCTAATTAATATAGGTTGTATGTGACACAGGAGTCTTCATAAGGAAATGGAAGATGGAAAAGATCCAAAGACACAGAGTTGATCACTTATATACTCAGTTACATAAGGAGTAATAAGTTATAAAAATGTGACAAGTCACAGAGGCTTTTAGTCAACACATCAGAGCAGCATATTCTAGGGTGGCACGTTCTTAACTCATTTCATATAAAATAAGAAAAAAGAGCGGGAGCTGCATATATCCAAAGAGACAGGAAATATAATTTTACTAATATTTATTTTATATTTGCTATACTTCAAGTACTGTTTTAAACACATCACATGTACAAATGTATTTAGTACTCACAAGAAGCTTATGATGTAAATACTTTCACCTGACTTCTTCACTGTAACCTGTCCAAGGTCAAAGCATTAGTAGGTTCTGGAGTCAAGATTCTAGTCTACACATTTTGGCTCAAAAGCAACTGCTTTGTCTTGTAGCATACTTATTCCAAACAACAGAATCTCCACATAAATTTAACAAGTTTTTTTGTTTTTACTTGTCTTTTAATTAGATTATGTGAGAAAGAAGATTAATGAGCGCTATGACTGTTTATATTTTTTAAGCTGAATGTCTTCAAAAAAAAATCAGATGATGGGTATGAAGATTTAAAGGAAGCACTGGGATCATATTGTTCCAGGATTTTTTGCTCCTTAGTTCCGCTAAAATCCAGGTTCCTGTGTCATAATTGGGAAAAGTTAGGCACATGGACACATTGAAATCTGAGGAGAGTAGAATGTATTAAAAAAAGATCTCAGTGAAATAAGGGAGTCTGCCAACAGGTTCCCACCTCACACATTGAATACTAGGCCAGTACATGCAAGCAGAAGAGGCCAGGCTCCTCCTCCCTGCAGAAGACTTGAATTCCCAGGGGCTCCACCCCATTCTTCCAGCAGCAGGTGGGCCCTTAGCCAGAGCCACTCCACGTTGATTTATTTTCGTTACTGCACGTGTGTTAAGGGACAGAATTTTTCACCATGGGCATGGTTAGGCAAAGCCCCCAGTGCACAATGACCTGGTGGCATTTGGCTGTCTCCTGTCTCTATCATTCGCCCCTAAAAAGAAGTGCATAGAACCGCTTAGAATAAAGATAAGGATAAAGATGAAGAATGATCTGACGACGGGGGTGCTGTTTTGGGAACACAGGAGTCAGATCTCCCTCAGAGGCCTTAGTTTCCCCTGCAAAAGGAGCCATCGTCTGAGGCTCTGATTGTAGACTCTGATTGCATGACTGTTTGGAGTTGGATGGCCTGAAGGTGAGAAGAGACAAACCTCGTTATTAGAAAACATGTATCAAAAAAGAAAAAGGCGGGTAAAGACAGCTCAAAATTTCAAGGCTTTTACTATTTGCACACCAAGAGGGAGGCCAAGAGCCTGACTGGTTACACACACACACACACACACACACACACACACACACACACCCTTTTGTTGGCATGTCAAACTTCTGGCTTCTGGGTTCCCTTCCCCCGAGTCCAATCCTAAGCCAACCAGTTTAAGGTTTGGGAAATTAACTTTTCCCAGTTTGGAGGATGCATCTGAGGCGAGTGTCCCATAGTACAGAGACACAATTACCTAACTGGGAAGAGAGGACAGAGGAGGAAAAAGAAGGTGTTTTTTTCAAAGGAGTCCCAGGGGTTCAGGATGCCTTAGAAAGGGGTATAGACTGAAGATGAGTGGCCACTCATCCAGAAAGAGGGGAGCAAGACATCCCAGGTTCCAGCAGATGAAGGAGAGAAAGTGAGGCTTCCTCTTTCCTTCTTCCTTGAGCCCCAGTAACCATGACAGGGTGCCGCCCATAGGTGTCAAAGTGGCTTTCACCCGGGTTAACGGGGACTCAGGGTTGGAATATCTCCTCTTACCCTTGTACACCCTGTCTCCCCTGCTGTCAGTAACCTTTGAGTTCCCTAGACCTCATTTATGCTGTGGATACTAGCATGACCTTTATTCATCAAATGGGAGGCTTGGCTTAATTGGCAGGAATTAGTCATGCTCCCTGCAGTGTGCCTTTTAAGTTCCATTATCATCTGCCTCTGGATCCCTCAGATCCAGTTTGTTTCCACCGCCCCCCTGCCACCCTGGGGCTTCAACCGAAGCTTGGAATTGAGTTGGGGACAATATTGTGTCTTGTGGGGGGTTGCATGAACTTGTAAGCCAAATGCTAAGGTAAAACTGTGGAATTGAGTCCTCCTCCAACAAAGGAGAGAAAAAAATGTCTTCCAACACACGCAGATAACTGGTGGCCACAGTTAGCTTGCTAAGGTTTGGGTGCATGGGATTTGGCTTTGGTTAGCTCCCTCAGTCTTACTTTCCAAAAAAGGAAACCTCAGAGTTTTGGCACACTATTTTTTTCCATCATTTCACAGCATTTGCAGGATAATTGCTCAGAACTAGAATATTGATCCAGATTTTTACATTACCAATTCCTTTCATTCTTTCTGAGCTGCAGCTAAAGATCACTGGTTTGTTCATAGGAATAGGCAGGGTTAGTTTAAAATGTAGGCAAGAAACTTAAAAACAACTAATGAGTTTAGAATTGAATGACAAATATGTGGTAAGTTTTGAAACACAATTTCTCTCTCTCCAGTCCTCATTTTTGTTAAAAACAAATAATGATAGGACTGAGCTGTTTGGAAAATAGACTTTAGTTTTATGCTTGGCCTGATTATTTGCCTGAAGTGCAGCAATAATAATTATTTCTACATAGGCTTTTCAAATTGGCTTTGATGGAAGTCTGTTCTAGAAGGAATCTCAGATAGGACTTTCTGAAGTTGAGCCCAGCCATGGGTTTGTACCCTCAAATATCTGTAAATTGAGTAAACTCCTCTCTTCTTGAGGTGCCAAAAACATGGGGTTCCTGGGCCTGTTAGAAAATGGCATACTTTACTCACTGCAGGTTAGAAACCATGTATGGGAACTGTGTAGACAAGGCATGAAACCAGCTTTCCCAAGGGGGTTTTATCAGTTCTGCAAATAGAGCTTGACTCCTTAAAGGGAAACATACCATTCCAGTGAAAGCCTTGATAAAATGACCAGTTTCTTCAATTTCATCCTGTTACAAAAGAAAGTGGATTCTTCTTGCACTGATGCAAACAACTATGTTGCCATAAGTTGAGAATATTCACAGCTAGTTCCCAAATTCTGGAGAGCCAGGCAGAGAGAGAGAGAGAAACAAGGCCAGGCATGGTGCATGGTGGCTCACGCTTGTAATCCTAGCACTTTGGGAGACTGAGGCGGGTAGATCACAAGATCAAGAGAGCGAGACTCTCCTGACCAACATGGTGAAACCCCATCTCTACTAAAAATACAAAATGTAGCTGGGCGTGGTATTGCGTGCCTATAGTCCCAGCTAACCTGGAGGCTGAGGCAGGAGAATTACTTGAACTGGGGAAGTGGAGGTTGCATATATATAATATAATATATATTTTATATATAATATGCATATAACCTGAGAAAGATTAAACATCTTTTTGGCAACCCCAAATACTTAAACATGTCAGGTAATCCTGTTTAGCTCTCTTCTGGATCCTCCAGGGGCCCTCTGTAGTATCCAAAAGCCAAGCATCAGGAAAGACAATTTTGAAAGTGCAGTTTGATTTGAGTAAGTCTATTAAATATGTTAGAGGTTTAAAAGACTTGATGTTATGAAATAGAATTCCAGATTACCACAAATTATTTATTTTGCCAAAATGATGACTCAAAATTTTTTCAAAGAACAAAACCTTTTATAACCCTTTGGAGTTAGTCAATGTTCACACACAGAATTTCTTTTGCAAGGTTAATTTCTTAAGGAACTTCCCATATCTTGTTTAAACTTTTCGCTTTATATTATCTAATTAAAAAACTTCTTTAACTCCAAGCAAAAATTTACATTTTGGTGACATCTGCATTTTACCGATAATCTTTAAGCTTGCTTTTATTTCTCAAAGATTAAAGTCACATGAACCAAAAGGTTCCACAGCTTTATCTTCCATTTAAAAACTATTTGATGTAAGCACTTATTTTCCTTTAAATCGATTAATTGGAGCTCTTTTTATAGACATCACACACAACACATATATAACTACACAGACAGAAGAAGATCCAGTAGTTATAAGATTTTTTTTGTTTATCAATCTCCTAATTGGATTATTGGCTTCCAGGTGGGGCCTGTTAACAGTAAGGCTAGGAAAGTATGCAGTTTCTAGGGCCTAATACACCAGTATGGCTGGAAGACAAACACAAATTTTTAGAAGGATCCATCTGCCTCTAATTCCTGGGGCTCCATGAGGTAAACACAGAGGTCTCTCCCAAAGGAATACATGGTGCCTTTTCTGTTTTTCCCAAGGAGTCCCAAGCCATCAGAAATTATCTTAGGGTCCCTCATATGTGCATTAGGAATGCCAAGACAAAATGGAGAAAAATTCAACTGAGAAAAAAGAACTTTTCCAACAAAACAAGATCCAAGAAAGGAAAAACATAAAAGTCTTTTAAATATGCCTATAACTTGGATATCCACTATTAATTAAGCAGATCATTCTTTAAGAAAATCCTTTTAAATCTTTTATTACCCAACTTTAGCTGTGCCAAGCAGACAATATTTCTGACTTTCAAATTTTACCAAAGGTAACCTCCCAGGTGCTCAGAGAACCCTCCCAGGTTCATGGAGGGGAAGACAATCAATAAATGGCAAAGTTCATGTAGATATCAAACAGAAAGGATTCATTCCATAGGCCAAGATTGAACACTGACTGCCACTGTAAAATGACAGGTTAAAACAAAGCACGACCATGTGGTTCTCCCAAGGATATAAAACAAGCTAGAGGCCTGCAGCAAAGTTCGCTACTGAGCACTTTGCCAGGCTAATTTTAACAGAGGGCTTATGGAGTCCCAGGCCCACATGCCATCCTAAGGTACCTGTCTTTTTGACACAGCCATACAGGGAGACATGCAAAGCACACCAGATTGGCTAAAGTCTAAGACCAACCTCACAAATCCTTTTTCGTAGTCAAAAATTTACAGAGAATATAAACAGTGATAGTTGGGGTCCTGGCCTAGTAAAACATCTTCTAAAAGGAAAAAAGCCTCTGCCATAAAAAAGCCCTGTCTACTTGCAGGACTGTGTCATTAGGTTGGTGCAAAAACAATCACCTCCCTTGCCATCTAAGTAATGGCAAAAACCACAACTACTTAGAACCAATCCACGAACTCTTGACCTGGTGGGAAAAAAGTTAAAAAAAAAAACAAAAAACACAGTTTACATTGCAGGGCTGGAAAGATTCCTGGGATTTGAACCTCTTATTCTTATGTGAGTGGGTTCCTCCAATAGGGAGAGAAACTTTTAATTGCTGTTGAACTGAGCTGGACCTCTCGGTCAGCAGAGTGGAAGACTCTGTGGGCACACAGCAAGGATTGCTGGTCAGCCTGCTGTGTGGGACCCTTGGGCCATGAATCTGCCAGCCCTGGCTGGCAGGGAAGAGAGTGGGAAGCTGCCAGTTTTGGCAGAACACCCCCAATATTGCAAATGAAAAGATAGGTGCCATTACAGTCCTGAAAAAAAAGGAAAATGCCATAGAAAAGACTGGATTGGATTGAAGCCGACATATCAGACCCCTGAGAGCCACAGCCTGGGATGGGGGGATGCAGCTTTCAGTACCCTCAGAAGAAGTCTGAGGATAAGAAGGCTCAGAAATGAGAGGGAAAAAGATTTTTTTGGTCCACACTTTACTCACCTTTCCTCATGTCCCCATACAGGCCACCAAAATGATGCAGGATTTTTTGGTCCTTAGTTCAGCTAAAATCCGGCTTTTGTGTCACGACCAGGAAAATGAGGCACACAGACACATTAAAAGGTGAGCAGAGCAGAATTTATTAAAGAAAGCTCTCTGTATAAAAAGGGGGTCCTGCCAACAGGCTCCTTCCTCACAGACTGAATACCAGGCCACCTCACTGCGAGCTGAAGAGGCCAGGCTCCTCCCACCTGCCTAAGGTGTGAACTCCTGCTGGCTCCACCCTATTCTCGCAGTGTGAGGGCAACCCTTTAGTCTGAGCCACTCCACATTGCTTTACTTCCCTTACTGCGCATGTGTTAAGAGACAGAATTTTTCACTGTGGGCATGTTAGGCAAGCCCCTGTGCAAAATGACCTGGGCAGGATTTGGCTGTCTTCTGTCTTTATCAATATGAGGCTTGAGAAAATTCACAAAGAGAATATCCCTCTCGCATCATCGATGCATTTTGGTGAAATGTTCAGTGGCACATATCTCCCAGGACCTTGCTAAGCATACTTCTGCTAAGCCACTCACTTTTAAGGCATATTTCTGACTATAAAGCATATAAAAAAAGGCTCTGTGTTATCCTGGATTTTGATTTGATACTTATTTATACACTTTAATGTTATCGATCATAAGATTGTACTCTATCATTTTGATTATCACTTTCCATACAGAGAAAACAAATTTACAGGTGAAATTCTGCAGAAGACATTTAGTGAAACCACATTTTATGCAAGAATGTACAATTAATGTTCCATCACTAAAATAATATGCTACTTCCCTTTGAAATATGGAATATATTTTAAAATAAATAACTCAGATGAAGAAGCATAATATTGAGATGGCATTATCAGTAAGTTTTATCCAAGTTATAAATCATGTTTCACCTGAATGTATTTAACCTATTCCAGTGCTCCCATTATGTCTGAATAATGGAGCAAAATCACATATTTCCACTGATTCATTAGTCTTTTGGAAAGTGACAAATTTGAAAGATTACTCTGACATGAAATACATACAATTTTATGCAAATACATAATTTAGTTCCATCTTATCGCATATACTGTTAGCTGAAATAAAAACAGTTACATAGAAAACACCAGTGTGGATGCTATACTGGAGAGGTGTTCAAAAAAGGCATCATGTGAACTATTTCAAACTTTGTTAATTCATTATGCTGATAAATTTAGACATAGTTAAATTTGCTTTCACACATATTTAGCCTACACTGTTACATTTCAGGTTAAAAGACAATAGAACTAAGATGTATTCTAAGCACTGTCATATCAATTTTATTGAGAAATTTTCTCCCAAAACATCTAGTTTACTGTTTGGGGTTTTTTTGTTTGTTTGTTTGTTTGTTTGTTTTTGCCCCAAGTCTTGCTCTGTCACCCAGGCTGGAGTACAATGGCACAATTTCGGCTCACTGCAACCTCCGCCTCCCAGGTTCAAGCAATTCTCCTGCCTTAGCCTCCTCCTGAGTAGCTGCAATTACAGGTGCACGCCAACACACCCTGCTACTTTTTGTATTTTTAGTAGAGACGAGGTTTCACCGTGTTGGTCAGGCTGGTCTTGAACTCCTGATCTCGTGATCCACCTGCGGTGGCCTCCCAAAGTGCTGAGATTAGAGGTGTGAGCCACCGCGCCTGGCCCTAGTTTACTTTTTCTAAGCTGTGACCATATGAAGTAGAGTGATGAAAATCTAGATAATTCTAGGTAACATAGTTGCATCTAAAACATAAAAATAAATGCTAATAGAGATGATCAGGTTGAATTATATTAATTTTTTTTCTTTTTTATATTACTCTTTGTTGATAAATCTGTAGCATTATTTATCTTAAAAAACACTTTCAGTGTAAGACAAGTTATAAAACATGCAAGTTGGTTCTGTCATTGCTCCTTATGTATTTTCACAAATTTGGAATAAATTCTTATTTATTGGAATATAATATGTATTTGTGCATGCGTATATATTACATAAATTATTCACATAGAAGTGCATTCATGAGAGAGAATGTATGAATAAAGGAAAACAAAATATATAGAAAAAAAGAACAATCTGCAGAACCCTAGAATTAAAGATGAAGAAATTTCTTGAACTGAATTCTGTATATAACAGAATCAGAGTTCCTTAAAGCTCATATTGTAATATAGCTACAAGTTGTATTGGATCAGAATTTTTGAGGCTGGAGCCTATTTTAAAGATTCAACTATTGTGATTGAGTCACAGTGAGGTGAAATTTAAAAAAGATTTCAAGGAATTATAATTATCTACCTAACTTTACCCCAAGTTAGTCTGTTTTCTGTATTAAGCTGCCATAAGATTTAAATTTAAAATACATTAATTTGCTTTAAATACTAAATTCAATGAAATTTCTGATGTTTGGTGTACTGTAAAATTGAGAATATAAAGGTGAATTAAAATGTTTCTTATTTCTGTAAACTTTTATCTCTTAAAATCGAAAAGCTGAGAATAATTAAGTGCAATTTTACAATTACATACAAAGTTTTCTGGGGTCAAAAATGGAAAAGATATGGCATAATATAAGGAACAATTGGCCTTTGACCTATACCTTGTGTAATGTATGAATAATTGACCATAAAATATAATTAAATACCTGCTGTGTACAGGCACTGTACTTGGTAAATGAAAATGGAACAATAAACATAGATTAAAGACCAAATGTTATAACAATTAAAAACACAGATGAGTTAACATTTCAACTCTTCCACCTAATAGCACTGAGATCTCAGAACACCTGGGTTCCAATGTGGACTCCATCACCAAGAAGCAGTGAGAAATTTATAAAAATGATACACATCTGCAAAACATGGATCAAAATTCTTGTCCTGAGAATTGTTACAAGTATTAAAGCCTGCAAATAGATTACAAAATGCTTGCAGAGACAGTAAGCACACAATAAATGACAATTATAATACTGTTGTAAAAGAAACACTGCTTCTATTCATTTTATCTTTTCTAAGACTCCGGTGCTAATGAGTTCTTCCTTACATGAAGGTTTCACAGGAGGGATTTGACATGATTTAATTATGATTGCTCCCTCGTTGACAGCAATTATAAGCACTATCAATTGTAAGATGCTTCTCCATTTTATTAATGTTAAATGTGCAAAAATATGTTTTAGAATTGATAAAACTGGGTAATGTTAAGAGTAATATATTAGCAATTTGATCACAGCCTTCTTCTAAGAAACTTTAATGGGGTAAATGGAACATAGTGTGTTAGCCATTGTCTTGGAATGGTGATAGGTTTGAATCGGTGAACGGCATTCAGTAACTATGTAAACCTGAGAAAATCTTGCATCCTATCTCATAAGGTTGTTGCAAGAATTAAAATACAACAATGCATGGATACACTCAGCATATTATTTGACACTTTCATGGTTTAATAAATGCTACTTTAAAAAGTTAGGGATGTGAAAATATTCACATGCTATTATGAGTACAGACTATGGTCTGAATGTGTTCCCCATAATTCATGTGTTAAAAACTTTATTTCCAATGCAACAGTATTGGGAGGTAGGGCCTTTGGGGAGGTATTTAGGTGATGAAGGCTCCACTCTCATGAATGGATTGATGCTGTTGTAAAAAGGGCTTTGCAGGAGCGGGTTCCTTCTCTTTCCTCGTGTTCTACCATGTGAGGACATAGCACCATTTCCCTTTTTGCCCTTTTTGTCTGCAACCATCGGAGGGCACAGCAAGTTCGTCCTCACCAGATGCTGATGTCTTAAACTTCCCAAACTACAGAATTGTGACAAATAAATTTGTTTTTTACAAATTACCCCATCTAACATATTTCTATAGCAGAACAAAATAGATTTAGACAGAATACATTGATTTTATAATTTAAAAAATGAAATAAAATTCACAATAAAATTATGTCAAAATGTGATGAAACACACATTTGTTACTGATATATATTTTATCTTTTATATGGGACTACTCATACATGTAGAAAATCAATTTTTCTAAAGATGAAAATGCTCTTGTATTGGTTAGGGTTCTCTAGACAAACAGCCCCAGTTGCTTCTGGAAGAGAGTGAAGAGAAAAAGAGAGAGAGAGAGACCACGAGGAATTGGCTGACCCAATTGTGGAGGCTGAGAAGTCCTACAATCGCCTTTCTGCAAGATGGAGACCCAGGGAAGCCAGTGGTGTAATTTGAGTATAAATGCTTGAGAACCTGAGAAGCCAATGATGTAACTCTCAGTCTGATAGCCTAACATATGACATGAGATGTTCCAGTTTAATCCACAAAGCAGGAAAAAACAGGGTGGGTGGGGGGTGAGTTTCTCCTTTCTCTAGTTTTTGTTCCATTCAGGCCCTAAAGAGACTGGATGATGTCCATCAATACTGGGGAGAGCAATCTACTTTATTGTGTCTATAGATTCAAAAACTAATTTCATCTTGCTACACACACACAGACACACTCAGAAATCATTTAATCTGAGCACCTCATGGCCAATTAAATGGACACATAAAATTAATTATTACAACCATCTTCTGAGTTGAGTGAACATCTTAAGGATTTCTGCATTAAATCCCCAAATACTTTGATATAAATAAGTGTTATTTGATAACTTCTATTCAAATAAATGGATATGATATCACTAATGGAACTCCACCTTACCTTTGTGTCCAGACAACTGTCTTTCTCTTGCTTCTGTTTCTAATTATACTTTCTAAAAGCTGATTGTTTGCATTTACAGTGGAGAAAATATTCTTTAGCTTATTAGTTCATTAATTTGTTCAACCGATATTTATTGGGTACCTGATATTGTTCAGCATATTCCACTTGTGAGGATTAGCTGTGAAACAAGCAAACAAAAAAGGTATTGCTGATATTAAACTAATTGTTAGTGAACATAGACTTTAAAAATATGTAAAATATGTTAGAAAATGCCAAAAGTTATAATGATAAATAAAAGAGTAAATAAATAAGGTAGCCAGGTGGAAAAGTGTTTGCAATTTTAAATAAGATCATAAGAAAACCTTGTCTCAGAAGCTGACATTTGATCAAAGACTGGAAGGAAAAGGAGGAGTGAATCATATAGTCATCTAAAGAAAGAGAGTCCCAGGCAATAGAAAAAAGGTTCCAAATGCCTGGGGTGATACCTTGCTTATATATCGCAGGAAAAGCTTCAGAAAAATAAGGAAGGAAAACAGTGTTAAGAGATAAGATCAGAGAGGTAGTGTGGGTCCAAATGATGCAGGGCACTGTCACCTTACAAAGACTTTTTGTTAACATTGAGTGAAAAAGGAAGGTATCAAACTTGAATATTAACAGGATCATTCTGGATTCTGTGTTAAAAATAGACTGAAAAATCAGAGTAGGAGCAGGCACACTAGCTATGAGGCTATTGCATTAGTCCAGGAAGATGTCGACATATGGTAATGTTAATGAACATGATATGGTTAATTCATTTTGAGTCCTCATCTTACTTCACCTCTTTGACACAATTGATCACTCACTCCTCTATGAAAATTTTTAAATTTTTGCTTAGCCTCCTAAGCCATAACATTTACCTAGTTTCCTCCCCAGGAGTCTAGTTCAGGGGAGTTATTTTGCTGCCTCCACTCCCACTCCAGCCAAGCCCAGCCAGGGATATTTGGCAATAGCTGAAGAAACCTTCAGGTTTTTCTCACCTGGGGAGAGGATATGCTTCTGGCATCTAGTAAGTAAAGGTCAATGATGCTGTTAAACATCCTACAATGTATGGGATAGTCTCCCACATCAAAGAAGTATCAGGCCCCAAATGTCACTAGTGTCGATATTGAGAAACCATGGTTTACCTTCTCATTGATTCTTTCTTACTTTCCAGACAATTAAATTTTGCTATCGGACCCAGACTTAGTTATTGGACCTCTTCTCTCTCCATATTCTCTCACTGTCTAAGTGATCACTAAGTGATCTAAGTCTGCAGTCAGAAGACTACCAAATTTACATCTCAATCCTGGACTTCTACTTGGGTCCAATGGCCCATTCAAAGTATCTGACACATGGATGTTTCTTCGATCTTTGCAAATTAACAAGCCACAAACTGAACTGCTGGTTTGTTCCCAGAAACTTTCCTCTCATATTCTCCCTATCTTGATGAGTAACAATTCCATTTTTTTAAAGGTTATTTAAGCCAAAAATATTGGAACACACTTGATTCTTTTCCTTTTGTTACATTCTACACTGAGTCCTTCGGGAACTGTTTTCTGCTTACCTTTCCAAATATATCAACAAATCAATGACTTCTCATCATGTCCTCTATTTTCAAACTGGTTCAGTGTCAATTAACTTTTATTTGTAGTATTTCAATAGTTTCTTAACTACACATCCACCTTAATGTTTGTTAATTATTTACCTACCTGAAAATTAGACAAATGATTTTAGATCTTTAGATTTTGAAAACCCTCCAAGTCTTTTCTTTTCACTAGTAATGAAAGACACTTTAAAAAATGATACTGGGCCGGGCTCAGTGGCTCATACCTGTAATCCCAGCATTTTGGGAGGTTGAGATGGGCGGATCACAAGGTTAGGAGGTAGAGACCATTCCGGCCAACGTGGTGACACTCCATCTCTACTGCAAATACAAAAATTAGCTGGGTGTGGTGGCACATGCCTGTAATCCCAGCTACTTGGGAGGCTGAGGCAGGAGAATCGCTTGAACCCAGGAGGCGGAGATTTCAGTGAGCTGAGATTGCACCACTGCACTCCAGCCTGGGTGACAGAGGGAGACTCCATCTCAAAATAAATAAATAAATAAATAAAATACTAATACTGGATGCAAATCAACTGATTCTTACTAGGATTGATTAATCATGACAATGATATTCAGACTTAACAGTTCTGAGGAGTTGGTGAAAAAAAGATGTGAGCAAAGGGAAAAAAAGTGTAAACCTGCAGGTTCATAGAGTCTTCCTATAATAAAAGACAAAGAAGAAATAGGAATTTTAGCAAACTCTGCCAGGATGTCTTTTTTTCTGCTTTGAAAGCAGAAAATATAAACATAACCAAACATAGTCGGTGTCTCACTCCTTCTAATGTTTCTCCTTACCTCCCTGCTTCTCACATCATGTTTCTAGTGTTCTGTATTCACATTTGTTCACCTGAATTACTCTTATTTAGAGCAAAATAAAACTTTTCAAACTAAAAAAGTAAATATATTAGAAATGTATTTCTAAAACATTTGACTATTGAGATAAAAAAGCAATAGTCAAAATATTTTGCAAATACAATTTTGACAATTTTTAGAAGATGAAAATATGCTTTTACCCAATCACAAAAAAGCCATTAGAGCTTTATAGCTATTGTGTTGAAAATTTTTCAGGTGTACAGGAAAACTGAAATTGGTAATATTTTTGCATGATTTGGAGAAATTCAACAAAAATTTAATGTTAGTAAGATAACATTTCATATGAGGAAAATATTCAAATTACCAAATATTTTAAGTCAAAACACACTTGTTTAAATCTGTTAGTACTAGTCAATATTCTTTATGCTGTGAAGTTATAGTGCAAAAATATTTTGTAGAGTAGTCATCCTAATCCTAGCTGAAATAAACTTCTCACGATCAATTGCGTGATTACAGATCTGTAAGCAGTGTGACAAAGTCGTGAGTCACAATGCAAATGTAGTCATAATGCAAACACACCTAACAAACATTCTTCAGCAACCTCTCTTATGTACTGCACATATTTAATAAACACACTTACTGTATATATCCAAGAACCACAGTAGGCAGAGATGCATTCCATGAAATTAATGTGTTAATTAAGTGTTAAACTAGTTATGGTTTCCAATAGCTTTGATTATGAACTAACTCACAATAAAAGAAGTCAAAGTAAGCACAGTGCATTTCTCCTTTTTTGCACAGTGGGTTAATTACTCTTGCATTGACCCTATTTATAACAGCATTGGGGGGGCATGAAATATTTTGAGAGAAATATAAAGTGTCCTGATGAAGGCAATCATGTCAGTATTTAATTTTCCTAGGTGGTATAAAATAGAACCCAAGTAAAACAATAACCTGGCTCCTTAAATATCTTGAATATATTGTATCCTTGATTACTAAGCCCTGCAAACAGGTTCATATTTAATTAAGTCAGACTTGGCAGAAGTACTTTCTTTTTAACAGTATGTGGTTTCTTTCTTTCTTTCTTTCTTTGGTAACTTCCATGCTTTATAATATTTTATAAGAAAGCAGGTATAATTAACACCCATGTGATTTGGGGTCTGAAAAGTGCTTTAATATAAAACATTTCTTTGGAGCTGAAAGCAAAGCCATGTTTGTCATTTAAATTGTGATGTTACTTCTTTTGGAAGACTGCCCCAAAGAGAACTTCCTAATAAAATTAAATTAAGGAATATATTGCTGTATAAACTTTAAATCAAACTGAAAATTATTTATTCCTAAAACGTAATATTCAAAAGTATTTACGTACATTTAATTTAAATTAAACTAGGAAGTGAAGTTTTCATTTACATTATCTTTATCCTGTCTATTTGTAATTTATAAATTCTGAATTCATTTTAATTCTTTATTTTTATTTAACTTTGTATTTCTTTTTCACAAGACTCATATTCTCTTTTTTGTGTAAAGATTGTAACGAGAATAGCATCCTTAGAAACATGGTTACATTACTCTGGATCGACTACAGCATAACCAATTCATTATTTCCTATTTAGCAGAATAATGACATAAATTATTCAATACTAATTTAAAATAATAATGCAATTTGGCTAAAGTACCTATAAACTTAGATATAATACAGTAATTAAATAGAAGTATAAAATTTTAATATTGTAGTTAAATCTTATGGTTAGTCTACTTTTTAAAATATATATTTTTTAGAGAAGTTTAAAGTTCACACCAAAGTGAACAGAAACGGTACTAAATTTCTCATATACTCCCTGACCCCTCACATGCAAAGCCTTCATCATTCTCACATCCCCCACCAAAGTGGTGCCTTTATTACAATGGATGAGTCTATGTCGACACATCAATATTACCCAGAGTCCATAGTTTATATTAGTGTCCAGTTTTGGTGTTGTACATTGTATGGGTTTGGACAAATATATCATGACATGTATCCACCATTATGGTATCATTTTACTACACTAAGAATTCTCTGTTGTCTGCCTATTTACTCTCCCCTTTCCCTTAAACCACACAATCATTGATCTTTTTGTCTCCATAGTTTTGTCTTTTCCAGATTATTATATAGTTGGGATCATACAGTATGTAGACTTTAAGGCAGATGTTTTTCATTTCCTTTTAGCACTAAATTATATTCTACTGTCTGAAGGTGCCATAAGTTATTTACCTACTCACCATCTTAAGGACATGTTAGTTGCTTGCAAGTTTTGGCAATTATAAATGAAGCTGCATCTGTGCGCAGATTTATGTGTGAACGTAAGTTTTAAACTCCTTTGGGTAAATTCCAAGGACCACGATTACTGGCTCCTATGTTAAGAGTTAGTTTCCTTTTGTAAGAAACTGACTATCTTCCAAAGTGACTGTACCATTCTGCATTCCCACTAGCCATAAATGAAAGTTCCCGTTGCTGCACATCCTTGCCTGCATTTAGTTTTGTCAGTGTTCTAGTTTGGGCTATTCTAATAGTGGTACAGTAGGTAGCTAGTCAGACATGAGCAAGGTATACACACACCAGGAATGGTAGGCAACCATCAGGTGGTAGTCAGGTGGTTGTTAACTGTCTTTCTAAAATACAACCAGTATCAGGGCAAGGCAGTCTCCCAATAAACACAAACACCTGAAGCTGGTGATCAGCAGCATCCTGATAAGATTTCAGGAGTTGGGTGAATGGGCTCCAGCATGTGTACTAAGAGGCAAAATGGTGGGGTTTAACTGGTATACTACCTTCTGGGGACATTTGGCTGGTAAAACAAGACACCTTAAGTGAACATGTGTACAACTCTAGTAAACATACTGTGCATGCTCATCTCCCAAGAGCGAGCAGGCCACTGCAGCTGCGGACAGCCCACCTCATGGGAAGAATCAGGGGAGAAGAAACACATGACCTCAGAAGCATGCCAACATATACAGCCCCAAGTCAAAAGGTCGAACCCTGTGATTAATGCCTCAAGTCACCCACTTGGCCCTCTTCCAAGTGTACTGCACTTCCTTTTATTCCTGTTCTAAAACTTTTTAGTACACTTTCACTCCTGTTCTAACTTGCCTCGGTCTCTTCTGCCTTCTGCCACTCAGTTAAATTTTTTCTTCTGAGGAGGCAAAACTTGAGGTTGCTGCAGACCCTTTGGAATTCACTGCTGGCAACAACAGGTGTACCACTTTTAGTTTCAATATTGCCTCTTTAATCATGGATGATATTCATTGTTCATGACAATTCATATTTTAAGATATCATTAATGTATATTCACATTTACAGTGGTTTATTGCAAAAGAAATAACCAACCATTAATATACTTTTTAGCTTGTTTTATATATGGATGTTCTAACTAAACACACAAGATTTATGCAATAAATATTATATACAGTAAATGCATTTATTATCTCTCTTATTCGGGCCAACACACACATGTACCACAAGTAAGTGTATTATTACCTTCTATAATACCAGGGACACATGCTCATCAAGATCCACAGCAGTCACACACTAAGACCCTACTAAGAATGGTGCTGTCTAGGTTTTGGCAGTGCCAAGGTGCACAACCATAAAAAAGGAAAATCTGGAGTATTTTGTTACTTGCTTTATAACAGCTGAGAGCAGAAAACAAGGGAAGGATGCAGGTTACTTTTTCTCACATGCTTCACTCTTTAAATCAGAAAATAAATTCTTCTGCTGAAGTACCGTAATAAAGCTCCATGAACATCTCATTAGCCAGAAGTGTTTACACACCTCTAAATCAATTGATTGACAAAAGTGAATTCAATTATAACAATAGGCCTGGAGTAGGCACTTTGCTGGTGAAAGAAAATTGGAGTTCTGAAAACTAAGAAAGGAAGAATGACTGCTTGATGGTTTCTGAAGGATTTCACCACCTGTATCTCCATTTACAATCAAGTGATGCCATCTCGCATGTAATGATTCATTTAAAATGTTTGTAAAATGACAAACGTATTTGTAAGAAATATTTCTTTAAAACAAAAAATTAGATTTGAATTAAACAGAGCTTATTTTAGGCAATTATTCAATTAAGCTTTCTGGAAGACTGTAAATATATTCAATTACATGCAACTCAAACTTTTAATTGGAAAACTTGAAAGTAAAAAGGTGTGATGAACAACCGTGAAGCAGAAAATAGAAGCATCTGCTTTTGCTCATGTAAGGAGAAATCGGAGACTTTTGTTGTTGTTGTTGAGTAGATGAATTTATTAGGACTTACATATCAGACAGTCATGGGTGGCAGTGAAACAGCTCTAGAGATCTGTACCACTGATCGTCTCTAAGCTGCTTATCTTTTTTTTAATGTATTTATTTTTGAGATAGGGTCTCACTCCGTCACCCAGGATGGAGTGCAGTGGTGTGATTATGGCTCACTACAGCCATGAATTCCCAGGCTCAGTTGATCCTCCTACCTTAACATACTGTGTAGCTAGGACTGTAAGCTAATTTTCACATTTTGTAGAGATGGAATTTTGCCATGTTTCCCAGGGTGGTCTCAAGCGCCTGAGCACAAGTGGTTCTCCTACCTTGGCCTCCCAAAGTGCTGAAATTACAGGCCTGAGCCACCGCACCCAGCCTCTAAGGTGCTTTTTTTCTCTCTCTCTTTTGAGACAGGGTCTCACTCTGTTGCCCAGGCTGAAGTGCAGTGCATCAGCCTGGCTCAGTGCAACCTCTGCTCCCCACCCTACTGCCCAGGACCACAGGCACACATCACCACACATGGCTATTTTTATATATTTTTGCAGAGACAGGATCTCACCATGTTCCCAGGCTGGTCTCAAACCCCTGAGCTCCAGCAATCCACCCTTCTTGGCCTCCAGAAGTTCTGGAATTACGGTTGTGACCCACTCACTGCGTCCTGCCATCTAAGCTACTTTTAAGCAGATTTTCTTGATCTTTGCATATGGTGTTTGTGCAATGAGACTGTTTTCCTTCACGTTTTAGAAAGTTATTATTATTACTGATCTGTCATTTTAAGAAATAAGTATGAACCCAATGAGCACTGATAGAAAAGAAAACTTCAGATATTTTCTTGTTTGTTTGGTTGTACCGAATAGAAATTTTCTCAGAATAATGAAGGCAGAAAAAAAGAAAACTTTTCATGCTTAGGGTGTCATAGTTTAGCAGGGTGAAGTGAAAAGCCCTGAACAAAGGAAGCCAAGGGTTCCGGCTGACCAAACCAACCAACCTTCGCTAAAGAAGAAACGACCACAGTGGAATAACTCTTAACTCTTTTCCATTCTTTCGCTGTTTTCCACAGAAACAGCAAAAGGGCATTTCTTAGGCCTGAAGTGGGTGCCATACCAGCAATGGAACAGAAATTTGAATAACCTTCCCTGTAAGAATATATATTGTGCAAAGAGTTTGGTTGTCCTCATAGGAAAATTAGACTACTCCAAATAGACTATATGTGTGTGTGTATATATTCACACACACATGTAAGATATAAATAGGAATAGAACTGAATATATATGACTATACATATATGGTATATATGAATATACATATATGAATAGATATCACATATGCATATATGATATGTGTATATCACATATATAAAAGCAGGAAAATATAATATCCACTATATTTTAGTATTTTATTCTCAGAGACCCACATGCCATTCTTCACATTATTTCAAAATTTAACCTGCCAAACAACAATGCCTGTTTGACTGAATTTACATTCATTGCCCACCCACATAAATATAATGTGATGTGTTCTATTTGGAGCATTCCAGGACATAGAGATAGTGCTTTTCTCATCTCATACAATGTCTCTGTATTATATATAAGTAAACTAAAAGGAAAATGTATTCATAAAGACATCTACATAAAATGTTAATGAGAAATAAAAGTAAAAATGATGATACAAGTAAAAAAAGTGATAAATTAATGTGCAGACGTAGACATACACACAGACAGTATAAAGATGGGATTATAAGCACAGGCTATGGTCTTCATGTAACTTATTATGTAATGCACTATCTTCTGAGATTGGTTTTCATGAATTTCCATATTATAACCCTCTCCATATTCCCTTTGGCTTTAGCTGGCATATGTAATGCTTCTACTTATTACCAGAGGAAAAATTCAGCTTTGATTTTAAACATTTTCTGTAGCTTATGTTAGGATCATTTTCTGTGTTTCTCCATGGTTGTACTGCTGGCGTGATGGGAAAGGAAGGCACGCCAACATATTCCTGGAATATCGTCAGGATTCATGTCTGACACTATCTTGCACTTTTAGTCCTATTTTTGCTAAAAATGTGGAGCCAATAACTCTAAGCAGAAACAACCCTGTTTTACTACCTGTTTACCTCAAATGTTTAAGTTAATGTTAAATTTCCCACTCAGTGGGAAAATAATGCCACTCAGTGGCATTATTCATTTTTTTCCATGATCCAAATATTAATATTTGGAGAATCAAATATTCTAAACACAGAACAGGAAACCTCTTCAATAGAAATTGTTATGAATAAGCAGCATTTCTTCCAACTGTATCTACACTTGGTGTTTTTATGTGTTGGATGTGTGTTCATGTTTCCCAGAACCCATATACATGGGTTCTCATGCTTCTCTTTCTCAATCTTTCTGTTTTACTTTGTCATTCCTTTTTTCTTATTTTTCTTTTCCCTATATCATAGAACTGATAGATTCATTGACTTAGTGCTTAATGTAAACACATGTTTGGCATTCTCACTTTTTGAGTATAAAGATGTACAAGTAAAGCATGTTGTATTTCTATTTTAATCTAAAATTCTAAAATAAGATGGTTCTCAATTAGTTTAACCGTTTCTCAGTCTAGATATAACAATGCACTTTCCAATTCTCTTGAGGAATTTTGCATTTCATGAACTACAAACTCACAAATGAAACATATCACAGCAGGTGATAAGCAGGGTAGGAAATTTATAAAATATGTTATTTCTAGATATATTTGAAAGTTAAAGGGAAAATGATCCTCTTATTAAAGTTGAACTTTGGTTGTTAAAGTAGTAGATAAAAGTAAAAAAAAGTAAAATTCTAGCTTCTTGAATTTTAGTCTAAGTGGACTAGAAGTACCCAAAGTTGTCATCTTGATATAATAGAGTTCTTCCGTTACATTTTCACGGTCAACAAATTTACAGTGTTGAAGTGGAATATCAAAATGCTTTTAGCAAAACCCACAGATGTGAGACATTATAATACAGCTTTGCTTGGGATAGCAATGCAAAAAGATATGTAAATGTATAATTTTGGCCTTGGCACAGGAAAATGACTGATGAAATTTTGAAATATTTTCCATTACAGCATGTCTGTTGGGGTAGAATGATTTGGGTTTACTTAATTTCACAGCCTTTTTATAGTAAGAAGAAGGGCCACAATTGTTAAAACTGTAGGGCCTCAAACATGAGTCAGATGATTTTAGGTAACAATTTTATAATAATGGAATAAATTTATTTTATTAAAATATGGTAATCTTATAAATTATGATACAAGATATTTTGATATACAGAATTTGTACTTCCCAAATCATCTTTGAAAGTAATTGTGCAAATAAAACTTATTTCAGGCCGGACGTGGTGGCTCATGCCTGAAATTCCAGCACATTGGGAGGCCAGGGTGGGCGGATCACGGTCAAGAGATGAAGACCATCCTGGCCAACTTGGGGAAACCCGGTCTCTACTAAAAATACAAAAACCAGCTGTGCGTGGTGGTGCACCTGTAGTCCCAGCTACTCGGGAGGCTGAGGCAGGAGAATCGTTTGAACCTGGGAGGTGGAGGTTGCAGTGAGCTGAGATCGCACCACTGCACTCCAGCCTAGCGACAGAGCAGGACTCCGTCTCAAAACAAAACAAAACAAAACAAAAACTTATTTCAGAGAGCAGACCTATGTTACTATAATTTCAGTTCAAGAAATAACATGGTTTTAAAAAATATTTTCATAGAAAACATAGAAACCATTTTGATTGAAAATTGAATCTCATATTAGATTTTTCTAATAGATAAATGTTACTTAAAATACATCTATTATTATTATGACAACATGATTAGAAATGTTTTGATGGAAGACTGTGTTTCTTAGCTAGGGATATTTTAAGTAAAATCAGAAAAGAAAGTTTCCTAAAATTCCTTGAGAGAAGTTACAATCTTCTTAACTATTTTCTGCTCTCCAAAATGCCTAGACCAGAGAAATGTACTTCAAGAAACACTTGATACATACTTGTTGATGACTGAAAGAAACTCATGTACCATTATAAAGTTAATAATTAAATACAAATATGTTTAACCACTTTTTTGTAACATATATTTTATATTTAGATATTTTCACCATCTTCTCATACCCACTTAACGACGTTCACACAGAAGGATCAGTTCCTCTAGGAAAACCAGAAGTTACAAACTCATTGAAACACATATTTCATAATTTTTACAAGAAGGGTTTTGCCCTGATGAGCCAGTTTATGTTTTGGTTAATACTATGTATTTACATGAGTATAAACATATTGACAGTTTTACACACTCTTTCTTTTAGTATTGAGAAACATTAATAATTCAATCAACCATTTATATAATTTTTAATATGATTAATATAGACATATGAAAGAGATCAACTTTAGTGATTTAAACAATAAAAAAAGCATAATATAAAATCACTTTTAACACAGTGAATAGATATCACTGACATGTTCAGTCATGTAAGAATGACAGAGAACCAAGTTTTTAATTTTCGTGTTAACATTCAGGTTTAAATAATTATAAATGAAAGTTTTCTTAGTATTTTATAGAGTTAAGAGTATTTTAATTATTCATACCAAAAGAATACAGCAGAAGTTTTTTTGTGTGTGTGTAAGACGGAGTCTCGCTCTGTCGCCCAGGCTGGAGTGCAGTGGCCGGATCTCAGCTCACTGCAAGCTCCGCCTCCCGGGTTTACGCCATTCTCCTGCCTCAGCCTCTGGAGTAGCTGGGACCACAGGCACCCGCCACCTCGCCCAGCTAGTTTTTTGTATTTTTTAGTAGAGACGGGGTTTCACCGTGTTAGCCAGGATGGTCTCGATCTCCTGACCTCGTGATCCGCCCGTCTCGGCCTCCCAAAGTGCTGGGATTACAGGCTTGAGCCACCGCGCCCGGCCAGAAGTTTTGTTTAAAGTAGAAGTATTTAATTGTGTTGGCTTAGGAAGAGTCTGACATATTGCTTAAATTAAAAATGGTTTATATTCACAAACTTTAGACTCTGGCTACTCATAAGTTCATAAAATTTTAAAGTCATAGCCTCCAGAGGTGAAGAATAATTCAAATTCTGGCTGGGCACGGTGGCTGGCACCTGTAATCCCAGCACCATGGGAGATCAAGTTGGGAGGATTGCTTGAGCCCAGGAGTTTGAGAACAGTCTGGGCAACATGACAAAAACCCATCTCTACAAAAAATACAAAACTTAGCTGGGAATGGTTGTGTACACCTGTAGTCCTAGCTACTTGGGAGGCTGAGGTGGGAGGATCACTTGAACCCAGGTCTTCGTGGCTGCAATGAGCCATGATCACACTATCGCACTCTGGCCTCGGCAACAGAGTGAGACCTGGTCTCAAAAAAAAAAAAAAAAAAAGAAAGAAAAAAGAAAAAAAGTTAAATTATGTTAAAATGGTAAGATTTGTAGGATGGTGCAAAATAAAGATAGTGCAGACAGATGTACATTGACATCAATGGTTAAGACATCATGTTCTTTGGAGTTTCTAGGTGTGAAATGACATTTATATGTAAACATAATAGTTCATATACACCTAACACATAATTTATGATATGTTACGTTTATATGTCTTTGATTTTGTTGACACTAACTAGCACTTGCATGCAGACATTTTTTCTTTCTTAGTAATATCCCCTGCTATGAAATTTTATCACGAGTCCATCTAACATTTATAAAGTCTTGAAAATGGATAATTGTTGCTTCTCTTTTAGAATTACTTTCATTATTCAACTCTGAGTATTCTAGTAGTAAATAACTCATACCTCTTTACATAGAGGAGTCTTTTTCAAGGATAAAGTTTCCGTAGTTGTTGTTCAATGAGTATAAAGTTTCAGTTATACTAGACAAGTTGTGGATGCCTGCTGTACAACATGGTGCTCATAGTTAATGATACAGTACAGTACAGCACTTTAAAATTTTAACGGGTAGATCTCATGTTAAGTATTGTTACCACACATACATACATAAAAACTTTGACAAGTGCTGGACATGTGTATTACCTCGATTGTGATGATAGCATCACAAGTGTTTGCACATGTCTAAACTTACCAAATGGTATACAGTAATATATATGTTTATTTGCATATCAATAATACCTCAATGAAGCTGATAAAAATGCAAAAGAAAGCAAAAATAAGTAAACCTGGGTTCAACATTCAATATTGTTTATTCAAATCTGGACCAGTGGACAACAAACCATTATAATTGAGAAAGGTAGAACCGGCATCTCTAGTTAACAACTATGATTCCTGTAGTCAGATTTCCTGAGTTAGAATCCTGGATTAGAATCCTTCCCTGCAAATTGCATGACTTTTGGTTGATTACTTAATGTCACTGAAACACAGGTATTTTATCTCAAAATAGGAATGAAAAAACCTCTGTTATGAGGAATGAAGATCAAATTATGTAATTAATGTAATGGGATATAACAAAAACAATTATAGTACTAAAATGCTCAATAAATATTAGTTTTTATTATTATATCTTAAGAGTGCTCATTATGAATATGTCCAATTCTAAGGATTTTCTTTTCTTCCTTATTAAGGGATGCAACAGTGATGACAATTATACATTGTTTTCTGAAGCTAAACTGCCTAGAATCTGCCATGTACCAGCTATGGCCTTACTTTGGTCACTTGGCATTTGTAAGCTTCAGTTGCTTTTATTTAAAATGGGGTAAATTACCAGTGAGTGCTAAACTCCCAGAGTTTTGTGAGGTTTCAAGAATGAACACATTTAAAGCAATGTATAAACAGTTTAAGGCATATTTATCATAACAATATTATGTCATTTAATTTTAAACACCATTGTTTTATACTTTAAATATATACATACTTCATGAATTTTCATTTTTTATAGGGAGAAACATCATCTGAAACTGTTTGTTGTGTTCCTTTCGATATGAAGAAAAATGCAGAGCTATTTATAAAACTTTAACCAAACTTTGATTTTAGACCATTTTGTACAGCAGGATGGCAAGATTAAATTAAAGCAGTTAATCTGCCAGGCATGGTGGTACGTGCCTGTAGTCTCAGTTATTTGGGAGGCTGAGGCAAGAGGATCAGTTGAGTCCAGGAGTTCTAGTACAGCCTTGGCAACAAAGTGAAACCCTGACTCGTAAAATAACATATAAAAACAAATAAATAAATAATTAATTAAACTTTAAAAATATGACTTCATGGGAAAATATTCTATCTAAAACAAAAGTTCTGTAAAACAGTAGAAACTTTTAAGTACTTACTAAAATATTGTTAGAATTTAAAAACTGCCAGTGTAAACTGTAATACTATATAAAAGCATGTGAGACACTAGCATAAAAATAATAATGAACAATATGGCTAAAATCAAAGTTATTATAATTCCTTGTTCCTGCACTGTGCCACAAAAGAATACATAGCAGCAAAGAAGAAGGAAAACAGCTATAACAACAAATAATAGGCAGCCAGAAATTTACATGAAAAAGCTTGCTGGAAAAGAACCACTGTGTAGAAAAGAAAAGAAATATTGTAAAGATGTGCTTTTAAAATAGAAAGCATACTTAAATGCCATCTTGAGAAATAATTCGAAATCATATTTAACAGTACAATAAATTTAGAGAGGCAATTATAGTACATTGCATGCCAGCCTATTAATATTCTTTAGGGTAACTAACCATTTAAGGGAGCAGAAGTGTTTTGAATAGTTTTTCACTTTTCTTCATCGTGACCGAACTCCACTAGGTTTAGCTGATTATCACCTCTCAAGAAATTCTTTACCCATTGCATTAGCTTTCTTCCTTCAGTTTTTCTTTTGCAAGCTAACATGAGTTATTCTACAGAGAATAATGTGCATATAAGATAACACACATTTTGACCTTACTCTGCAGTCTGAGAATTGTTGAGTGTGGTAGTGATGTGAATTTTGGTTCCATTATAATATGAATTATTCTGGTCATTATTTACTGAAAAGAATTAGACATTAAGATATTGACATGTGAGACAAGCAAAAAGGTGTTTTCTGGGTTCCCTTAAGAACCCAGACCCAGGCTCTTAGTAGACAATAAATAATTTTTGTCCTCCTATTTAGACACTTTGGTTTTCATTTTCCTCCCAAATATAGAGTGCAGAGACAGAAAAAACACACTCTGATTGTTATTACTGGTTGTACCAAAGGGTTCTGATATCATGAAGTGTGTAATTGGAATACTATAGGTCTGGTTAATTATTTTACTTAGGTAATTCTAGATTTTTTGTAAAAGAGATTTCAGGCCCGGCGCGCGGTGGCTCAAGCCTGTAACACTCCCACGCCCCACTATTGGGATGGGAGACGCGCGTGGTACTCACTGAGGTCCAGGAGAATCGAAGACCATCCTTGCTAACACGGTGGAAACCCCGATGCTCGCTACTAAAAACAATACAACAAACTAGCCGGTGAGCATCGGTGGCGGGTGCCCCTGTTAGTCCCAGGAGCTACTCCGCGGAGGCGCGCGCGCTCGCAGGCTGGTAGAATGAGCAGTAAACAACCACGGGAGGCCTCGTGAGCTTGCAGTCGGAGCTGAGATCGAGCCACTACACACTCCAGCCTGGGCAAACAGAGCTGAGACTCTGTCTCAAAAAAAAAAAACACCACAGATTTTACTATGAACTTTAATTCTTCACAAATCCATACATTTATGTATAGTTTTATTTATTATATATACGCTACAAAGCTGCAATAACTAAGACTGTTACGTTTCTAGTATTAAAGATGTGGATCTGTTAATATAATTTGACGATCTTCACAATTTTTAGTGTGTATGTAATGGGTATAGGTTTAGGTTATATGTTTAATGTAAATTTATTTTATAAGGATAAAAACAATAAAACTAGCCTATAATTGTATATTGTAGAGATAATTATCTATAATATTTTTGTTGTGACATTTAAAAGTGAGTTATAAAACTCACTTGATGCTGCTGTTTTCACTAAATGAGTAATAATGCATTTTTCTTGCAGTAAAGAATATATATGGCATTAAGTTCAAGAATAGATATCATATACTGAGTGATTTTTCTCATTTATATTTATTAATTTTTTTAAAGTTGTTTGCTCTTTTATACATTTTTAAAATTTATTTTTATAAATGTTCCCCAGTACATAGGAGGTGTATGTATGTACTAAGATTTACATGGCACATGAGGTGTTTTTATACAGTGTGCAATGTGAAATAACAACATCACGAAGAATGGAGTATCCATCCCCTCAAGCATTTGTCTTTTGACTTACAATCAATCCAATAACACTCTTTGAGTTATTTAAAAATATACAATTAAATTATTATTGACTATAGTCACCCTATTGTGCTATAAAATAGTAGGACTTATTCATTCTTTCTATTTTTTTTTTTTTTTTTTTTTTACCCATCAACTATCCCCAACTGCCCCTCAACCCTTCACTACCCTTCCCAGCCTCTGGTAACCATACTTCTGCTATCTGTGTTCATGAGTTCAACTGATTTGATTTTTAGGTATCACCAATAAGTGAGAACATGTGATGTCTGTCTTTCTATGACTGGCTGAACTCACTAAATATAATAATCTCTTTTCGTGTCCTTTTCAATTTCCTTCATTAGTGTGTTATAGTTTTCATTATTTAGATCTTTTACTTCTTTGGTTTATTCCTATATATTTAATTTTATTTCTTTCTATTATAATTTTCTTTGTGTCTGTTTCATCCATGTTGTTGCAAATGATATGATCTCATTCTTTTTTATGTGGAATAGTAATCCATTGGGTATACTACCACATTTTCTTTATTCATTCATCTATTGATGAACACTGAGGTTGCTTTCCAATCTTAGCTGTTGTAAACAGTGCTGCAACAAACATGGGAGTGCAGATATCTCATTGATATACTGATTTCCTTTCTTCTGGGTATATATCCAGCATTGAGATTGCTGGATCATATGGTAGCTCTATTTGTAGATTTTTGAGGAACCTCCAAACTGTTCTCCATAGTGGTTACACTAATAAACATTCCCACCGATTGTGTACAAGTGTTATTTTTCTCCACATCTTCACCAGTATTTGTTATTGCCTGTCTTTTGGAAATAAGCCATTTTAACTGGTGAGATAATATACCAGTGTAGTTTTGATTTGCATTACTTTAATGACCAGTGATGTTGAGCATCTTTTTATATGACTGTTTGCCATTTGTATGTCTTCTGTTAAAAAATGTCTATTCAAATATTTTAGACTTTTTTTGATCAGATTATTAGACTGTTTCCTATAGAGTTACTTGAGCTCCTTATATATTCTGGTTACTAATCATAGGGGTAGTTTGCAAATATCTTCTCCCATTCTGTGGCTTGTCTCTTCCCTTTGTCTATTGCACCCTTTGCTGTGCAGAAGTTTTATAACATAATGTGATCCTATTTGTCCAGGTTTGCTTTGGTTGCCTGTGCTTGTGGGGTATTGCTCAGTAAGTCTGCCCAGACCAATATCTTGGAGATTTTCTCCATAGTTTTCTTGTAGTAGCTTCATAGTCTGAGGTCTTAGATTCAAGTCTTCAATTCATTTTGACTTGATTTTTGAATATGGCAAGAGATACAGGTCAAGTTTCATTATTTTGTGAGTGGGTGTCCAGTTTTTCCAGCAGCATTTATTGAGGACACCTGTATTTTCCTGAGTGTATGCTCTTGGCAACTTTGTCAAAAATAAGTTCACTGTAGGTATGTGAATTTCTTTGTTTTTTTTTTTATTATTATTATTCTGTTCTATTGGCCTATGTGTATGTTTTTATTCCATTACCATGCTGTTTTAGTTACTATAGTCTTGTAGTCTTGTGTAATAATTTGGAGTCAGGTAATGTGATTCCTCCAGTTTTGTGTGTGTCTGTGTGTGTGTGTGTGTGTGTTTTGCATAAGATAGCTTTGGCTATTGTGGGGTCTTCTATTGTTCCACATAAATTGTAGAATTTCTTTTTCTATTTCTGTGAAGAATGACATTAGTATTTTGATAGGAATTGGATTAAATCTATAGATTTCTCTGGATAGTATGAACATTTTAACAACATTGATTCTTCCAATCCATGAACACAAAATATTTTTCTATTTTTTGGTGTCCTGTTCAATTTCCTTATCAGTGTTTTACAGTTTTCATTATTGAGATTTCTCACTTCTTTGGTTAATTCCTATATATTTATTTGTGTCTATTATATATTGGATTGCATTTTTATTTATTTTTCAGGTTGTTCACTGTTGGCATAGAGATGCTACTGATATTGTATGTTGGTTTTACATCCTACAACGTTACTGAATTTGCTTATCAGTTAAAAATCGTTTTCTTATGGAGTCCTTAGGATTTTTCAAATATAAAATCACATCATCTGCAAACAAAGACAATTTGACTTCTTCCTTTCCAATGTATGTTTTATATATTTCTCTTGTCTGATTTCTCTAGCTAGGAATTCCAGTGCTATGCTGAATAACAGTGGTGAGAGTGGCCATCCTTATCGTGTTCCAGATTTTAGAGACAAGGCTTTCAGATTTTTCCTATTCAGTATGATACTAACTATGGGTCTGTCATGTATGGCTTTTATTATGTTGAACTATGTTCCATCTAAATCCAGTTTTTTCGGGTTTTTATCATGAAGGGGTGCTAAATTTTATAAAATACATTTTAATAAGCAATTGAAATGATCATAAGGTTTTATCCTTTGTTCTGATATGTTGTATCATGCCATTTGATTTGTGTATGTTAAACCACCCTTACCCCCCAAGAATATAATTCTTACTTGGTCATGATGAATGATCTTTTAAATGTATTGTTGAATTCACTTTGGTAGTATTTTCTTGAGGAATTTTGCATCAATGTTCATCACAGATATTGACCTGCATTTCTGCATTTTTTTCTTTTATATATATGTAAATGTATATATTTTCTTTTATATATGTATATTAAAATGTATATATATATATATATATATGAAAAGGGTAGACTGGCTTATATATATATATATATATAAAAGGGAGCTTATTAAGTGGTATTAACTTACACAATCACAAGGTCCCACAATAGGCTGTCTGCGAACTGAGGAGCAAGGAAGACAGTCTGAGTCCCTAAGCTGAAGACCTTGTAGTCTGATGTTTGAGGGCAGGAAACATCCTGCACTGGAGAAAGATGTAGGCTGGGAGGCTAAGCCAGTCTACCCTTTTCATGTTTTCTTGCCTGCTTTATATCTTGGCTGCGCTGGTAGCTGCTTAGATGGTCCCCACCCAGATTAAGGGTGGGTCTGCCTTTCCCAGCCCACTGACTCAAATGTTAATCTCTTTTGGCAACACCCTCACAGACACACCCAAGATCAATACTTTGCATCCTTCAATACAATCAAGTTGACACTCAGTGTTAGCCACCATAAGTTCACCCCCTGTCAACTTGAACTCACAGACATCTCTGAGATCATATATAATCTTCAAATAGAAACAATCATAAGATCATGAGTACGCCTAACATAATACAACTAGCCGGAAATGCACCAATTGCCAACCCCAATGCTATTACATGAAGTTAACAATACTTAAATGCTGACGTGAAGTCAGTAAATCTTATGTCACATGATAAACGAAAAAGGAAATAAAATGAAGATATTTCTTAGTGCAAGTGTATACATGCACAAACATGTTTTTAACAAAAGAAGGAGGAAATACTCATGACAATTACACTCCTCATTTCTGCAACTGGTGATGTGGTTATGTCTGGTATTGATGACTACCTTCTTCTACTACCCATTCTGTATTCCCTTTGCCTTCAGCACGCACCCCAGCAGGTCATGGTTTTTTTCCTGGTGGAGTGACCCAAACCGTCATTCCAGAAGGGTCTGGGCCATTTGTAGTCCTGCCTGCATTGGGCTGCTGTAGTTCCCCATTGACCTTAATCACAGGGCAGGTTAATACTAAGAGAGGTCCCAAGGGATTTCCTGTATTCCAAACATAGTCTTCCTTACCTCCGCTGTGGAATAGTAGACTGATTCCATTTTGACAGTCAGGGTCAATCACACCAGCCAACACTGTAACTCCCTTCTTAGCCTGTTGACTTAAAGGTAGGGGGAGCCCAAAGTGTCCAGGTGGCAGTCTTAACTTCCAATTAAATGGAATTGTTGTTGTGTCTCCTGGTGGCAGCAGTCCTCTCTCTGGAAATAAAACCTCTGGGCCAACAGAAGTAATGCTGCGGGAATAGGAGGCAAACATTTTGCTAGTGGATCACTAGGGGTGATGGTGAGTGGTGCCACTTCCACTTCCACCCATTGATTCCGGGACCCATGAATCCTGGCTATGGGAGAAACAGTACCATATATTGAACAGTGATTCAGAGCATACATGGCCTTCTGGAAAACTTTTCCCCAGCCTTGCAAACTGTTGTCAACTAGTTGGCTTTGTGATTGTGACTTCAAAAGGCCATTCCACTGTTCTATTAATGCAGGTTCTTGAGGATGATGATAAATGTGGTAAGAATGGTGAATTTCATGAGCATGAGCCTACTGCCACACTTCTTTAGTGGTAAAGTGAGTGCTTTGGTCAGAGGCAATGCTGTGTGGAATACCATGATAGTGGATAAGGCATTCCATGAGTCCACAGATGGTAGTCTTGGCAGAAGCATTGCTTGCAGGACAGTCAAAGCCATATCCGGAGTCAGTGTCTATTCCAGTGAGGACAAGCCTCTGCCCTTTTCATGATGTAAGAGGCCCAATATAATCAACCTGTCACCAGGAAGCTAGCTGATCACCCGGAGGAATTGTGCCATATCAAGGGCTCAGTGTTGGTCTCTGCTGCTGTCAAATTGGGCACTCAGCAGTGGCCATAGCCTTGGTGAGTGGAAGTCCATGTTGCTGAGCCCATGTGTAACCTCCATCCCTGCCACCATGACCACTTAGTTCATGGGCCCACTGGGCAATGACAGGATGGCTGGGGAAAAAGACTGAGTGGTATCCACAGAATGAGTCATCCTATCCACTAAATTATTATTATTATTAAAATCCTTCTCTGCTGAGATAACCTGTTGGTGAGCACCCACATGGGATACAAATATCTTCACACTTTTTTTTTTTTTTTTTTTTGAGACGGAGTTTCACTCTTGTTGCCCAGGCTGGAGTGCAATGGCGCGATCTCGGCACACTGCAACCTTCGCCTCCCGGGTTCAAGTAATTCTCTTGCCTCAGCCTCCTGAGTGGCTGGGATTGCAGGCATGCACCACCACATCCAGCTAATTTTTTTGTATTTTTAAGAGACGGGGTTTCTCCACGTTGGTCAGGCTGGTCTTGAACTGCCAACATCAGATCCGCCTGCCTCAGCCTCCAAAAGTGCTGGGATTACAGGCATGAGCTACCGCACCTGGCCAATCTCCACACTTTTTAACCACTCAGAGAGAGGTCCATCTACATACCGCTTCCCCCAAATTTCTTTGTCACCAATTTTTCACTCATTCTTCTTCCAAGTCCCTGACCATCTAGCCAAACCATTGGATACAGCCATATATGTATCAGTATATAATCACACACCTGGCCATTTCTCCTTCATTGCAATGTGCACAACCAAGTGCACTGCTCGAAGTTCTGCCCACTGGGATGATTTCTCCTCACTGCTGTCCTTCAGGGATGTCCTGGGAAGGGGCTGTAGTGCTGCAGCTGTCCACTTTTGGGTGGTGCCTGCATATCATGCAGAGCTATCTGTGAACCAGGCCCTAGTCTTCTCTTCCTCTGTCAACTGATCATAGGGAACTCCCCATGAGCCCATCGGTGCAGGCTGGGGGAGAGAAGGCAGGGTGGCAGGAGTGAAGACCATGGGCATTTGAACCACTTCCTCGTGTAACTTACTTGTGCCTTCAGGACCTGCTCAAGCCCAATCACTTATATACCACTTCCAAGGTCCTCCAGGACCTGAGTGGGTCTAGAGGTGCCATCCAGGAGTCAGGGACTGGAGTCAAAAGTTTTAGAAGTCTACCTTGTATTCTATTGTATTGTAGCTGAACTGGCACTCAAACCACAGGACGCAGTCATTCCCGCTCTTTCACAAGACAGAGGGGCCTCACTCCATAGCCACTACAACTCTGGGCTGTGAGGAATACTGCCAAACTACCACCAACGTACCCTTAAGGCTCAAGGAAGGTCTCTTAAGTCAGCTTGTTGTGAATGATGCCTGATCTGATACTCACCCTTCAGGTCAGCAGGCTCCTTTCTGGCCCAGGGAAGGTCCAGAAGTTCTATGAAAAGTTCAAGTCCTGGAATCAGGGACCCAAAGAGGCCACTTGGTGCTCCACCTTCCTGTGGTTAGGCTGGTACCTAAGGTTCAAGACAAAGTCCCCTTTTCTTTCCTTCTGCTTTTCTCAAGCAGAAGGGGTTTTGCATTGTAGCCACTATAGCTGGCTATGTGTTGAGCTTCACCGGAAGCCAGCAAGTCAGAGGTTCATCCAAGGCCCTCAATTTAGGAACTGGGTATTGCTGCTGGTTATTCAGGACCTAAGGACTCTAAAATTACCAGGTGTTGAATGCTGCCAAGACTGGGTTCTTTCCTTCATGGCAGTGGGTTCCCTTCTGCCCCAGGGTATGTCTAGAAATGTCATCTTGGAGCTAGGTCCTGGAACAATGGCCCTCCCAACTCTAACCAGTGTCTTATCCTGTTGTGGCTGGGCTGGTATTCTAGATCCAAGACAAAGTCCTCCCCACTCTTCCTTCTCTTCTCCTCAAGCAGAAGAAAAAGGTGTTTTTTGGAGCTGCAAGCTGTGCAGTTAGGGTATGGGTGATGCCAGCACTCCTTTAGCCATCCCAGCTGGTGCCTGAGTATGTCACGTGCCCCTCAGTCCACTGTCTCTGGGCCTAGGTCAGAACTAGCACTCACCTAATAGTTGCAATCTTTATGGTCTAGACTGCCTTTCAAGTTCTCTTGGAGGCACAGAGTACTTTGTCTCGCAGTGGTGAAGTTTGCATCGTTTCAGTGCCTCTTGTAGTGATACGGAGTTTAGAGTGTTAAATAAAACCAAGTGCTATGAGTGCTCACCTGATGTTGGCTCCTAATGAAGGTGTGTTTATCAAACTTTTATTTTATTTAACATTTAGGTTTGAGGGTACATGTGAAGGTTTGTTATATAGATATACTTGTTTCATGGGGGTTTGCTGTATGAGGGTGTTTTTTCTGTGTAGACAGTTTTAACTTGGTGTCTTTTGCGGGGGGTGGAGAAGTTGGGTGGAGCTTTCTATTTTGCCATTTTACTCCGCCCTCTGTTTCCAGAGTGTTAAGAATGAGTCAGAAACTGTTCTTAGCCATGACTTGTGTTATCTCATTTATTCTTCATAAGCCATCTGTTAAACTAAATTTGGTGTGAGGACACTTCTCCTTGAGACCTTATGTAATGAACTGCAACCTAACTTAGCTTTTCAACTATCTGAGAGCCTAACTAGAGTATACTTTTATAACAAATAAAAGTATAAGGCTCAGCCAATCACAGCAGTCAAGATTCAATCAGTCGCAGGCAACCAACTTATCAGACCATGTTCAAATAAGGTAGCTGATGGGCTCTAATCAATGAAGCTGCCTTTGTACCTCATTTCTGTTGTCTGTCCTTGAATGCTGCCTGCCCACATTGGAGGCCAGAGCTCTGTGAACCTCTTCTCATTCTGAGGGCTGCCTGATTCACCGATCATTCTTTGCTCTGTTAAATTCTGCTGGATTTAATTTGCCCCAAGTTTTTCTTTTAACACACTTTCTGAGATATGTGGAGATAACATGATCATCATAGCATTATTACCATTTTATTCTCTTTCCCAAATGAAGACACTGAGTCACGGATAAGCTAAGAACTCAGCCTACTACTAATAGTAAATTTGAAAGTGATAATTTGAAGCTAGGTAGTCTGGATTGTGAGCCTGTACAATTAAACCCATGCTTTGTTTATTTAAAGACACGTCATGTGTGAACTATCATTTATTTAAATTGATGCTTCAGGTTTTCAGTGTCTTTTATTTGTAAACAAAATTGTTATTGTAAACAATTCCAAGTCTTGCCATCAGAGAGTATGAATTTTTTTAAGAATTCTGTAAAGTAGATATATTTTAAGTTTTTACTTCATTTGCACTCCTTAGATTATAATTGAGATAAATTATCAATGACATTTCATTGGTAAATGTAATCATTCTTCTGCGAATTCATTTCTGAAGTTTTCAGATTTCTCTCGTTAGGTTTGTTCTTGTTTTTCTTGCATACCTAAGTTTCCCTTCACTTCTTAAAGGACATGAACACAGTCTCCCAATGCCTTGTTTCTTTCCCAGAAACACATTTAAATAATTGTTGAGAACAGATAACCACTGAGTATACATATGACTATCTGTTGCCAACATTTCTCTATAGTGTCTGAAAATTTTTATACATTATCTTAAGAAACAAAATGGACAGATATAAAGGCAAGATAACAGATGAAAATGTAAGTGACCTGAAAAAATGATTAGTTATTGCCTGTCCTAAAAATATGATAACTCAATCTCATAAAATTGCAAATTCCCTTTGAGTTATTTTATAAATCAAGGCAATAAAAATAAACCATGACATGTTTTGAGGAAGGAAGGAGTTGACAAGATGGTTCTAAATTTTATCTGGCAAAATAGGAGATTGAGAAATAAATGTGAATAACTATGAGAATTTGAGGAAAGGGAGATTGACAAAGGGCATAATTTTACTAGACAATAAAACGTAGAATACAGTAACTGAAACATTTATAGTACTAACTGAAGAATAGATGAGTCAATAAAAATAATAAGAATATCTGAAATAAGTACAAACACATGAGATAATTATAAGAGATATGAAATGGATACCAGAGAAATTAGTTTTACCATTATACATGATGTTTGGAAAAGTTATTAGATATGTGGAAATAATAATAATAGTGATGACAGTTTTATCACTTTTATCATAGTGCTAGATTATACTCACATTTTACTCAAATTTAGGCATACATAGGTATGATCTGAGAGGGCATTTCTAATATGCCACAAAATTAGAAATGTACATTATTTACATACATTTGTCTGCATTATAATTAAATTTTTTTTGGTTATAAAAATGAAAGTAAACAGTTTAAAAGTGTATCACATCTGACAGGTAGAGGCTAACTTAATAAAAAAGATTTATAATAGTTAGCAATCAACATAACAATATAATAAAAAGATTTCTACCTAACAAAAGACAAACACAGGAACTTAATTTATTGTTTTTTTTTTTTTTTTTTTTTTTTT
>NW_016803880.1:7971613-7984221 GCF_001698545.2 Rhinopithecus bieti | reverse complement strand
TTTTTTTTTTGAGAAAGTGTCTTGCTCTGTCACCCAGGCTAGAGTGCAGTAGCTGAATCTCACCTCACTGCAACATTTTCCTGCCTGACTCAAGCAATCCTCCCACCTCAGCCTCCTGAGTAGGTGGAAGCATAGGTGAGTGCCATCACACCTGGCTATTTTTTTTTTTTTTCTATTTTTGTTAGAGGTGAGGTTTCATCATGTTGCCCAGGCTTGTCTGAAACTCCTGAGCTCAAGCGATCGACCTGCCTTGGCCTCCCAAAGTTCTGGGGTTATAGGCATGGACCACCACGCCCAGCCATGAACTAATATTTCATACAAAAGAAATACAAATATCCAACACATGTATGAAAGCTATTTCTTTTTTATTTTTTTTGAGACGGAGTCTCGCTCTGTCGCCCAGGCTGGAGTGCTGTGGCCGGATCTCAGCTCACTGCAAGCTCCGCCTCCCGGGTTTACGCCATTCTCCTGCCTCAGCCTCCCGAGGAGCTGGGACTACAGGTGCCCGCCACCTCGCCCGGCTAGTTTTTTGTATTTTAGTAGAGACGGGGTTTCACCGTGTTAGCCAGGATGGTCTCGATCTCATGACCTCGTGATCCACCCGTCTCGGCCTCCCAAAGTGCTGGGATTACAGGCTTGAGCCACCAAGCCCGGCCCGAAAGCTATTTCTTAAGAAGTTCAAATTGAAATCCTAAGAGCCCCCAGCATTCATGTATCAGATTGTTGTATTTAAAAAATTGTATCAATACCAAATATAGACAAAAGTACTTAGAAGGAAATATCTGATGTATGCTGAAGGTAGTATAAATTTGGTTGCGGATTCCTGGTAGTCCAGAGATGATGTGAGAGAACAACCTGAGTGATAAAAATTTCTACACAGAATAGTGGCAGACCAGTTAGCCCAAGTGGTCTCAGAACAATACACTTGAGACAGGATATCTCCAACCCTTGGGTGTTGGAGCCCCAGTGAGTAAGGAAAGTGTCCCTGCTGGGGAGAGAGGCCAGGTCTGGGAGGTGGGGGTGGCTCACTCAAGGTTCCAAAGCCCAAGCCACGACATGTGAGTTATTTCTTTAAACCGCGTGTCTTGGGAAGGCCCAGCCATCAGTCTTTATGTTTAAAGTCTTCGCTGAAATCCAAGATTTACCTATCAAGATATCCCAAGAATTCTAGTCTCTCAGATTGTGGAGTCCATTATGGAAATCCAACCAGGGAACAAAACATTAGCTTCAACTTCTTAATAATATTCATTTTTCACAGTGGCTCTCTTAGAGCCAGGTTCTCCTCCACTGAACCAGAAAGGAGGAAAAGGGCTTTCCTCTGTTTTATGGGTCTGAAGAGCCACATCAGTTTTATCTAGGAGGAAAAGGACCCCGGATTTCCAGGTTTTTGCATGTATCCTGTTTTCCATTCACTTTATTTATGTTGGAAAGCAGTGGTTGATCCGGTACTTGGTAATGGGAACATTTTTTTCCCTCTTTTAGTAAACCCATAGTTAATACCTGTCCAAATTGTTTTTGCCTCTCTTTAGAAGGTGAGGGTCTCAACAACTATTTTCTTTTCTAGCGTTGGCTTCTGATTAATAATTCTGTCAACTATTGCAAATCCAGAGTAACAGGAAAAGCTTAATCAACATCCCATGTTATACTAATCTATTGAAGTCTGAAAGAAATAACATAAAATGAGAAAGTTACTATGAGAAGGATTAGATTGTTAATTTCAATATATAGTCCACTATGTTTTTAGTACCGTAACTCGTTTTAGTAAGTGCATGTTTCATTTATAATTTCAGAAATAGGGAGGAGGGGTAGGGAAAGAAAAAAAAAGTCTCATTGAATAAGTACTTTTCTTTCCTAAGAGTAATCTTTGCCTTTACCACAAATCTTTCCCCTTTCGAGATTATTTATTTCTAACATTCCTGGAGTGTTAGAAGTATTAGCAGTGAAAACATTATCCATTCATACTTTAGGGGTAAAAAAAGACAGTGTTTGAGCAAAATGCAGAATACACAGTAAACATGGGGATTTTTGCTGTAGGGGACTGTAGTCAAATTTGCTTGTCCCCAGCAGGCCAGTTTGTCAACTTGTGTGTGCTTGAGAGCTAACATTTCCTGTCCTTACCTCTTTGTGCTCCTTAATGCCTGCCTTGTTTGCTCCTGCATTTGATATCAGCATGCCACTAGATTACTGTCAAATGTTTTCTAGCCGGACATTAGTTTGATGACCTCCCTGCTTTTTTCACACTTTGTGTGATTGAACCCAGCTAAAACATGAAATCAACCAACTCTCAGAACAGTACTTTTAACTCATGATTAAAGCCACTCTGCCTATAAAAAATTCTGTTTCCACCAGGAACAAACATTTTTTTACCAACTAAATTTCCCAGTGATTGATTGCAATGATATAAGAACAAAATACAGTTGTATGAGAGTGGCAGAATTATTGTCTTCTTTCATTCCCATTTTGACACTGACAAGAGTATCTGTGATGTACCCTAAATCATAAAGCTCTGCTATACATACATTCATATCAAATGAAAAGGATTGGGTATTATCCAGACATTGATAAAGTGTATACTAAAATTGAAAGCATGTGCTGTTTTGCTACTGGAACACTGAAAGGCAAACATTGGACCTGTGTGAGTTTAAAAAAAAGTAAGCAAAAATTGCACAGAGTTCAGTTATTTTTAAAAATAAGAATACTGAAAGATAAGCTTTCTTTGAAGAATAGTGTTATTTGCATGTATCCAATATTTAGAATGCACAGTGTAATACATTTGGCATGGCTATAGTTAGAAACATGGAGAAAATATTTGCTGTCCATAAACATTCATTTGGTTAAATGGAGAAATACAATATCCTTCTTTATTTGTTGTCTGTGGGTAATTCTTCAGTGCATACAGTTACATAAAATCCTAAATTTTAAAATTGGTTTTGTCTGAAATTATACGTAGGCAGTCCTCACTTTGCATGGTTCTGATATTTACAAAATATACTTACTACTGTTAATTCTTTAAAATCAGTCCCCCCAAAATATGGTTGAAATTTATCATCAAAGTGTATTAATCCATTTTCATACTGTTATTTAAAAAACTGCCTGAAACTTGGAAATTTATAAAGAAAAAAAGCTTTAATTGACTTATAGTTCTGCATGGCTAGGGAAGCCTCAGGAAACTTACAATCATGGTGGAAGGCACCTCTTCACAAGGCAGCAGGAGTGAGAATGAGTGCCAGGCGAAGGGGGAAGCCCCTTATAAAACCATCAAATTTTATGAGAACTCACTCACTATCACGAGAACAGTATGTGGGAAATGCCCCCCTTGATTCAATTATCTCTACCTGGCTTTGCCCTTGACACATAGGGATTATTACAACTCAGGATGAAATTTGGGTGGGCACACAGCCAATCACATCATTCCACTCCTGGCTCCTCCCAAATCTCATGTTCTCACATTTCAAAACACAATTATGCCTTCCCAGCAGTCCCCCAAAGTTTTAACTCATTCCAGCCTTAAACCAAAAGTCCAAGTCCAAAGTTTCATCTGAGACAAGGCAAGTCCCTTCTGCCTATGAGACTGTAAAGTCAGAAGCAAGTTAGTTTCTTCCTAGATACAGTAGGTATACAGGCATTAGGTAAACACAGACTTCCAAATGAGATATATTGGCCAAAACAAAGGGTTATAGGCCCCATCCAAGCCCGAAATCCAATAGGGCAGTCATTAAACCTTACATTTATTGTATGATCTCCTTTGACGCCATGTCTCACATCCAGGACACACGTATGCAAGAGGTAAGCTCCCACAACCTTGGGCCACTCTGCCATTGTGGCTTTGCAGGGTACAGCTCCCTTTCCAGCTGCCTTCATGACTGACATTGAGTGTTTGCAGCTCTTCTAGGTGCATAGTGCAAGCTATCAGTGGATCTACCATTCTGGGATCTGGAGAACAGTTGCCCTCTTCTCATAGCTCCTCTGGCACTCTGTGAGGGAGCTGTCACCTCACATTTCCCTCCCACACTGCCTTAGCAGAGGATCTCTGTGAGGGTTCCACTCCTGCAGCATACCCCTGCCTGGACATCCAGGTGTTTACCATACATCCTCTGAAATCTAAGCAGAGGTTCCCAAACCTCAATTCTTGTCTTCTACACACACACAGGACCGACAACACATGGAAGCTGCCAAGGCTTGGGGCTTGCACTCTCTGAAGCCACAGCCTGAGCTGTAGGTTGGCCCCTTTTAGCTGTGGCAGAAACGGCTGGGATGCAGGACACCAAGTCTCAAGGCTGCACACAGTAATGGGGCCCTGGGGCCGGCCCAGAAAACCCATTTGCTCTTCTAGATCTCAGGGGCTGTGATGGAAGGGGCTGCCGAGGTCTGTGACATGCCCTGGAGACATTTTCCTCATTGTCTTGGTGATTAGCATTTGGCTCCTTGTTACTTCTGCCAATTTCTCCAGCCAGCTTGAGTTTCTTCCCAGAAAACGGGCTTTTCTTTTCTACTGCATTTTCAGCCTGCACATTTTTCAAACTTTTATTCTCTGTCACCTCTTGAATGCTTTTCTGCTTGGAAATTTCTTCCACCAGATACCCTAAATCATCTCTCCCAAGTTCAAAGTTCCACAGATCTCTAGGAGAGAGACAAAATACCACCAGTCTTTTGCATAACAAGAGTGACTTTTACTCCAGTTCCCAACAAGTTCCTCATCTCCATCTGAGACCACCTCAGCCTGGACTTCATTGTCCATATCACTGACAGCATTTTGGTTAAAGCCATTCAACAAGTCTCTAGGAAGTTCCAAACTTTTCCACATTTTCCTGTCTTCTTCTGAGCCCTCCAAACTGTTCCAAGCTCTGCCTGTTGCCCAGTTCTAAAGTTGCTTCCACATTTTTCAGTATCTTTATAGAAGCACCCTACTCTCTGTGGTATCAATTTACTGTATTAGTTCATTTTCATATTGCTATAAATGACTGCCTGAGAATAGGTAATTTATAAAGAAAAGAAGTTTAATTGACTCACAGTTCTGCATGGCTGGGGTGGCCTCAGGAAACTTATAATCATGGCAGAAGGGGCCGGGGAAGGTGGCTCACGCCTGTAATCCCAACACTTTGGGAGGCTGAGCCAGGTGGATCACGAGGTCAGGAGATCCAGACCATCCTAGCTAACACGGTGAAACCCCGCCTCTGCTACAACTACAAAAAAAAAAAAATTTGCTGGGCATGGTGGCGGGCGCCTGTAGTCCCAGCTATTAGGGAGGCTGAGGCAGGAGAATGGTGCGAACCCAGGAGGCGGAGCCAGTGAGCCGAGATTGCACCACTGCGCAAAAGCCTGGGCTACAGAGCGAGACTCCGTCTCAAATAAATAAATAAATAAATCATGGCAGAAGGAACCCCTTCACAGGGCGGCAGAAGAGAGAATGAGTGCTGAACGAAGGGGCAATTCCCTTATAAAACCATCAGATCTGGTGAGAACTCACTCACTATCATGAGAGCAATATTCGGGAAACGACCCCCATGATTCAATTATCTTCACCTGGTGCCACCCTTGACACCTGGGGATTGTTACAATTCCAGATGAGATTTGGGTGGAGACACAACCAAACCATATCACAAAGTGTACTAACTGTAATTAATTGTATAAAGTAAAAACTTCACTGCTAGCTAGCTCTTCTATCTGCAAGTCACTCCATAAATAACCTATTCATCATGATCACTGATGGTCAGACACTTCATAGTCTGATGGTGACAGGCCACCGAGCATCTTTTATTCAGTTCATTCAAACAGCAAGCATGTAGTCGTGTTGCCTTCATGTCTCCCACTGACACATCCAAGTGACATTTCACAAAAGTGGATAATTGGAAGAGGGAATTGGCCAACAAAGAAGAGTTCTACAAAGTAAAATAAAAGTGATAACCCTGGAAGTGAAATTCTCACATAACATAAATAGAAACACAGAGGAAATGTGCCCACAGGAGTGTTGACACTGACTGTTTGAAAGACTCTAGATAGAGGAATGTAGAGAAGATACATAGACAGGCAAATTTTCCTTTGCCTACTCCTCCTTCCCATTTCCCAAAATGAGAAAATTGTTATTTACTTATTTTATTTATATATTTTTTTGAGACAGAGTCTCACTTTGCCACCCAGGCTGGAGTGCATTGGCATGATCTTAGCTTACTGCAGCCTCCGCCTCCCAGGTTCAAGCAATTCTCCTGTCTCAGCCTCCTGAGTAGCTGGGAATGTAGGTGTGTGCCACCATGCCCAGCTAATTTTTTTTTTTTTTTTTTTTTTTTTTGTATTTTAGCAGAGACAGGGTTTTACCAGAGACAGGGTTTTACCATGTTGGTCAGGCTGGTCTCGAACTCCCAGCCTCAAGTGATCCACCCACCTCGGCCTCCAGAAGTGCTGGGATTATAGACGTGAGCCACCATGCCTGGCCTAGGAAAGTAATTGTTAAAAAAAAAAAAAAAGAAAGAAAAGATGATATTTCAGAGGAAGTGATGTCAGTCAAAATTTTACTTTAAAGGAATTCTCAAAGATATTTATGACAACAAAATATTGGAAGTTGATCTAACCTTAGGAGGCAGTGTGACAATTTGCCACAGCATAGAAAATATGCTCCCTCTACATTGTAAATTACATGGGGAGAAGAGGACAAAATTATTGAACTACTCTTTTATATCTGGTGTTACATGTATTCATGCATATTTAACAAAGAAATAAAGTCTTAATTCTCTGTGTTTTTAATGAGTTTAATCTGTCCAAGACAATAGATTAGTATTTGCAATCTTTTCACCAAAACCTATTCAACATAAGCAAATTTGATATTGTGTTATTTCCTTGATGGACATGCAGAGTATGAAATTAAGTATTAAGTAAAACTGTAAAATCAGACACTAAGTCAAACTGAATATAATGGCATGAAACTAAATATGGATATACAAATAACCTATGGATTTACTTGTAATCTTCCAAAATTATTGCCTTATCTATATCAAATTTTATAGCTTCGTTTCAACTCTCTGGGGAAATTCTGTTTAATCAGGCAAGTCCATCTCATGTTTTCTTGTTACAGAAATTTTTTCAATATTTTGTGTATATGGCCACTTTTATTTGAACGTATATAGACAAAGTTAGAGGCTATTCAAAACAATTTATTTTCATTACACAGTAATGAAATTAATAAAATTTCTCTTATTTAATAAATCACTTATGAAGTTTAAATAGACAAGACATTCTGTAAGTTTGCTGAAATCCTTTAACTGATGAACTTTATCAAATGACAAGTATCTACAATTGAAAATCAGTTATGTTTTCAGATATGCTTTCTATTATTCATCATTAGAACTGAATTGACAAAACGTAAGAGTAACTAATGATAGGGTTCTTAAGGCTCACAGTTTTGATGGATTATTTTATGTAGCACCTACTCATAAAGGCATGCAATAACTATTGATTGAATCAATGGAGCAAGGAATAAATAAATGTATTTTACTACATTGCAAAAATTATTGATTAACAGGAAAAAAAAGATGATGAGCCCTACTGGATAAAGTATGAAAGCAAAAGCACTCAATCTCATGATGTGGCTTCTACAACAAACCAATAAAATAATTTTTGTTTTCTATTATGAAACTTTCAATTCCTAGAAATCACAAGAAAACACAGTTTCTTTCTTCTCATTGCACTACTGCAGTGAAATAGTACACTTACTAAAGCAACATTTGCCTCTGTAACAGACAAGAAGATAGTGTCTATGTAAGAATAAATCCCAGGGCCCCAAACTCACTAAGCCAAAAGCAAAAGTCAAGCTTGGAATTACATCATGCAAACCTGCCTTCTGTTTTACTCCTATGTAAGATAGCTACAAATACGAGAAAGCTATACACCTCCATCACAATTTGTCAACCAGGAAATTCCTTGTAGGCCCCAATTTCTTTACCCTAAAACAGTTCTGTTGAATTTTACTCTGATAGTGTAAATTGATAGCTCACTTTCACAGGTATGGGAAAAAGGTCAGAACAAAAAGTCATCCCTCTGGTCACCTGAATCAAATGCATATTATATTGATTCATCTGCCTTATGTTTATCTTATGTAAAAATGCAGATTCACTGAGTGCGAGACAAATGCATAAGTGACTGTTCCTCTATCTCCCCTCACGTGTAAAATGTATATTCAGGGAATGCTGATCAAAGACTCAAAAGAACACAACCGCTTGCTTCTTATCTACCCACACTTTTTTTCCCTTTCTTCCTTTTTCCCCCAGTACACGCTGTTTTCCCTTTAAATATTGAGGTCCTCAGACACTCTTCGAAAAAAGCACAGAACAAAGATGTTTCCTGTGGTTCTGTGTTCTTTTTCCAGGTGCATCCTTAACCTTGGCAAATAAACCCCTTAAAATGATTGAGACTTGCCTGGGTTATTTTCTATGATTAGTAAGTTTTTCAAGCTTAGTGAAGTACATGAATAATAAGTAAAAAGAGTAAATTTACAAAGGCAGTTTGTAAGGTCAAATGATTACAGAGACTAAATCCTCATCAGTGAGAAATATTTTGTTTCTCAAATCCTTAGCAAATTAACTCCCATTGTTCATACTATGTACTCCGTATAGTGTCAGTCAGAGATAAGTAAATCATAGAATCATACCTAAGAAGAAAATATTTTGAATTAGATTTGCTTATGTAAACTTCCAGCAATAATTTGGATCTTTGACAAATATTGTAATGTTAGTGATCATTAGGTATAAAGGCCATTAGGTGCCCATAAACAATGATGTAAAACAGATGCAAAAATGTTAAAATTACTAATTGAATTTTCCTACATTAACCTAAGTTGCATTTTTGTTTCTATCCCCTTGGAGATTCTTAAGAGGAGAAGTGAGGGAGGGAAAGCATTTAGTTTTTTTGTGTCTGGTAGAACACTAGCACCCTGCATTCTAATGAAATGTCAGTCCTAGAGCTATTTCCACCAGAGAACTGGCTTCATCCTCATTTATAATGGCAGCAGGGAACCTGACTATAGCCACTGAGACAGAATATAACAATAAGACATGCCATCCTGAAAAAACAAGTGTTTCCTACTGAATTTTTAAATAAAATGTACATGTAATTTCCTTCAGAAAGGGAATTATTTTTATAAACACAGTATCCTACTCTAAAACAATACAGTCATTCATAAAAAGCCAAAATGTAGGATTCATGACATGAGGCCTCATTGGGTTATCCTTGAAAATGTGCCATAGGATACTTGTTTGATGTTGCTTCTAGTTAGAGTTTAAATAAATGAACTTTGATATAACTTCTGAAATTTGATAGTACATTTATTTTCATAATTTTGTAGATTCTGACTTCACATTCAATGGAACAAAACCGTTTTTGAATAAAACATCTTCAAATTTTCCTAATTCATGTCGGTTTCTGTCACTTTGTTTCATTCTCAAAACAACAAATACAAAAAGATAACTGTGGTCTTTGTCAGTGTTGTAAGGCTTAACAGACTTCACAAACGTCTTGTGGAAGAAGTCACCAATGACAAAGAAAATTAACTGAAAAATAAAACTGACAAGTTGAAATGATGCATTACCAAAATTTTATTTCAAAGGATAGAAATTCCCTTTGTGCCAGCACAATTCCTTGCACTGTTTGGGAATGATCATTGAAAGTATTTTGAAAAAAATGTTTTGTTTTGTTTTTTTTCAGCAATTGTAGAACCTTTCCACAAAGTGATTTTTAAATTTTTTTATTTTTGAGATGGAGTTTCATTCTTGTCACCCAGGATGGAGTGCAATGATCTCAGCTCCCTGAAACCTCTGCCTCCCGGGTTCTAGCGATTCTCCTGTCTCAGTCTCCTGAGTAGCTGGGACTACAGGTGTGTCTCAAACTCCTGACTTCAAGTGATCTGCCCACCTTGGCCTCTCAAAGTGCTGGGGTTACAGGTGTGGGCCACTATGCCCAGCCCACAAAGTGATTTTAATTATAGAAAGAAAAGAGATTTAGGCTTATTTTTAATATAAAGAAGAATAAGATAAACAATTAGCAGATTCTATGGTTTCTTTGGCATATCTAGTATTTGTGTAGGTCATCTGTGTAGATCAGTTTCCAATGGCCTTAAGTTCATCGTACTTTTGCAATTTGCTATTTAATACAAGGAATATTCAAATAATTTTGCAAAGAACAGAAGAGTTAATTTTCTGCAAAGGATCAGACCTGCTGGAGAATGGTGTATTGAGAATAGAAGACAACAGTGTACTTCATCAACACTTAGAAATCCAGTGTTTTTACTGTACATAATGAAAGATTTACATAAATGTTAATATTATGAAACACTAGATGAAGAAAGTGCTTTTCAGTTTATGCTGTACTTTTAAATATACTCTTAAGTTTTAGTTCACATTCTACAATTGTTCATTTTTTTCTTTTCCTATGTATTGTGATTTTGTATAATTCTGTAGTGTCTCTCTCCTCATTCATTTTTGGTTATTCTATGCATGAGAAAAGGTTATTTATGATATATTTTAAAACTGTATCATCATTTTCACTTAACTTTAGCATCAAAGTTGTTCTTGTATCTTTATAAAATGTGGTTTTTTTTTTACATTTTTTGAATATTGCGATAATTTACAAGTTTGAGTTATTTTTAAGAAAATCAGTAACAAAAGAAAATAAAATTCTCCCATTTTAACAAGAAATGGCAAAGTCCTATAAAGGTCAACATTGTAGTTATCACCTTTTGGACTATAGAATGCTAAAGACATTTTATTCTATTTTCTTGCGAAAGAAAAGAGATAAATAATTATTTTATAAAATTACTCATACATCCAGGAAGCTTTTGAAGTGAGGTCCTTTTTACCACCTTGGCTAAAGTGAGTAAGGGTGAACAATTATTCTGTCACATTTAGGCAGTTAATTATATTTGAACAACACATAAAGAATTGAAAATAGAACACGTGCACTGAGATGGTTGTACTTCCAACAGTTGAAGAGAGATTCTGTTTTCTTTCACATGCTCTGAGATGTTGGGAGTACAACCGTCTCGGAGCATGTGAAAAAAATCAGAACATCTCTTAAACTGTATAAATATTATAATAATGACCTTTTCTATTGACAGATACACCTACAGATGTATATGACATGATTGCCTTGTTCACAACTACAATTACAAATGCATCATGAAGAATTTCTAAGGAATCTCCCTGACTTTATGAAAGAATGACTTTAGATAATGAAATTGTCCCACATGTATCCTTTAAATATAAAATGTAAAACAACCTTTTTATGAAAAGTAGTTATATCATCTGTTAAGATGTTTTAGAATGTAAAACACACTACACATAAACGCATTCTAAATGACTGTTCACGTGGTAGAGTTTCCATTGGAAAACATAGAGCATAATTATTGTACATATAAACATACATACACACAGTTAAACAAAAGTATGGGAAGTCATTGTTCTAGACTAAGCTCCCGCCCTAGTGTTCAACATACCAGACTGAACCAAAATGAAATTACTTATGCTAAATGCCACAGAATCAAACTGAAACTTTAAGAAAGCAAAAAGCTTCCCAAACAAAGCAGGTTTTCCAGAAAACAGGAGATTCCAATATACCTGAGTCAGCTTTATATGGAATGTCCCTCTGCTTTAACCCTCGTAAAAAAGAAACCTGAAATAACCTGATGTTAACCAATTAAATGGTTTTTGTTTTGTTGTTTGTTTTTTCCTTATTGTTCCATTTCACTGTCCCCACCAAAAAAACCCTACTCTTCTGTCATTGCCCAGAGGGAAGTCTCATACTATTTTGTATAATAGAGGCTGCCCTGATTCATGAATCAAGAATAAAAGCCAATTTGATCTACAACTCCTTTTGTAATTTTGTGTTTTGACAGTAATACATACATATATGTATATACGTACATATATACACAGACTCTCGCACATATACACATGGCTATTTATATTTTAAGAAAAAATGAATGGTAATATGGCAAATAATTTCATTATAGAAAATATTTAACTTACTCATATCATTTATTTATGGTTTTATAAAGCAAATATAAATCTGGAGTATAGTATATGTCATACCAAGCAAGCTATTAGATAGAAACTGTATTCACATGTCAATGATTATACATCTGCCTTTGTAAGGACTTCTTCATGTACTGCATTGGAATGTAATTCAAACTACTAACGATTCTTTTATCTCATGTTGGGAGGATTCCAAATACAACTTTTGGATATTATATTTTTATCCGTCCATAAATGTTATATCATATTTGTGTGTATGTCTAAATCTCCACTATTCAAAGGGGTTCTATTTTTAGTATAAAGGTTCTATAAGGTGCAATTGTAATGTATGGTAATTTGATGTGTATAGTTTGAAATGTTGCCCTGTATCACATGGATGTGTTTGATTTACTTGAGTACTAAAGACATATGTAAATGAAATAGTAATGTTTCCATTTTAAACTACATACTTTTTTCATTGCTTCTTCCACTGTGTGTGGTTTGAAATTATATCAGAAATAACATAAACCATTTTTTAAATATCCAATGGCATTTAAAAACTGAAAAAGTTGTCTACAGTTACTTAAGACTTTTTTTTTTTTTTTTTTTTTTTTT
>NW_016803880.1:7903702-7969971 GCF_001698545.2 Rhinopithecus bieti | reverse complement strand
TTTTTTTTTGCTTAATAGCTCCACACTAAAATTTAATCATATAATCCTCTATAATTATGTGTAAATTTCAAGACACTGTGTGGGTTTTTCTACAAGAGTGTATTAAAATTCTTACACTGAATGCAACCTAAGCATTGTGTGTCATGAATTTCTAGTGCTATAGCATTTGCATTTGAGCAATGAAAATAATCAACTTAATTTGCTCTCCTAGAGAGCATGGAAGTGGGTTTGATTAGTCTTTTGAAAGTTTGTGTTTTCCACCTTGAATTGGATGCAGAGGGTAGAATTGCCAACATGATGCAAGCTAGTAGGGATCCAGGGTGTCAAGGCAGTGCTAAAGTTGACTATATTAAAGACAAAGGAGAAGGTCGACTAGAAGCAGACAAGTTGTTTATGCTGGAGCTGTCTCTGTGTTTTCTGGAAATAATTTATCCATGCAATTGTATTATCATGATTTATATATTTTTTTTTTAACCTCATTTTTTATGGATATTTTTGCAAAGGGCCATCCAAAGACATTAGAATAAACAGCTCCCAGTGCTCAAACAGGCTGTACCTTTCTTATCAGCCAGGCTAGAAAATCTCGTAATTCATGGGACATCGGGTAGACTGCTTAACAAGGTTTATCTAAGTATTAGGGAATAATGAGTCCTGCAATGAGGACTGCACTTAATCTGCCTAAAAATGTTCAGAACAATACCAGTAAGGATCCAACTGTTTCAAAATTACTTAGTTAAATCCTCCCACAAAACTCAGAAGTTCTTAATATATGCAAAAATAGCCAGCACCTATTAAGGTAAAATTCAAATTGTCTTCTAAGATTATTAGTATGCAAAGAATCAGGAAAACATAAGACATAATGAGAATATTCAATCAATGGAAATAATCCCATAATGGCCACAAATGCTACAATTTGCAAAGACATTAAAATGGTTATTATAACTACAATCCATATGTTCAAAATGTGTACATAAATATATGTACTTATATACACATATATCATTTGAGTATATACAAACACATTATATTTACATATACAACATACACACAGATGGACATAGAAAAAATTATAGATGTTTGTATATATGTTTTATTTCATAGACATGCATCTCTATTTCTGGAAGGAAAAAATGACTTCCCTCTGCCCTCCTAGGTTATTTAGCTAGGCTGTCAATTAAGTTGACATAAGGCAGATAGAAAGGAGTGAAGCTATATTTAGTTATGTATCTATACATGGGAGTCCCACAAAAGTATGAGATTCAAGGAGTGGTCAGATTAATAAGGATTATAAAGCTTCATTAGCTACAGAAATAAGGAAGGATTTGAAGTTTTTCGAGGCGATTTTGGAGTCAAGCATTATAAAAGGGTAAGGGGAGGAAATGTGTGGTGAATAAGGTTGTATTATATTCAGATAAGAGTCTCTCAGGTAATAAAAATTGCCTCTGAGCAGTTTTCCTCCTGGTATAGTCAGTTCTTTGTAGATATCAACGTTCTTTACAAAAGGGCAGCTTTTTCAAACTACCCATGTGTCTGTAGTTTCTCAAAATAACTAACTAATAATCCATTTGCAAAGAAGAATATTTTGAGATAGTGTCCTGAACCCCAACACTTCTACTGAGTCAGTCTAGCAACAGTGATAACCCAAAAACAATGAACACACCCAAATAATATAACTTGGTTTCTAAATACCATTCATGATCAAAGTAACTAGGACTATAATTTTAAGGCTTGGACAGGGTATATATAAGATGAGGCTAGTTCACCTTATAGTACTAGAAAGAAGTGCCCACAAAATAAAAAGAAAGAGAGCATGTCAAAGGGATATGGGGTAAAACTGAAAGAGCTCCCAATGGTGAGACATTCGAACAATTTGCACAACATTCAGTATTGCATCTGTAGGGGTGGAGGGAAAGTTTCATCTCCTCTCATCAGAGTTTCACTAAAATGACTGTCAATAGACAGATTATTAGAAGAAAAGGGCATACAGATTTATTAACATGCATATGGACATGGGAATCCCACAAATACGATACTCAAAGAAGGGGCAGATGATAGAAACTTAAATATTTTCTTCCACTGGAGAGAGGAAAGTGGGGAGCTGTACATAATTTTAGAGCAGTAGTAAATTAGTTTTAGGGGAAATGAATGAACCCAAACATTCCTGGGACAAAGTTCCTCTAAGCTCTGGAGAAGGTAGTGGGAGGGAGAGGGGTGGAACTTCACTGTGAACAAATGTTGTCTTCTTATACATATAAAGCCCCTCAAAAGAAATGTATGCCCATCGTTAGTAGTATCTAATCTGTTCTCTTCATATGTTTGTGAGAACCAAATAATATTTTAGAACACTAGAAAATATAAGATGTTATGATTTTTGATACTAAAACTTTTTTAACCTTGACTGTATTCTTAATTTTTATTTATTTATTTATTTTCCAACTTTTATTTTAGGTTCAGGGTGTACATGTGCAGGTTTGCTACATGAGTAAATTGCATGTCACTGGATCACACAAAATGATTTCATCACCCAAGTAGTGAGCATGGTACCCAATAGGTAGTTTTTTGAACCTCACCTTCCTCCCACCCTCCACTTTTAAGTAATCCCCAGTATCTATCATTCCCCTCCTTGAGTCCATGTGGACTCAATGTTTGGCCCTCACTTACAACTGAGATAATCTGGTATTTGGTTTTCTGTCCCTGTGTTAATTTGTCTAGGATAATGGCTTCCAGCTCCATCCATATTGTTGCAAAGGACATGATTTCACTCTTTTTATATGATTGCATAGTTTCAAGCTGTATATGTTCCGCATTTTCTTTATCTAGTCCACCGTAGATAGGCACCTAGGTTGATTCTATGTCTTCACTGTTTGGAATAGTGCTGCAATGAAAATACGAGTGCATGTGTAGTTTTGGTAGAAAGAATGATTTATATATTGGGGGATACATATCAACTAATGGGATTGCTGGGTCAGATGGTAGTTCTAAGTTCTGTGAGAAACCTCCAAACTGCATTACAGAGTGGTTGAATTTTACATTTCTACGAGCAGTGTATAATTGTTCCCTTTTCTCTACATCTGTTTTTTTTTTTTTTTTTTTTTTACTTTAAAAGTTTTACTTTAAAACTTTAAAAGTTTTATTATTGCCAAGGGGGTTGCTTTTATTACATCTGTTGGTTTGTAAGGCAGAAAATGAAGTCCATGGGCAACCCAATTGCAAGGTAATAAGCTCATCCACTGAGAAACTACAGGGCCAGGTTTGGTATAAGATTGATGCTGTAGTTGGGAAGTTTGTTCCCTTAAACATCATGTTGAAATTTGATCCTCAGTGTTCAAGGTGGGGCCTAATGGGAAGAGTTTTCAAGTCATTTGGTCAGGTCTCTCATGAATGGCTTGGTGCCATGCTCACAGTAATGAGTAATGCGCGAGTAAGATGCTGTATGCACAAGGCCAATCCTTGTGGAAATCATTGCTATGAAGAAAAAAATGTATAGGTAACAAATAAACAGTACTCAAGAGAATAACTTACACATCTTTAATGAGTTTTGTGTGTGTGTCTGTGTGTGTATGAGACTTGATTTCCTTCTCTTCTATTTGATATATAAATTATTTGAAGAAAAAAATGTGGCTCTATTTTATCAGCATATGTTATGAGAGATTTCAAAAGGTGACCAGAATAGTCACTTTTATAAACTGCGGTCTAGCTTTTAAAAGGGAGAGATAAAATAATGATGACTCCAACACTTATGCTAGGTGTTAAGACAAAGAAATCTTCACAATGATATGAATAGAAATGCATTCCAGAGTTAGAACCTGCCATTTTATGCCAATATGAGCATTTGTGAAATGAAATATTTTAGTATATTATTACTTGCAGCTTAATTTTATAGTTCATGATAGTGCAGGATACTTCTTAGTTCAGCTAAAATCCAGCTTCTTGTCACATAACCAGGAAAGATTAGACACGTGGACACACTGAAAAGGTGAGGAGAGCAGAATTTACTAAAAGAAAGTTTGGCTGGGTGCAGTGGCTCACGCCTGTAATCCCAGCACTTTGGGAAGCCAAGGTGGGCAGATCACCTGAGGTCGGGAGTTTGAGACCAGCCTGGCCAACATGGTGAAATCCTGTTTTACTAAAAATACAAAAATTAGTTGGGCGTGGTGGCACGTGCCTGTAATCCCAGCTACTCGGAGGCTGAGGCAGGAGAATCACTTGAACCTGGGAGGCGGAGGTTGCAGTGAGGTGAGATAGCACCATTGCACTCCAGCCTGGGTGACAGAGAAAGGACTCCATCAAGGAAGGAAGGAAGGAAGGAAGGGAGGGAGGGAGGGAAAGAAAGCTCTCAGCAAAAAAAGGAGTTTCTGTCCCCACCTCACAGATTGAATAGCAGGCCACCACACGTGGGCTGAAGGCCAGGTTCTTCCCTGCTACATCAGGTAAGTGGGCCCTTAGTCTGAGCCACTCCACACTGATTTATTTCCCTTACTGCACATGTGTTAAGGGACAGAATTTTTCACCATGGGCATGTATAGGCAAGTTCTCTGTGCACAATGACCTGGGTGGCAGTTGGTTGTATCTCTATCAATGATACTGAGGCAAATATAGTATAACACAGGTGGCATGTTGTAAAACAGAGTAATCTGAAATTGGAAATTAACTTATCACACAAATAATTTCTTCTCTCAGTGGAATAATTTAGTCAACTTCCTTATGACAGCAATTTGAGACAACTGAGGTTAGGCAAAATTGGAACCTAAATTTACTGTAAGCAAAGATTGCCATTATGCTTTATATGCCGAAAAGGCATTAAAGAAACCCATATTTGTCAACTTTTGAGGCAATGTGTACACATTACACACATTGTGTGCTTAGTACATACATGTGCTTATGTGCTAAGCAGAACCCTAGGTTAGCAAACATTGATCTTTTCCTAATACAGAGTTCCTGACCCGTAAGTAAACATTCATGTAGGTATACTTGGAAAGAAAAAATATATAGATGTAAAAATGACACAATTCATTACAGGTGTTAATTTGAATGGTCGGTAGAAGCAAAAGTCAATAATATCTGGTAGCACTCTAGAGCCCACAGGCAAATGTTGGAATTCTCTAGCACAGATATTCCTGTAATTATGTGTTAATTTGATCTTTTGAGATAATGAACTCACTCCTGCAATAACTGTATCAATCCACTGATGAGGGCTGCTCACTTATGATCTAATCACCTCTTAGGTGTCCTATTAATGCCATCCCATTGGGGATAAAGTTTCCACACAAGTTTTGAAGGAGAAATTCAAACTGTAGCACTGAATAAGTCGAAAGAGTGTCAGTTTTAAATAATTAAAATGCTTACCTCAAGGCATTGCATATAATGAATCACATTTTTGTGCCTGATCTGAATTATTTTCTCATTGCTTTGAGCAGTAAGGACAAGATAAACAAAAATTGGAGATGGACTATGTGTGTTGAAGAGCTTCACTGACTGAATTTAGAATCTCACAAATTCTTGAAAGTGAAAGATGTAGCTTGGAATGGGAAAGAGGGACACCTACACCATTGATTTGGACGTATCTCCAAGGTTACAGAAAGTTTGAATACCAGGAGTTAGTAAACTAATGTCCATGGACAGATGGGTCCACAGCCTCTTTTTGTGTAGCCATTGAGCTAAGAATTGTACTTTTTTTTAAATGAATTATGCAAAAGAAAACATAGAAGAACTTGCCTAACATACTATTTTACTTTTGCAGAAAAGTTTGCCAATCCCTGATCTAATGCCCCTAGAAAAACATCTTCCTTTCAATTTTCTTTGCCAGAGTGAGAAAAAAATCCCCCTCATTCTCTCATATCTATGTGCCAACTCTGTAATCAGATACCAGTCAGTATCAGCATTACCTGTGGAGTAGAATGAGAACAACCTTAGTGAGTAAGACAAGATGTATTTCCAGAAACAATTGCGGGATTTTTGATTTATATTGTCAGAATTGTCGGAAATACCTCCTGGAATTCATGCCAAGGAAGAAAATGTTGAGCTGTGAATTCAGGTATTTTTAAAATATCTATGTGAGTTTATAAAATGTGATGTGCATCTGCATTTGGTGTGCTAGTTGGTGCAGGGAGCTGAAATTTCAAAAATTTACAGTTTGACAAGATTCTTAATGGTACTTCAAACCAGGAAAGTAAGTTGAAGATACTGCAAATGAAACGTACTCTCTCATCTCAGCAGGAATGGGAGGGAATTTGCAGAGCCAATGTAGTAACCATTAAGTAACTTGCAGCTTCCAGAAGAAAGAATCTTAAATTCCACAATAGTCTGTGTTAACTTGACTTCTCTGTTTGGTCCCTGGGCAGGAAGTAGCAGGGGGCAAGCGTCCTACTTAGTGTCTCTATCAGTTAGAGAAAACAATTCAAGCCTTCAAAGCACCACATTTGCATTTAATTCCATCAAGTCACAGAAGTGATAATACCAGGAGACTGGACTGTAGTCTCCTAGACTTGGTGCATTAGTATTAGGTAAATTAGCTGAGTCGGTGTGGATTAAAATAATTTAATTTACTTACACTTTTTTGCAACCACATTGTCAAAGGCATATGTATTTTTTCTGACATATTTCCAAGCACTTAGGTTTAGTATATTATTTTTAATTTGTGACCCCAGGCCATGCACTAGCGACATATTTTTATTCATTAAACAAAGACTTACCAGCCTCTTTTAGAGACATCAGTTCAGTAGGGAAAACAATATATAATGACGTTCACTTGAACCTTTATTACTCTACTTCAATTGCACGTAGTTCTTTTTAAAAATGTGGTCATTAACATGGAAGTGGAATAAACCACTAGCCCCACCCTTTAAATTTGGATGTCCTCAGTCAAGAATAAAAAATGTATGTCTGTATGCATGCCTATTATTTTAAATGTGTATTAAACAATCTATTAAGTAATATAGATTCTTTCCTCCCTCCACTTTCACAGGTGTATTTTTAAAATGACAGAAATGGTCAGATGTAAACTTCGATTTCATGTATTTTTGTGTGTTCTAGGCCAGAACTAGGTATTGTGGAACAACCCAGTCCTATGCTCCATCAACCTTTTTTAGTTTGCTTTCTTTTTCCTACAATGGGTCTTGTGTGGGCATATGTATACATCTCAGTCTGCTTGTCAAAAATCCATCTAAGTGTCTGTCCCTTGGCCACCATGTGGACTCCTGATGTGGACACTGATGTATTCTGATGTCGAGGAGATAAAAAGAAAATATGTTTGCACAGAGAATGGAAATAGTCATGGTGTTATTGGGGAAGAGAAATCTATGATCTCATAATTGTGTATGCCGAAAGTAAAGGTTGGCATTGCATAGGCAATGTATGTCTTATTAGCCATTTTACTTCTGTTTTAGGCTCTCTGAATTGTGAGAAAGAGTCAAGGGGCCACTCTTCTAACAGAATTAAAGTCTAATGGCGGTGTATGCTGAGAAGCTGGTGTAGTAGCTAGGAGAAAGTCTCACTTTAGTCTTAACAAGATTATCTGTTCCATTGTACAGTCATATGGCCACAGCAATTTAAATAAATGGCAGTGTCCTTGCCAACTGCTTTTATATAATTTTAAATACATGTAGCATATATATATTTAATATATATGTTTACTATACTAAACATATATAAAGGTTAACAAAAGTATAACAACTTACACAGCGATTCTCAGGCTTATAGGCTTTCCAACTATACATAGCAAAGAATTTTTATATACCTATTAACTAACATAAAATTATTCCCAATTCATCCACTAATAAAAAATACATTTTCCTTTTAATCTATATGCTGCAATATCTGAGTGGATGAGGAACAAATGATCACAGTGTTGAATATTTAATTAATAATGGTCTCTTTGTTCTGTTCAGTTCCAACAGCCTGGAATTTGTATTATCAGTGGAGTTGCATGTAAAGAGAACATAATTAGTACTGATTCATCTCACTTGTAATGCCCTAAAAGAGCTGCACACTAGTTAGACACTCTCATTTAGATTCCTAGAGTTGTCTTTATGTCTACTTCCCTAGTTGTGGTTGGGAAGCTTTTCCTTAAATTATATTATTTCAAAATTAAATAATCAATATTATCATCATCATCATAATCATCAACATTGTTGCTTTCATCATTCAAAATTTGTCTCAGCAGCCTGTGTAATATTTATTTGTAGACTGACTGGGTAAAGAATTTTGGATTCAAAGAATTCATTGGTTCAATTGTTATTAGAAAATGCATTCAGTTGTTCATTAAAATCTCATTTTCTCATAATAAATTCTTATACTGAAGAGTAATTTAACAAATTCAACACCTTGATAAAAACTTTCAGCAACTAGAGATAGAAGAGAAATTCCTCAGCCTGATAATGGGAAACCTATATACAGCCCACACCCTCCTAGTCGTGAAAGACTGAACACTTAGTACCACTTTAATTCACTTCTATGTGGGAGATCCTACATACGGGCATACAGATTGGAAAAGAAATAAAACATATATTTTTTACAAACATTATTGTATATGTAGAAAAGGCTAAGTAATTGATGCAACAATCTAGTAAAATTTAAAATTTAAGTTTGCAAGATACAAGATTACCATACAAATAACAATTGTATATCCATGAGCTAGTAATTAAAATGAAAATATTTTCTAAATATAAAATTTCAATAGCATAAAATATGAATAACTACAAATAAATTTTACACAGTGTATATAATATCTGTACACTGAAAAGTACAAATTTCCCTGGGGAAATTTAAAAAGAACACAAATTAGAGTAGAGATATGCTTTCTAGGTTAGAAGAATCTGTTGTTAAAATTTCAATTGTGTAAATTTCATCTATGAATGCAAAGCAATTTCAATCAAAATCCTAGGAGACTTTTCTTTTTTAATTGAAATGGACAAGTATAAAATTTATGTGAAAATACAAAGGCCAAAGCAAACAAAGTATTTTTGAAAAAGTTGTTGGAGGATCTATACTACCTGGCTTGAATAGTTAATACAAAATTCATTTCAAGAGTTAACGAAGATAAGTGGACTTAAACTATTCTAAAGTATATGTTATTTTATATATTTATTGAATAAAGTCAGATACTCTCACTCAGCTTTTAAATTAACTCAGCAGATAATTTTCTATCTCTACCACTACCCTGAAAGTTCACTAAAATTAGCGACAAGTTTCCCTTCATAAGTAAGGAGACCTTGGGTTTATAGGTCAATGGAAGAAAATACAGTACCCTAAAACAGCCTTATCAACCGAGCAGCTCCATTGCTTGGTTTTTGCCTAGCAAATATGCAAACCTGTATCTTCATAGACACTTGTACAGAGTTGATTTGGCCAATTGTTTTTTAATAAAGATACCAAGATAATCCAATGAGAAAAGTATAGTTTTTCCAAAATATCATGCTGAAAGGACTGATTAACCAAATGGAATATATATAAATATGTATGTGTGTGTTGGTCTGTCTGTGTGTATAAATTACAAACCTTAATACAAAACGTTTTCTGAAAAAGTAGCTTACACATCAGTAAAATATAATAGCTAATTCTAAAATATTACTGAAAGAAAACACAGGAAAAAGTTCTTATAACCTTAGGTAGGACAAAAAGGCATTAATAACTAAAAAAATAAATAAATAAAAAATAAAAAAGAATACGGATGCTGTTTACATGCCAAATCTTGGCATTCTTGACTTCAGCTGTATCCATCTCTCTGCTTAGATTAATTCCGTGCTATATTAAATCCCTGGAGCTTCCATAACAAATTACCACAGGCCAGGTGACTGAAAGCAGCAGGGATTTGTTCTCTCACAGTTCTGCAGGGTAAAATTTAGAAATCAAGTTGTCATTAGGTTCATGCTTTCTTTGAAGGCTTTAGGGAAGAATCCTTCCAAGCTTCCTAGCTTCTGGTGGCTTCTAGCAATCATTGGTATCCCTTGGTTTGTAGCTGAATAACTCCAACATCTGTTTCTCTTATCGTATGACCTCTCCTATGCATATCTCTGTGTCTCTTCTTCCCTTTTTATTAAGTACACTAAGTATTGATTTTAGGGCCTACCCTAATCTAGTGTGACATCATCTTAACTAATTACATCTGCAAAGGCCATATTTCCACATAAGGTCATACTCTGAGGTTCTGGGTAGACATGAATTTTTGAGGGACACCATGCAATTCAGTACTCTTACCTAGGATGTTTTCTTTACTCCCTTTCAGATTTTTCCTTTCCTAAGACTATTCCCTTACCAAATGATGGCTCACGCTATGCTTTTATGAATTTGTCCCTAAGACAATGTTATATCCCAAAGTGTTTGGCACATAATTGATACATAACTAAGTACACTAGTGTCCCTTATCTGCAAGGAATATGTTCCAGACCCCCAATGAATGTCTGAAATGGTAAAAAGCACCAAACTATGTAAATATTCTTTTTTGATGTGGTAATCAAGATGGCTACTAAGTGATTAGAGAGTAGGTAGTGTCTACAGCATAATATGCTAGACAAAGGAATGATTCATGTCCTGGGAAGGACATAGTGAGATGGCATGGGATTTCTTCATGCTACTCAGAAAGGCTGCAATTTAAAATGTGTATTTTTTTATTTCTGGAATTTTCCATGTAATACTTTTAGAGAGGATTTGACTTCAGTTAACTGTAACCATGAAAAGATGAACCATGGATGAGGGAGAATGGCTCTGTGTGTGTATGTGTGTGTGTGTGTGTGTGTGTGCATGAATGATAAAAAGTAGAGCCTATCAGGAATTTGGGAAATATGTGTGAATAGGCTCCGGTAAATATGAGAAGAAAGTGCATATTTAATAGGTGATAGTTTTGATTGGGACATAATCTTGGCAACAATTTCTAGAGGGAAATTTGGCCTTATGAAACATTTAAAGCTATTTATTAAGTACCTGCTATTAAAGCAAGATATGTTGGTAGAAAAATACTGACAAATATTTCTGCCTTTAGGAAGGTTACATTTTAGTGTAAAAGCACATGAAATATTTAAGTTATCTAAAAGTGAGAATGTTATAAGTGTTATGAAAAAATGCTCAAGATAAATATATCTGGAGGATAATGTATGGTGGGATAAATTGTGTTATGTTTAGAGCATAGTACAGTGTTACTTACTCAGATTGCCAGATGACAGTGATTGCCTAATCAAATCAGAGGTGGACAAATTCACAGGGGCTCAAGTGCCTGAAAAAATGGCAAATTCACAAGGCCTGACAAGATGGCAAGGCAATTACAGGTTGTATTGTACAGAAAACAGTAATCTACTAGTGACTTTAAAACTCACACTGGAGAGCTGCTATGATGATTAATTTTAAAGTGTCAACTTGACTGGGAAATGGATTGCCCAGATATTTGGTTAAACATTACTTCTGAATGTGTCTGTGAGGATGTTTCTGGGTGAGATTAACATTTAAATCAGTAGACTGAGGAAAGTAGATTGTCCTTCTCCATGTGGATGGGACTCATCTAATCTGTTGAAGGCGTGGATAGAATAAAAGGCTGAGTAAGAAAGAATTATTTCTCTCTGCCTTACTGTTTCAGACTGGGACATCAGTCTTCTGCCTTCAGACTTGGATTCAGACTGCAACTACACCACGAACTCTCCTGAGTCTCCAGCTTGCCAACTGTAGACAACGAACTTTCCAGTTAATTCACGAGCCAATTCCTTATAATAACTCTCTCTATATGTCTATATCTATATGTCTGTCTATCTATATCTATCATCTATCTGTCTGTCTATCATCTATTTATCTACTTATCCAATCGTTTCTGTTTCTCTGAAGAAACCAGACTATAATGACAGTTTAGAGATTTGTACTTCAAACATGGCATCCCATCCAAATTGAATTGTTATTAAATTTCTCCTGGTTATATTTTTTACCCAGGAAGGAGATTACATATTACTTAGAATAGAGATGAAAACAGAAAGAGCACAAAGCAAGTGAAGGCTAACAAATGGAGGAAAAGACACTGACTTGATCGGTTATCACCAAGTTACGTTATCAACTTCGTGTAGAACTCTTATAGGTTTCACTACTTCCCAAGTCAATAAAGAATCCAAAAGTAAAAGAAGGTCATCTTATAAAACAAGACAATACGCCTATCTTAATTGTTCATAATGATTTTGTTTTGCATTTTAACCAATAATTTTTTTACTATCCTCACAAACAATAATACTAAGTCAAGTCATAGAGTCAAATACTAATCTTTAGTCCAAGACAAAACAACCAACTATACACCTCTTCAAATTATTTAAAGAAAGATAAAATTAAGGAATTTGAAACGTTATCTATATGTAGTAGAATCTGTGAGAGAAACCAAATCATTTCCTACTTCAGCCATTGTATATATACTAGCTTTGTTTGAATTGTCATGTTACTAAACGGACATGTGTAATCTTTCTCTAAAACAAATTCCTGTCATAATAACAAAAAACAATATTTTAATAGAAATGGGATTTTGCCATGTTGGCCAGGCTGGTCTCGAACTCCTGACCTCAGGCGATCCACTTGCCTCGGCCTCCCAAAGTGCTGGGATTACAGGCGTGAGCTACTGCGCCAGGCTGACTTTAATAATAATTTATTGCACTTTTTTTTTTTTTTGAGACGGAGTCTGGCTCTGTCGCCCAGGCTGGAGTGCAGTGGCCGGATCTCAGCTCACTGCAAGCTCCGCCTCCCGGGTTCCCGCCATTCTCCTGCCTCAGCCTCCCGAGTAGCTGGGACTACAGGCGCCGCCACCTCACCCGGCTAGTTTTTTGTATTTTTTAGTAGAGACGGGGTTTCACCGTGTTAGCCAGGATGGTCTCGATCTCCTGACCTCGTGATCCACCCATCTCGGCCTCCCAAAGTGCTGGGATTACAGGCTTGAGCCACCGCGCCCGGCTTATTGCACATTTTTAACAGGTTCATTCATTTTTACAAAAGTCCTCAGGCTGTTAGCTGTTCCTTCATATCAAAATGTCTCTGACTAAGACCAGAAAAGAAAAGCAGTGAACAACTTCCTATTCTCCTCATTTTATCTATGCAACTCTATATCATTTTCATTTCAGGAGACTATAGAAGTGTAGAGTCTATTTTCAGGTGTATCTATAATTACCAATTTTATTCTAATGTATCAGCAAAATTCTTTTACATGACCACATGAGTCAGGAATCTGGGGACTATGTTAATCACATTATAAAATAGAAACACTCTGAAAGGTCAGTGCCTTCCTGCCTAATCTGATATTCAGAGCCTGTTCCTGAGTCATGGTAGGAGAGGAAAAATAATAAAATAAAATAACTGATGTAAAGTTTTTTTAAGTGTTTAATCAACATAGTCCAGAGTAAAGCCTGAAAAGACATGTACTGACAATGTTCATTAGCCTAAGAGTTTTCTGAGAGCATAGGCAGAAGAAAAGAGGCTGTTTTCCTTCACCAAACAAGAGGGCACCTTGCTTATTCATTCTGGGTCCTTAAGAAAAGAAAGTGGGTGAATTCTGTATGTTTAAAGCAGGTAAGGAAAAAAAAAAAAAAAAAGAAAGCAAAAATAGATTTACAATAGGCTTTCTGTGTCCATCAACCGCAGCTAGAAAATATTCAGGAAAAAATAAATAAACACAACAATAAAAGCCAATACAAATAAAAACTACAATATAACAACTATTTCCATGGCATTTACATTTCATTAGGTATTACAGGTAATCTGGAGATGATTTAAAGTATAAAGGTGGCCGGGCACGGTGGCTGACGCCTGTAATTCCAGCGCTTTGGGAGGCCAAGGCGGACGGATCATGACGTCAGGAGATTGAGACCATCCTAGCTAACACGGTGAAACCCCTTCTCTACCGAAAATGCAAAAAATTAGCTGGGCGTGGTGGCGGCGCCTGTAGTCCCAACTACTCGGGAGGCTGAGGCGGGAGAATCGCTTCAACCCGGGAGGCGGAGCTTGCAGTGAGCGGAGATCTCGCCACTGCACTCCAGCCTGGGCCGCAGAGCGAGACTCCACAAGTATAAAGGATGATGTGTGTAGCTTATATGTAAACACTGTGCTATTTATTTTATATAAGGGACTTGAGCGCCCACAGATTTTGGAGTCTGCAGGGGCCCTGGAACCAATCTTCTGCAGATTTTGAGGGATAACTGTATACTTTACAGAGAATTTAAAATCTTTGGTCCAAATAACAGCAGAATAAATAAATCCTACGCTGTTAGCTACTATTGTTTTGGTTAAATGGTAGACATTTAGAGTTGAAAAAATGGTTAGCTTACTAGAGGTCAGGAAGAGACAAAGGAGCCTTGACAATTCTGTAAAAATATTGTCAAACTGAGCAAGTGACTAGTATTCAGAGGTGACTGATAGTATACTTTTCACTGTGGTTGCGTTCTCATGGATGACAACAGTAAGGAAAACCAGGCATCAAAAATAAGGCTTGGATGGGCTTTGATATCACATAAATTAAAAATTAGGATGACATGATTCAAATCTGTTTTTTTTAAATCTATGTTAGAATAACTTAGTGATACAGAGTGCTTTTTATAAAACTAAACCAAATGTAATGTAGTTCATTCATACATAATAAGCTTTTTGTACTAAAATGAATAGGTAGATATATATGTGTCTGTTTGTGTGTGAATACATACATATGGACATTAAAGACAAATGTTCATCATTAAGTTGTTGAAAGAGGACATAAAAGAATATTATGTATGTTGCATGTATGTAACATACGTAACATAATACAGGCTGAGCCTGTCAGGACGTTTTAGTAAATAAGGCAACACGTATCTGATGGTGGTACCATCAAATTATAATGGAGGTGAAAAATTCCTGTCTCCTAGTGACATTGTAACTATCATGCTGTCCTCATATAATGCATTACTCACATGTTTGTGGTGATGCTGATGTAAAAAAAAACCTAGGATACTTCCAGTCGTATCAACGTGTAGCAATACAATTATGTATAATACATAATAATAATAAATGGCTATGTTGCTGATTTATGTATTTAAATATTTACTATATTTTCTCTCTTTGTATTACAGTATACTCCTTCTACTTATTAAAAAAGTTGACCATAAAATGACTACAGGCATGTCCTTGAGGAGGTGCCTCAGAAGAAAGTATTATTGTCAGAGGATGACATTTCCATGCCTGTTATTGTCCCTGAAGATCTCGCAGTGGGACAAGATGTGAAAGTGGAGGCTGGGTGCAGTGACTCACGCCTATAATCCCACCACCGTGGGAGGCTGAGGTGGGCAGATTGCCTGAGGTCAGAAGTTCAAGATCAACCTGGCCAACAAGGTGAAACCCCGTATCTACTAAAAAAAAAAAAAAAAAAAAAAGAGTTAGCCAGGCGTGGTGGCAAGCACCTGTAATCCCAGCTACTCAGGATTCTGAAGCAGGAAAATAGCCTGAACCCGGGAGGCAGAGGTTGCAGTGAGCCAATATCATGCCATTGCCCTCCAGCCTGAGCGACAAGAGTGAGACTTCATCTCAGAAAAAAAAAAAGAAAATGGAATACAGTGATATCGATGATCCTCACCCTGTATAGGCCTAGGCTGATATATGTGTTTGTGTCTTAGTTTTTAACTGAAAATTTTAAGAAGTAAAGAAAACATAGAAAAAAACCATAGAATAAATATATAAAGAAAATATTTTGTGTGGCTGTACAATGTATTTAATTTTAAGCTAAGTATTATTATAAGAATCAAAAAACTAAATAAATTAAAATTTTATAAAGTAAAAGTTACAGTAAGNAAAATATTTTTGTGTGGCTGTACAATGTATTTAATTTTTAAGCTAAGTATTATTATAAGAATCAAAAAACTAAATAAATTAAAATTTTTATAAAGTAAAAAGTTACAGTAAGCTAAGGTTAATGTCTTATTGAAAAAAGAAAATCTTTTATTGATGAAAGAAAATTTTTTATAATTTAGTGTGGCCTAAGTGTACAGTATTTATGAAGTTTAGAGTAGTATATAGTAATGTCTTAGGCCTTCCCATTCACTCACCACTCACTCACTGATTCATCCAAAGTAACTTCCAGTCCTGCATGCTTCATTCATGGTAAGTGCCCTATACAGGGTACCATTTTTTCATCTTTTATGTTGTATTGTTACTGTACCTTTTCTTTTCTCTTTTCTTTTTCCTTTCCTTTCCTTTTCTTTTCTTTTTTCTTTTCTTAACACAGTCTCACTCTGTCACCCAGGCTGGAGTGCAGTGGCACAATCTTGGCTCACTGCAACCTCTGCCTCCTGGGTTCAAGTGATTATCCTGCCTCAGTCTCCTGAGTAGCTGGGATTACAGTCGTGTGCCACCACACCTGGCTAATTTTTGTATTTTTAGTAGAGACAGGGTTTCACTGTGTTGGTCAGGCTGGTCTCTATCTCCTGACCTCATGATCCGCCTGCCTCGGCCTCCCAAAGTGCTGGGATTACAGGTGTGAGCCACCATGTCCGGCCTTACCGCATCATATATATATATGATATTTATGGAGAGAGAGAGAGAGAGAGAGAGAGAGAGAGAGAGAGAGGATTATAGTTATCTACAGTATTCAGTAAAATAACATACTGTATAGGTCTGTAGCTTGGGGGCAATAGGCTATAATATCATATTGCCTAGGTGTGTAGTAGGCTATACCTTCTAATCTTGTGTAAGTATACTCTGTGATGTTCACAAAATTGCAAAATCCCGTAAGGATGGATTTCTCAAGACATCATCATCATTAAGCAATGCCTAACTGTGCTTTACTTTTTTTCCCACTTGTAACATTATTTTTCTTTTTGTAAGATATAAACTATTATGATTCCTTGTAGATGAATACACATGAATCCGTCACCAATATAAAACATAACATCAAGATCAAAGTTAGAAGTGGCACTATATGTAAAAATTATGTGTCTCTAATTTTATAAAAAGTTTAAAATGATCACTAGGTGATTCCAGGCACATAAGGCCTCATTGGCAGAAACCATATGAAAATTACAAAGTTAATATTTAAAGACCAGGCGTGGTGGCTCATGCCTGTAATCCCAGCACTTTGGGAGGTCGAAGTGGGAGAATTGCTTGAACCCAGGAATTCGGGACGGGCAAAAACCCATCTTTAAAAAAAATACAAAATTACAAAATACAAATTACAAAAATACAAAAATTACCCTGCCTTGGTGACATGTACCTATAGTTCCAGATACTTGGGAGGCTGGGATGGGAGGACCCCTTGAACCCAGGAGATTGAGGTGGCGGTGAGACATGATTGAATCACTGCCCTCCAGCCTGAGTGAAGGAGTGAGACCCTTTCCCAAAGCAACAATAACAAAACATATTAGTAATAATTTTACTAATTTTTTTTTGTAAGGCAAATAAGTGTAAATTTTAAGAGTTCCACCATTAAGTGGATAGTATTGCAATGAAATCTCAGCATTTGGTTCAGATGGAGCTCCTTTATGTCTACCAGGAACATCACGGCAGCATTTGCACAATGGGCTATAGAAGGATGGAGTGGCATAATTGCTGCCTCGCTGAAGCATGAATGCAGCCTAATTAACAGAATTGAAACCGCTACACTCAAACTCTCATTGCATTTATCTTCTTTTGCTTACTTTCTATAGGTAGGGTGGTCACCGACGTGTTGCTCCTCATTGACATGCTGCAGTGTTTTTAGTCCACCTGCTTCATCTTGACCTCTGTCTTAGGAAGCCATGCAAGCAACTCTCTTTTTGCTCAAGAGTATTCTAATTAAAGCTTATTGTCTAATTGAGATAGTGGTATACAGAGCAATTGAAAATGTTCCATCCCAAGAGAAAACCAACCACCACATGTTCTCACTCATAAGTGGGAGTTGAACAATGAGAACACATGGACCCAGGGAGGGGAACATCACACACCGGGCCCTGTCAGGGGGTTGGGGGCAAGGGGAGGGAGAGCATTAGGAGAAATACCTAATGTAGGTGACGAGTTGATGGGTGCAGCAAACCACCATGGCACGTGTATATCTATGTAACAAACCTGCACATTATGCACGTGTATCCCAGAACTTAAAGTATAATTTAAAAAAGAACAACAAAAAAGAAAAAAAGTTACATCCCTTCTGCTCTAAAGAGTAGATATAAGCAATTATGAAAATGCATCTGCCGATTGCCATTAAGATAGTGTTTCCTGTCAATACACTTTCATTCACTTCACTAAAGCCCTGGCTGACTTCTTTGACACCATTTTTTTAATAGAAAAAATAAACTTATAACAAGAAAAAGTAAATGGAGATGAAGATAAATTAAAATAAACTTTCCTTCCTTGATGGTGATCATTCTTTTAAAAAAAAAATCAATTAATTTGTTTTCTTCAGGTTACCAATCCAATTTTCCTTATTTCTTTCATTCTCTTCATAAAGGACCAAGCCACTGCTTTGTTGTGTGAAAATATTATTTTAAGACATTATCACAAGATTATTTGTTCGGCTTTGTGAAGGGGCATCTAACAGAACACCAGAAATCCTAAACTGTAATTTAGGATGTCATTAAAACTTGACTAGGGCAGGCTATTTATATTTCTAGGTCTTCCTATTTTTTAAGAATTATGAGAAGGCATGAATACCTGACTTTTAGAAAGTCATTAACTTTCATTTTTCTGTGGTTTCATTTATATTTGTTCCTTGGCCAGCTGCAATTATACAAGTAAGTCCATGCTGAAATCAAAACTTATTTCTTTAGATCTCTAATTAAAGTTATGATAAAGATCCTCTGACACATATACATATTTTTTTTTCTGGGTCACTGATTTGTATTCATATCTGTCCTTGAGACTGAATGAGCTTCCCAGTGCTGGCATTCCAGATGTTGCCTGTGGTAAAATGAGACAATTACAAAAAGGTCTTCTTGCTCCACAGTATTACCTTTAAATCCCATGACAAGTGAAATTAAACCCTTATTTTTTCCTGCGTGCAAAGGTTTGGGGATAATTTTTTTTTTTTTTTTTTTTTTTTTTTTTTTTTTTTGGGAAGGTTTGGGTTAATTTTTTTTTTTTTTTTTTTTTTTTTTTTTTTTTTTTGAGGCAGAGTCTCGCTCTGTCACCCAGGCTGGAGTGCAGTGGCCGGATCTCAGCTCACTGCAAGCTCCGCCTCCCGGGTTTACGCCATTCTCCTGCCTCAGCCTCCCGAGTAGCTGGGACTACAGGCGCCCGCCACCTCGCCCGGCTAGTTTTTGTATTTTTAGTAGAGACGGGGTTGCACCGTGTTAGCCAGGATGGTCTCGATCTCCTGACCTCGTGATCCGCCCGTCTCGGCCTCCCAAAGTGCTGGGATTACAGGCTTGAGCCACCGTGCCCGGCCGGGGATAATATGTTTTATATATGAGAAAAATATGAGTACTTATATGTAGGCTAATCTTTGGGTAAGGGTAGATACAATTTATTTCTATCATCCTGTTTTTGTTTTGACTTTTAAAGCCAAACAAGTTAATTTTAACACGTCTTCAGCACTTACACCAATGACCCCTCTTGTCTCTCAGCTGCCTCACTGCTTCAATACCGTCACTCTGTTGCCGCTTACTTAATGTATAGGAAAAACATACAGATATCTAAGCAATTTAGAACTGTTTGATTAAATAAAAAAAAAATGACACTGTGGCAAACATAAGCTCATTTGAAACTTCATTGTCAGGTGTGAAGATGAACAACTTAAAATTGCTGAACCTTTTATTTGGTCATTTACCAAACTGGTAATAATGCCTGCTTCAAAATGTTTGCTGTAATTAAACAACATATTATTTGAGGTACATGCAGTAAAAATAAATAAAATTCACTTAACTTTTGTAAAATATTTTGTTTTACAAGTTATAAATACCAGTAATAGTTCAGTGTGTTACACTTTCTGAATTGATCTATTTATTATTAGTCATCAACACACTGATCTAATAGAATGAAGCAGCAACAGCCACCGTCTTCAGTCCAAAGTCTCCATTAAGTATTTCTTGATTCTCTAAATTCCCACTGCCATTGACTAGTATCAGGTTGTCCTTATCTCATGCTATGATTATTTTAATAGATAATCATCTCTGTCCATTCCTCTCTATTTGTTCTTCACTCTTCTACCTTTAACTGAAAAATTAAATTACTGGAGATCATGGACTTGCTAATCACTGAAGGACAAAGGGAATTCCTGAAATGTCTCTGAGAACTCATTCTAATTCCATTTTCTGTTACTGCCATGGTTCATGTTTTATATGATCTATTTGTACTGAATTTCTGATTTTCTCAAACACAAGATTCTATTACAAGTATCTGGGTTTAACTTTCATGTTCTGTCTTATCATTCTGATAAAATACAAGTGACTCTTACAGTCCCTACAGACCCAGATTAAACATGGTTTACCAACTTTCTCAGGATGGATTTGTCACACCAATCTTTTTGCATTCATGGCATTTGTGATAATATAATATAATTACTTGTCATTGTGTTTGTTTTCACCACCAGGGGCTAATAATACCATACTTTTAGTACAATGAGAGTGGTCAAGAAGAGAGGAAGGAGGGGAAGAAGGCACAGAGGGAGAAAGAAAGTGAGTGAGACACAGAGAGAGAAAGAGAAAACACGAAGATGCTTATTGACAGAAAATTGCATTATTACATTGTAAACAATAATTTATAAGTTTGAACAATACTGATTAGAATAATATTTCACATTACAGCTAACATTTGTTAACTGAACCCAGTCATACACATAAACTAAACTTTCTACTTTGCATATTATGACAACATAATTTCTCATTAATTTGATACTCAGTAATGTTATATTCCTAATTAATTATATAGAATGTATACTTTACCTCGTTATGTCCCAACTCATGTTTAAAAAATTGCCTAATGTCTCATTTCATTGGGAAGAGAGATATCTGAAATCATAAGCAGTTGGAATTATTCTATTATTCTATACTATTCCGTCTACTCCATTTCCATTCCACTGAATCCATTTTATTCTGTGTGCCTTTAGTTTAGATTTCAAGGGCTTATGAGAAGGTCAGAAAAGTATGTGCCGGAGGGTGGCATATTTGAGTCGAAAGAAATTCTAAAGGAGTGGGAGGTAGGTATTGAAGACAAGCTTCTTATATTTGTCTAGGTCTGCTCAAAGAATATCAAATAGAGATATTCAAGTAATTTCAGGGTGCTAAGATTTTCTACAGTCTTTGTGTAGAAAAATGCAAATACATGCCTGTTGATCAGAAAAAGAAGATGTGTATAAATCCAAGTCATGTCACTTTTATAGGAAAAATGTTAATATCTTCAGCTCTACATGCAGAAAAAACATTATTAGTAAGACTCAGAGAGCAGATGGAAGAAAGTAAGGTTGAGAATATATGTGTGGATAATTTTATTTTAATTGCATGTCATATACAGGTCCCTTTTATGTACAGGTTATGTTACTGTTTTCTTCTCTGTGACATTTGTGTTGAATGACATGGGTGAGTGGTAACAACTATGGAGGATGTTTAAGTCTCTGAATAAAGTTGACATTAAATTCCACTGGCTACTAGATATGACTGCAAAGTAAGAAGATAGCATTTCATGTCTGGTTTGCGAAATTCGTATCGTATTTCAGTATTAAAGTTTATATAATGACACATCTATATTTTTATCTTTCGCACTTCCACTGTTGTTATATTTTATTTCCTCTTAAAATAGCAACACTGTTACTAAGTACCTTTTTTTTTATTATTTTTAGATGGAATCTCGCTCTGTCTCCTAGGCTGGGGTGCAGTGGCCTGATAGTTCACTGCAACCTCCACCTCCCAGGTTAAAGAGATTCTCCTCCCTCAGCCTCCCGTGTAGCTGGGATTACAGGCTTGCACCACCACACCCAGCTAATTTTTGTATTTTTAGTAGAGACGGAGTTTCACCATATTGGCCAGGCTGATCTTGAACTCCTGACCTCGTGATCCACCCGCCTCAGCCTCCCAAAGTGCTAGGATTAAGGCGTGAGCCACCACACCCGGCCATCCGTAGAACATTTACAAAACCAACATGGATATGCATTTGTTCAAAAAGTCAATGATTTCCATTTTTAAAAAAGTGTGCTTAAAGGATGTAGTGTCTCATTAGAGTAATCAAATTAGGAATAAGCAATATTTATGTGTTCAAAAACCCAAAGATGATTGCAAAAATGCAACACTAAAAAAAACCCTTGAATCGAATATTTGATTACTAAATTGGCTATTACCGTCTAAAAAATGAAAGAAGGAGAACACTTTACACTAACCTTTTTAGGGGACTGCAAAAGTTGTATTTCCATGAAAATTTAATATTCATGATATCCATACATTACAGCATTTCTAAATCATAAAAGGCTATTGAAGGGGTGTCTTTAAAAAGAGATTTTTAGAAGGGTAGCAATAATGAAAAAGAGGACATTTATCAACATTAGAAATGAAAAGACAAAAAATGAAAAAAATTATAAAGTAAAAGTATATCCAAAACTCACGCCTTAAAAAGACTATGCTAAAATAGTAACATATAATACATTAAATTATGGCTGAAATATATAAATACCTTGAGGAAAATACTTACAAATAGCTAATTTAAAATGATCAACATTTAACCTTAAAAAGAGTAAAACTTGAACTAATTACCATAGATGTGATTAGAAATATGATTAGAGAGGTATCACTGAAAATGAACGCCACAATGAGTGTTCTAATATTAATAGAACATATAAGCAATGATCTTTAGCTGTATTAAAAATATGTTCATGTTTTAATACTTCTAGGCATTAAAAGCATGAAAACATTTTAATACAGTTTTATCATTATATAACAAGTTTAATATAAAACTAAAATTGTTCAAAAAGAAGGTATAGATCAACTGTATGTATATAAAAATAAAAAATTTAATAAAGTCTACAGAAACATCAAAAGAATAACACTTTATGAGCAAGTTTGGCTGCTCAGCTGTAAAAAAATTCTCAATAAATTTAATATCATTAATTAATATGCAAATATATCTCATTAAATATCAGTGTTCCCTGTATTAACCTATACAGTTCACATAATTTCAGTTAGAATCTGAAAACAAAATTTCTAAAATTGGCAAAAGTTTTATTTTAATTTTAGATCTAAAAAAACATGAAAATGCAAAGAAAATGAAGGGAAAATTAATCCCTGGCACCAGGAAGTGGAAAAAGAAGACGGTAATAATATTAGTATGGTATTAGGAACAGAAATGAAAATATTAAAAAATGTAAGTGATCTAAAGGAGATTTAAGTTTATATCAGCTGAGAATATATATGGTTGGTAATTCCATTTATTTTTAAAAGGATGGATTATTTAATTAACTGAATCTTTACCCTGATATAAACAAATAGACCATACAGATACTTTCAAAGTTTGCAGCTAAATACAAACTACAGAGTAAACATATTACAAAATACCTGGGAGATTATATCTCTATACAGATCATGGTGGTTGGAGACAAGTTTCTAAACAGAATGCTATCAAGTAAAAGCACAAAAAAGAATAAAGCCTCCTGGCACAAAACAAAATAAAAAATTAATACAAACCTTACCAAATGAAATAAATAAATGTTAATTCAGGAAAATGTACACTTTATTCTGTAATTCATAAGTATTTTATTGAAAAGGAAAAGGTAAGCACTTCAAAACAAAAATAGCCAAATAAAATGAGTAGAAAATGGCTTAGGAGCCTGTGAAAAACGCTGAAATATTTGGTTCTAGAAACATGAATAGTAATGTGACTGTGAGATGATACTTTACACCTAGCAGAAAGGCAAAACATATGAAAACTTATCATTCATTCCTGGCAGGTATTTAGGAAACCTGTGCTTTTTTACATTGCTGGTGTAAAATAATAATTCATGAATTTAATGTGGGCAATCTAGCAACATACATTTACATTAATAAATGCAAGTTTCATCCTTTGAATCTTCCTTACTAGACAAGATGTATAAAAATGTTCAAAGATCCTTATTAAAGCATTTTACAGTGGATGAGAACAAGAATTTAAATAAATGCTCATTAGTAGGAGAATGTCATAATAAAAGTATATCACACACTCTCTAAAAGAAAATTTAAGTAATAGCTGATAATGTGGAGGGATTTTAAATAAGACAGAACTGAGTATGAAAAGCAAGATGCAGAAAATATGTACAATAGTATCCTGCTTTTTAAGACAATAATAATCTCTGCAATAAAAAATATTTATGTTTATATGCAAGCATATATGTACATACATATAAATATGTTAAAGGACACATATCCCTTGTTTGAGTGATGATCATGGATAATGGTAATGATGGAAGGAGGAAATAGGTAATTACAAGAAATATCAGTTTTATTATATTATCCCAATTATGTATATAACAAGATATTTGAAAATAAATGGTCATTAAAATTTTAACACGCTTACCTCAAAGTGTTGGGATTTGAGTTGATCTTCACATAACACATTTCCTGTGTCATTTAGAATTTGAAAAATGAGAAATAATGGTAAACACATTTTAAAATTGTCTTTGAGATATGTATTTATATACACATATGCATGACATATTAGTATTTTGATTTCAATATGAGAAGCCTGTTAAACTTTTGTGATATATACCGAACTAACAATCACTACCGATTCTTTTTTAAGCAATTTCAGAAAAAGCCTTTTTTTAAAATTACATTTAAAATCATCTGTAAATTCTTGGGAGAAATGTCATAGGCAATCATTTGATTTGCTTATGGTGTTTGTCCTGTGCGAAAAAATATTGACTATCCAATGTGAGACACAGAAAGGGTTGTGGGGCCATGTTTTGCTTTCTTCCAGCAGGAAACTTTTCTTGGGAAAAGTAAACACCAAGTTGACAATGACACAATTTGTACAGTACATAACAACGTCGACAATTTTCAAATATATGTGTCGTTCAATGTTCTCAGTAAATGTTGGTAGAAGATGCTGTAATCTAGGACACTGTAAACCAAATTATTCTTACAGTTTAGAAGTTGATTTTTCAGAAATTCTGCAAATTAGATTTTCATTGCTTTAAATAATCTAGTCACCTTATGGAGTAGAAGTGAGGAATTTTCGTGGAATTGTTTCCTGTCAGTGTGTATTATCATTGTCATTGGTTCATTACTATTTTTGAAATGAAGTACTCAATTTCTCTTCCACTGAACTTTAGGTGCTATCTACACTTTTTACTAGAAAAGAAGCATAATGCAGGAAAACACTTTTGATATCATCATCTTGAGAACATTCAATGTGACACAGTCATCAGCTCTCAGAGACATAATTAAGAGTCAACCATTGGATTTCTGGTAAAGAAGAAACAACTTATTCACTTCATCTTCCTAAAGTATCTCAGATTATTCTAGAAAACCAAGATTAATAAACTTATTCTTGCAACACAGAAAGTTAAATTTCCTATGTGTATGCAATTTACCTCTAGTAATTGACATTTGAATAGTTACATATATTTCATCAAAATTACAGAATAAATAAATATTTCTGTTAAATTTTAAGATGTAAAAATTGTCAATGCTACTAATGAAAGAAAGAAGCCAAAAATTGTAGTCATATAAGGAAAATTAGCATATGCTCTGTGATAAGAATTTATATCACTCTAATATAGGTGGCTTATACAACTAGTAAGTTTTAATACATTTTAAGTTAACTCTATTTTACCTTAAATTTGAATATGTGACAATTCATATAGCAGTATATAATAATCATATAGTTTTAATAACTTAATATATTAGGTCTTCGCAGCTGTTGAATTTATTATATACCGAAATTGTAAATTAATCTAGCCATTTATTTTGCCAAAGGCATGAGATTTTTCTTCAATAAATACATGCATATTATATGTATTCTCTAAATTCAGCATGTTAATACTTAGCCACCTCAAATTACATTCTAACAGTAACGATTTTTTAAAAAACCCTTTATTCAGATAGCCGGGCCGGGCGGTGGAATCAAGGCTGTGAATACCCAGCAGCTTTGGGAGGCGAGAGCGGGCGGCGAATGCCGGGGTAGGAGCATCGAGACCATCCTGGCTAAACACGGTGAAACCCGTCTCTACTAAAAAATACAGAAACTAGCGCGAGGCGAGGTGGCGGCCCCGGGGCCTGTAGTCAGGCCAGCTACTTCCGGAGGCTGAGGCAGGAGAATGGCGTAACCACGGGAGGCGGAGCTTGCAGTGAGGCTGAGACCGGACGCACTGACCTCCAGCCTGGGCGACAGAGCGAAAATCCGTCTCAAAAATAAAAAATAGAAAAAATAAAAAAATAAAACTCTTTATTCAGTTAGCATTTTATTAGTAAATATGTAATTAGACTTGGTTTTCTACCTAATATGTTGTTTCCACTCTAGTTGGGACAAATTCGATGTAGCGAATAATTATCTGACTAGAAAAAAATAACATTCACATGGTATATCAGTTTTGGCCAGTTTATGGTGGATCATATTGATTAAGGATCAGTTTAGGGGGCATTTTTCTTTGGTATCACTACTTGAAGTTCCTAAAAATATCTTGGTAAGCTGTTTTCTTTTCATTCATGGAATTAGAACATTGGATTTTGGCCTAAGAAAGCTTACTCATAATCACAAAATTTGGAGTTATGAATTATTTAGTTTTAATTAATCCATTCAATTTTTCTGAAAGTTCAGCTACAGAATTAGAATGTAATATTAACTATAGCTTAAGAAATATTCCTAAGAAGGTTTCCACAATGTAACACATTACTAGTTCTGCGGGAACAACAGGATTATTAATCACTGGCAGGCTAGATGTAAATTGTCATTTATAAAAAGAATTGTGGAGAAAAAAGACATAAATTCATTCAAATCCTCTTGACTACATTTTCTGCTTTGTGCCTGCCTGATGGCTTAGGAACCACAACTTCAGAGAACTACAAATTATAATAGCATATGTATGTTTGTTAAATTCTCTCATTCCTTTGTCTCTCCAGATTGAAAAACATATAATGGTTAAGGGAATAATGACAATACTATTACTACTAATAGAAATAATAAGATAATAATAATTGCTGCCAGTTAATGAGAACCTACTCTGAAACTGTAACTCCAATCTTTGTCATATTTTTACTCTTATAGTTTTTTTATTTTTACTTTAATAGAGGAATGCTATAAAGTGGTTTAATATTAAACATATAGATAGCAGATGGTGACTCTCCAATGTACTATCCTAGTGGGGCCAGTTTTCGAGTCCAGTCGAAAACTGTATATTTGATACAATATATGGCTTTAAGAAAAGAGTATAATCTTTCAAAAATAAATAATGCCTTTATAGCACTTGGTAGGATTTCTAGCACCTAATAAAAACCAGAAACGCTCATTACAGTTTAGTTTATTAATGGTAGTTTAGTGACTTTTGCCACATTTCAGTTGAGTGAGATCAATATCTTTTTTGTAAAGTCATAAAGAATTTAAGTCAGGACACCACTTTGGTCTTCAATTGTAAAGACTATTTAGTGAGGCCTTCATTAATGTTCTTTCACTAATGTACCTACTCGTTTATTTCATCAGAAATTTATAGAGGTTGGCCGGGCATGGTGGCTCAAGCCTGTAATCCCAACACTTTGGGAGGCCGGGACGGACGGATCACGAGGTCAGGAGATCGAGACCATCCTGGCTAACGCAGTGAAACCCCGTCTCTACTAAAAAATACAAAAAAAAAAAGAAAAAAGAAAAAAGAAAAAAAACTAGCCGGGCGTGGTGGCGGCGCCTGTAGTCCCAGCTACTCGGGAGGCTGAGGCAGGAGAATGGCGTGAACCCAGGAGGCGGAGCTTGCAGTGAGCTGAGATCCGGCTACTGCACTCCAGCCTGGGCAACAGAGCGAGACTCCGTCTTAAAAAAAAGAAAAAGAAAAAAGAAATTTATAGAGGAAAAATGAAGTTTTATATTGTAGCTGTATCAAATCAGGGATTTCAGTTCATATGTGGATGCACGGATCATAACTTAGTATTTTAGGATTCTATTTCTGTTTATATCACAGAAGAAATGAGCACACCTAAAAGTGTTTGAAACCACACATTGCCATGACTAAAATAAGTACATCATTTGAAAAAATAATAAATCAATGTTTACAATGAAGATTTCATATCTGCTAACTTAAAGAAACTCCTAAATATTGATGATGGGCTGATTGGACTTCAACATGCAAACTTCAAAATATTGGGCTTCAACATATAAATTATATTGCCTAAGAACTCAAAGGACCTTGTCATACAATCCAGGGGTTTTTCAAACATTCTATACTTTCGTACAATAATCCATTACTCAAAAGAAGACACTTCACACAAAAGCAATGTAAACAAATAAAAATAGCACAATGATTTCAAGGAAGGGGTAGACCCTCATCTATCAGCAAATGTTTATTCTTGGATCCAGAAAACAATTTGCCAATATCAGAAATAAAGAAGTATCCTCATTTGATAGTTCAGGAAATTGAAGTGCAGAAAATTTGAATGACTTTTGCTGCTCCAAAACCAACCTGAAACAGATCTGTAATCAACCACAGGACTCCTGGATCCCGGTTCTGTCTTCTTTTAACATGCATATTTTGTCACTCAGACATGTGTCTTCTGTGTTCTCTTGATAAAATTATGTTTCAGGAAGCAAAAGGCTGTTTTATAAAAATAGTTTTACTAAAACCTAAAGGGAAATAAATGTGAGGGGTGGGACGTAGCAGTGTGGATGTAGCTAGCAAATACAATTGGAAAAGATTATTATTTTGCTAAAGTCAACTCATCTTAATAAATAAGAAAAGAAAAAGTCCATAAGATCTTATTCATTATAATTCCGGTAGGACACTGAGGCATGGAGTTTGAAAACACATTTTAATTAGCAAGAATGTACTGAGTTAAGGGAAGCCCCAGGGATGCTGAACAAACACTCAAGCCTTGGCAAATAGAAAAGTATTCACATCTTTGGGCCTGATGAACAAGAAAAGGGAATATAATTGTTGGAGCCTAATTGAGAGCTGCAACACTGGAGAGATGGCTCAATGGGACTGGGGCTTCTAGAAGGCATAGCCATTAACAGAACCATGCAGAGCCCACCAATAGTCACTGACCTCCTTTCCTGCCAAGGAATTCAGGATGACTTTCGTAAATATATTGTAACTGATGAAGTGTTGGTAAAAGAACTAGTAGCTATACTCTTTGGCAAAATAAGTGCAGCTGCTCCACACTACACACTAATATGAGTCTATGTTTTAACAATTAATCACGATAATGAAAGTTTGGAATCTTTATCAGAATAACACAACCAATTCACAATGCTTGTTTGACTATAACCCCTATAAATAAAAGGACTAAAAACATGAGCAGACAATCCATATAATATGAATTACAATTAGGAAGTCAAAAAATGTTGAAGAAGTGCTACACCTGATTAATGTTCGTTAAAACAAAAACAACTGCTTATTATTTTAAAAAGCCAGAGTTAAATAACCTGTTTGATCACTGTCTTAGCTCATTAAGGCTGCTATAACAAAAATACCACAAACTGGGTGGCTTAAACAACAAATACCTATTTCTCTACAAAGTGCAGGCAGATTTATGTATGATGAGGGCCCATTTCCTTTCATAGAGTGTTCTCACATAGCAGAAGAGGGGGCTAGACAGCTCTCTGGGGGGGTCTTAACCCATTAAGTAAACCCATTAAGTAACTCATTAATTACTTCCCAAGACTCCTACCTTCTAAATCATCACATTGAATGTTAGGAATTCAACATATGAATTGGAGGGGGACCACAACTTTCAGTTCATAACAATCACACAATGAGATAACTATTAACATAGTCTATACTATAATACTGGAAATTAACATATACAAAGTTAACAATAACCATAATCGAGTGGTAGAAGTGCATTTATCTATTCCATTTTTCTGTCTTGTCTAAAGTTAATAATCAACAAAAATATTATTTATAATGGAAAAAATATTCATAGGTGAAGTTTCAAGGAGTTATGAAAATATATACTAGACAATAGATTAAATCATCAGCACAATATAATATTCGGTTGATGCAAAAGTAATTGTGAATTTTGCCAATGAAAGTAACAGCAAAAACCACAATTATCTTTGCATCAACCTTTAAATTAAATGAAAAGATGTGTAATAATCAGAGGGTTTTACACACTGAGTTCTCTCAAATGTATACACTGCAATTGATTAAATTTTGTATATCAATACAAATCTAATATGATCCTGTAATCCACCTAAATCCTTGAAATTCATATTACTATGTTATCCTAAAATATAAATATTGCCCAATTTAAAGATCTTCCCCCTTAAAATGTTATGATAATTTATATGGCTAAAATACTACTTCATTTTCAATATTATTACATGTTGACTTATAAGCTATCAAAAATCAAAGTGAATAATTACGATTTAATGTACTTTAATAACTTTCATATATTCATACACCATAACATATACCATACCAATTAGTCAATAGCTGAGGTGGTGACCATCTTAATTACTACTCACTAACCTAACAAAATTGACCTACCTAAGTCACCCCACTACTAAGCCACTAGAGTTCATGCAAGGCACGGCAATTATTAATTAATATTATCTAGAGAAACATTATTACGTTATTTAGTACTAGCAAAGTTGAACCTTAAAGGAGGTAATTGGCAAATATATTACGCTCACCAATTTTTTTAGACCCAAATACCATACACAGATCATTCAACTACTACTGAAAATTAGCTAAAAGTCAACATGCATTTTACAGTAAACACAATTACAAGATGCTAAAACTTGTTTATAAAATAAACAAAAATATTGTATACGAGATAAAACACTTAGACATTTTATATTACACAACAAGAAATAAAACCAGAATTATTTTCAGTTGTTTAAGGCTCCATGATAATCTAATTAATTTACCAATTACAACAAAAACCATTGTAGGTAGACTTTTCATGTAAGATTGAAATATAAAGATTAAGATAATAGCAATGGTAAAAAAAAAAAAAAACTGTATTCTGCATGCTTAATTTTCATTATGTTATTTGATTCTGGAACTACTTTAGCAAGATACACACTATGTTTGGTTTTTTTAATGTGAGAAAACTGAAGGTCAGAGATACTCTGTTAGAACTGTATTGCTTGTAAAAACACTAAGCCACTTCCATGCCAATTACTAAATAGCTGAAGTTGTGAACTTCTTAGTTTCTCCCCATTACCTTAACAAAATTGACCTGCCTGAATCTCCCTACGACCAAGCAACTAGAGATCATGCACTTCACAGCAAGGCCTCTTCAACCTCTACCATGAAATGTTCTGAGTAGCGGAGCCTTGTGTCTCACCAACTGGTAGATACTATACTTTCAGCATCAATTCTGCTGGATTTGGAGGTCTAAAACCAAAATAGTTTTATCATATAGAAGGCACTCAATATATATTGAGATAAATTGAGTTTTCAGGTTTATTTCAGAAATATTTATTATTTAATATGACAATCAATACACAGGCAGCATACTAAGGGTAAAATAAGGAAGCATTGTTCTGTTCTCTGGCAGATTATAATGACAGTGCTAACTAAATGGTGGATATCCAACTGCATTTTTATTAAAGTTACTGTTATTTGATAACATTGGAAACTTCTCCCTGAATATATACATCAAAATAAAGTTACTAGGAATTAGTAAGTAATGTGAATCTTTCTGTTTTGTTTCAGGAATAAGATAGGATAAAAAACACACAGTGAACACTTGTGTGTGAAAAGCATGCAAAAGCATCCTTGAGTGAAAATTATTTTACAATCGATTATTTCACACCAATTTCATCATTTGTTTAAAAGTTTCTGCAACTACTGCACACTTGATAGAGATTTTAATTTTTAATGTAATTAATAAAATAAAAATATTGAATGGTATAGTTAGTAGGAAACTTGGAGATTATCAACCCAACTATTAGGTTGGTGCAAAAGTAATTGTGGGTTTTCTGATTAATAGTTATCTCATTAGGAACGAAAGAAAGAAGGAAAGAAGGAGGGAAGGAAGTAAGAAAACATGAAACAGAAAGAAAGAAAGGAAGGAAGGGATGGTTAATGAGTATAAAAAAATGGTTATACAAAATGTATAAGACCTATTATTTGATAGCACAATAGGTTGACTATAGTAATAATAACTGAATTGTATATTTTTAAATAACTTTCAGACTATAATTGGACTGTTTGTGCCTCAAAGGATAAATGCTTGAGGGAATGGATGCCCTCCCCCTGCAAAAAAAGAATGTTGGATATAAAATTATATGCCCAAGCAAATAAATATCCTTTTAAAATATTGCCCTATAAAAAAGATATTTCAGCAATTAAAAAAGAAGGAAGGACGAAGAAAAACAGGAAAGGAAGAAAGTAGAGAAATGAAAAAAAAGAGAAAAAAGAAAAGAAAGAAAAGGAATTTAAAAACTAGGATATGAGACTCAGATTTTAAGTGATTCAGTCATACGTAAGCCCTGATCAATGTGAGTGCTAAAAAGATGAGTACCTCTTGTATGTCCGGCCCATGTTCTTTCAATTACTCAAATTTACTTTATAATATATGATAATTCTTGGTTTCTCATTACTCAAACATGCCTTCAGTCACTTTAAAGATATTTGTTTGGGCCAGGTGCAGTGGCTCACACCTATAATCCCAGCAGAATGGAAGGCCAAGGCAGGTGGATCACTTGAGGTTGGGAGTTCGAGACCAGCCAGGCCAAGGTGGTGAAACCCCCTTCTCTACGAAAAATACAAGAAGTACCTAGTGTGGTGATGCACACCTGTAATCCCAGCTACTTGGGAGGTTGAAGCAAGAGAATTGTTTGAACCTGGGAGGCGGAGGTTGCAGTGAGCCAAGATTGTGCCACTGCACTTCAGCCTGGATAACAGTGAGACTCCATCTCAACAAAAACAAACAAACAAACAAACAAAAACTGTTCAACACCAAAATGAATACGATAATATGAGAGTCTCTAGATATATAGCAAAATAAATAAAATGAATGTCTTCCCTTATTAAAATTTATATTTCATTATAAAGGAGACACATAATTCTTCAATTAGAATTGCATTAATTCAAGAGGAGAAAAAAGAGAGCACTGTGAAAGTTCATAATTCAGAGACTTACCCACCTTGCAAGAAAGTTATCATAATAAATTGTTATTCATACTCAGTTTTAACCAATGAGTGTGGTAGGCAAAATAACTTTCTCCAAAGATTTCCGTGCCCTTATCTCTGGTAACTGTGAACATGTTACCTTACATGTCAAAACAGATTATCCAGATGAGTTTAAAAGTACTTATCTTGAGATGGGAAGATTCTCCTGGATTAGAACTAAAATTCTCTGGTGGGCTTAGTATCCTCATACAGATCCTTAAAAGCTGAGCACCTTTCTCAATTGGGTCAGAGACTTAAGGTGGAAGAAGAATGAGGCGAGTTCTAAAGCATGAGAGGGAATTAACCTGCTGCTGCTGGCTTTGAAGATGGAGTAAGGGGACCATGAGGCTAGAAATGTGAGGGACTTCTAGAAGCTGGAGAAGGTAAGGAAACAGATTCTTCCTTAGGGCCCCCAAGAATGAATGCAACCTGCCGATGGCTTGGTTTTAGCTCAGTGAGCTCTATGTAAGGTTCTTGATCTACAGAACTATAAGACAATGACTTTGTATTTTTATAGGCCACTTTGTGATAGTTTTTTTACAACAGCAAAATGTATGCAATGATTAAACAGTAACCAGGCAACAATGGGAAATACTCATTAAGGAAAGTTGAATATGAAAGCAAAAAACATGCTGTATTCAAAGAATAGAAAAGTCTAGTGAAGGCAAACAGCAGTAATCAGGAATGAGTTTGGTGCACATCGAAGCTGGCCAGTTAGACAGGGACTGGTCATACAAGGTCCCATAATCATTAGGGCATTAGCTTTTATTCTAAGAGCAATGGTAAACCATTGTACAATCAATTATCAGAAGGGATAAGATTTGATTAGTTCGTTCACTAAACAAGATCTCACTTATGGCTGGGGCAGGGTTGATGTAGTAATGTCCCAAGAGGCAGGTAGAGGTAGAACACAAATTTTCTGCATGTTAATCTTGCGTTAGTACTTTACATAAAATAATATTCAAATATTCGGCAATATATTCACAAACACATTTCTTTTCATGCCCTTAATTGATAACATATATTATTTATAACTAGCCTTAAATCAGGAATGGAAACAGGTATTTATTTGTAAGTCATTCCATACCATGCTCTGCAACGAATACTTCTATAAATGAGGGCATTTAATTCAAATTATGCTGATGCTGTTGTTATCCTAATTTCAATGTGAGAGGACTGAGGGTTTTTTCATATCCCACAGAAAAGGATTTAAAGTCAAAACTAGATAATAGCAGAGCAATTTTCTTTCTGATATGATCCAAATACTGTGCAATAAAGAGTCCCAGTAAAGGCACCAAACTGATTTTCTGGATATATGTCCTTTGACATGTGGAGAAACACACTGGAACTGTTCAGAAATGCCAAACAGGTACTCCACCCAAATGGTGTGTACGCATGTGTGTTCATGTACATGGACAAGAGTCTGAGTAAGTGAGCAATGGGATATGTCTGTAGAGTGTACTTCTTTCTAGTGCATATGAGTAATACATTAAAAAATTTTTAAATGTTGTATGTGCTGGTAGTGCTCCTAATTTTATAATTCAAACATTGTAATATGTAGAAAGAAGAGATGAACATCATATCTGTCTATGCAAAATACTCCATGTACTTACACAGTATTTTCTCCAATGTTTCTCACTTTTTCAAAGAAAATCTCGTATCACTAAAGTGCAATACAAAGCATAATTAAGTGTCCTCATGCTAAACACTTCAGTGACTTAAATATTTAAGAGATTAGAATTAATGCCCCTAATGCAATATAGTCAGCACATAAATATTTAATTCCAGTTCTGTAAACTTTCAGAGTTAGCATGTATTGTGGTAGTGTTCAATAGCACTGGCACCCATAGAAGTAAAGCCTACTTAGTTCATTGCAGCCAATAGTTTGAGTCCGTTCTCCTCCGAAACTCTTAGGAGAACTCCTGTCTGGGGGAAATCTAGCTAATTAGCCATTCCCTTTTAAAATTTTACTCCGCAACTGCTAATGGATGCAACAATGATTAAGAAAATAAATAAATAAAACACAACCAAGAGAGCAATGAAAAGCCAGAAGAGGAAGGAATAATTTATAAAGCGCTTAATCATCTTTAAATGGCCTAAAAACCGCAGTACTTAGACTTCGTACGCATGCTACAGAGGTAGATATAAAGCCATGACAAGAAAGAAGGTTGTCCTCCACTGTACACTAATTAACCACATCAGAAATTCAATCTTGCTGTGCCTTGTCGCCCACTTTAGAGATGCCACTGCCCCTTCACCTCCCGCACTTCGGCACTTCAAAACTTGAGAGACTCGATTTGTATTGAGGTGGCTGAAATTGCCTACTATTAATCTATAAGAAACTATTTTAAAGTCCTCTAAACTCCCAAAGTGGAATTAAATACTAGAATTGGGATGATGCCCCTATCATGTCTTATACTGGAGGGGTGTCAATGATCTAAAACAACACAAATTGCTTATTTGAACATAAGCGGCAACAAAGAAGTAGAACTAGCTTTTCTTTTTTTTCTTCTTCCTCACTTTTCCTCTGGTTCTTTTGAAAGAGAGCATTAAAAACGCATGCTGATGATGTGGGTTTTTGCTGTGACACTTATCAACCATCTATAATTTGCATTTGAAAAAAATGTGAAAGCAAACACTGCTGGTGAAAGCTATTCCTTTAAACCATCTAATGGTAATTTATGCCCCTGAGAATATAGTGTGTCAGCAAAATTGTTAGGTCTGTGATTAAAAGATATGTGCAATTTAGTAAGGTTTGTAGGTCAGGGAATAGGCTTCAACATATCAGAAAGGAAGGAAAACAGATTCTAAACAGCCAAGCTTAAAAATTGCAATAACGAAAAGTGGAAGACCAAGCTATGAGGGAAAAAATTAGAAGACTAAAACCAGATTATTTTCTCTAGACTGAGATATAACATTGTGTGATGATCACACAGAACACATTTTTAATATAATGTAAAATAGCCACCAAAAATTTACCTTATAATATTCACACTATGCTTATTAAGTTGCTGTGTTCTTGATACCTAGTTCTTTTTTCTACAATGTCAGAAAACTATACATCTATAATTCTGATTTATTTGACTGCTGTTAATGAAATGTTCACAAGTTGATGCAACTAAAAAGTCTGCAGGAAAATTATAGGCAATCAAATTCATGCTTTTGTTTGTTCATTTTGTGTTTCATTATGAAGAAATTTTAAAGCTGTTTACAGAAACAATATAAAATAAAAATAATAATTTAAAAATGCTGCTACTGTTTATTGAGTGATAGACACTTGTTTATTTGTGCTGGTGTAAATGCAGACATAAGAGAGAGAGCGTTAATATCAACACACGTAAAGAGAACTTCCAGTTGAATAAACAGACACTTAAGTTGTGGATAAAATGAAATAAAATAAGTGTAGTCGAAATGAACACTAAACTTATTTTTTCTCAGTTACTTTTATCTCATCAACCTAGACTTACCTCTAAGTCTTACCTTCCAGCCTGGAATAATGAGTATGTTTCAGTGGTTTAGCACATCAATGCCCACTGGTGCTCCCTCATGTAAATACTCTGTTTAAATCTCTGCCTCTTAAATGGCCCTCAGGTTTGAAGTTTGATGATTCTGCTAATTTCAATGACACACTTGAGCAGAGGAAGTTTGATAGGGCTGGGTACTCACGTATTAAATCTTAATTATCCCCAAGGCATTTTGTGTTTGTTTGTTGTGAAGACTCTTGCCTTCGAGAAAAATAATGCTTCGGAGTTGGCAAGATTCTTCAGAATTCTCCTCAATGGCTCATGAAACATATTCCCTCATGTATAACCATGCTCTGCTATTCCTCTCCCTTCAGTGTGTCTTAGAATAAACTCTTCAAAGAGCTTAAGTGATTATTGAATATATTAGAGGCATCTGACTCCAAAGAACATTTTCAAAGGTAAATGATAATAAAAATAATATAATGCACTACATTGTATCTTAAAGCATCTTGGAAAGTTGGGAGTTACCGTCACTTAATTAGAGAAGATAAAACAATAGATCGGAGGTAATATATCAATAATTATTTGCCATATATGAGTGATAAAAACCAGTACACGTACAAAAACCTTTGCAAGAGGGAATTAAGGAACTGAGGGTGGCAAGGAACTGATTTGCTTTCATGGCAGCACTGCAAAACTAGAGATATTCTAGCTCTCAAACATGTCACTGTCGTGAATCAAACGACCAAGTAGTTGCTGAGTTTCAGCACTACCTGACTTGCATACTTATTAGACACATCCTAATTAGGCAGTTTTGTAATCAGTTGCTTTATCTACCATTCTTCCAAATATATTTCACTTGCAGTCCCTTTCGTTTTCTTCAAAATTAGAAGTCAGTTTACATGTTGGTATTTATTTATGTTAGGCTTATTATGGGTGTATTTCCAAAAGAAAAAAACTTCTAAAGTCACTTGCAAAATTAAACTCAATATAAATGGCAGGAATTATACATTAAAACTTTCTGCAAAAAGAATCAACACACATAAACACAATTTGTTATAAAAAAAAAGCATAGCAAACCATAATATGTCAAAAACCCCATTGAAAACAACTTAGAATGACAAAGATGTCATTCTAAAATCTCATTCTCAGTTGTTTGAATTGGGTTTTTGACATATTATATCTTCCGAACAGAAGAGCATGTATGGTTTAAAAAATCGTGGCAGATTAGAGAAATAAAATGCCCTAGAGAATGTTTTCCCACTTAGAAGACAAGGATTTCTAGTTAGCAATGATATTAAATATTTAAACTAATTATTAACTTGCCATACAAATTATGCCTGCAAACCCAAGAGGTTCACATTCATGCTTACAGAATGATTTTTTCCATTAAGATGGCAATGTATTAACATACACGTAATTATGATTTACACATTGCATTTATTCTTAGTCTATTAAACAATAAGTAAAAGAGATGTAGCTACAGAGATTAAGTGAATTTTTGTTTAAATCATCCCACCAAACAAGATCCCAGATTATGTCGTTGCTGGGTAGGTAATAAGAATTGTTTTCCCTCACTTATTCCCATGTTTTATACATTTTAATGGGTGTTTTCATATCAGAAATATTTATATGACAAGAAATTTACTATGAGGCTGCTTTACTTGAAAATTTTATGTTTGCATTTATTTCTTTGAATTATTTTAAATTTGTTTTCATATTCTATTTTCTCTCAAATTGTAGGCTCTATCGTTGTTTCATCCATTCCACCTCAACATAAGTATGCTAAGCAAATAATAAATGTTTAATATTAAAATTTATTTGTATTGTTCTCTTTCTAATCCAAATTTTAAAAATATTTTCCATGTTATAACATATCTTTATAAATATGTTTAATAACATCATAGTATATATTACCTAATGAATTTAGTATAATTTATTTAACCAGTCACCCTCTAGTTATTTATAGTTAAATTTTTTCCAGATTTTCCTTTGTTAACATAAATAGTGATGATGTACATATGATTTTGCTGATGTATCAGCCTTTGCGGTTCCAGATTTCTTACTTTTTAAATGTTTATCTTTGTTTTGGATTCAAGGGGCACATGTGCAGGTTTATTACATGGGTATATTGTGTGGTACTGACATTTGGGCTTCTATTGATGGAGTCATTCAGACAGCAAACATGGTACCTAATAGGATATTTTTCAACCCTTTCCCTGATCCCTGCATCGCTTGTTTAGAAGAGTCCAGTGTTAATTGTTCCCATCTTTATCTTTATTGGTGTGCTCAGAATTTACCTCCCACTTATAAGTAAGAATATGCAATATTTGGTTTTCTGTTTCGGCATTCATTCACATAGGACAATGACCTCCAACCCATCCAGCTGCATCGACATTGCTGCAAAGGAAGTGATTTTGTTCTTCTTTATGGCTGTGTAGTATTCCATGGTGTATATGTACCATATTTTCTTTATCAAATCCATCACTCATGAGCACCTAGGTTGGTTCCATGTCTTTGCTATTGTGAATAGTGCTGTGATAAACATACAAGTGCAGTTGTGTTTTTGTAGAATGATTTATTTTCATTTGGGTGTATACACAGTCATGAGATTGCTCAGTTGAATGGTAGTTCTAGTTTTAGTTCTCTGAGAAATCTCCAAATTTCTTTCGAAAGCAGCTTAATGAATATACATTGCCACCAACTGCGCAAAAGTGTTCTCTGTTATCTTCAGGATTGACAACATCTGTTATTTTTTGATGTTTTAATATAGCCATTCTGACTGGTATAAGATGGTACCACATTGTGGTTTAATTTGCAATTCTCTGATGATTAGTGATGTTGAGCATTTTTGTTTTTTCTGGTAAAAGTAAATTTATTACACTTAAGAAAAACAATTCCCTAAAAGAAAAGATATTATCATTGAAAACAGACGCAATTGCATTGTGGGTAATACCCTGGGAAAATTAAGGAAGAAAAACAAGTCATAATTAATGAAGAAGATTCAATCTAAATAAACCCTTTGCTGTGTCAGACACAGCTATGGTTTCTGAAACCCTACCCCTTTTGTTAGTTAATGGCAGAATTCACAAATGTTTCTTATGAATGTAAAGCGTTTTACTTATATCAAGTAATTTTCTGTGGATTATGAAATCATAGAATCCTTCTAGACCTTTTTTTGCTGCTTATGTGTCTTCTTTTGAAAAGTGTCTGTTCATAACTTTTGCCCACTTTTTCATGGGGTTGTTTCTTTTTCTTATTGATTTGTTTAAATTCCTTATAGACTCTGTATATTAGTCCTTTGTCAAATGCATGATTTACAAATATTTTTCTCCCATTCTATAGGTCACCTGTTTATGGTGTTGATAGTTTCTTTTGCTGTACAGAAGCTCTTTATTTTAATTAGATCCCACTTGTCAATTTTTACTTTGGATGCAATTGCTTTTGAGGATTTAGTCATAAATATTTGCCTAGGCTGATGTCCAGATTAGTATTTCCTAGGTTTTGTCCTAGAGCTTTTATAGTTTGAGATCTTACATTTAAGTTTTACATCCTTACTGAGTTAGTTTTTGTATATACTGAGATGTAGGGGTCCAGTTTCATTCTTCTGCATCTAACTAGCAAGTTTTCACAGAACTCTCTATTGAATAGGGAGTTTCCCCATGGCTTATTTTGTTGATTTTGTCAAAGATCAGTTGGCTGTTGGTGTGGGGCTTTATTTCTGGGTTTTCTGTTCTTTTCCACTGGAGTATGTGTCTGTATTTTTTACCAGTACCATACTGTTTTTGTTATTGTTACTCTGTAGAATAGTTTGAAGTCAGGTAATGTTATGACTCTAGCCTTGTTCTTTTTGTTTTGGCTGTAAATCTGTGTGATTCAGGGCTCTTTGTGGTAGTATCGCTTTTGCAGTTTGGACTCTTTTTTGATTTCACATGAATTTTGTAATACTTTTCCTAATTCTGTGAGCAATGACATTTGTCATTCATAAGAATAGCATTGAATCTATAGATTATTTTGGGCAGTGTGGCCATTTTAACAATATTGATTCTTTCAATCCATGAGCATAGAATGTTTCTCTATTAGTTGGTGTCATCTCTGATTTCTTTCAGCAATATTATGTAGTTCACCTTACAGAGGTCTTTAATCCCCTTGATTAGATGTATTTCTATGTATTTGTATGTGTGTGTGTGTGACTACTGTAAACAGGATTGCATTCCTGATTTGCCTCTCAGCTTGAGTGTTATTGGTGTACAGAAAGCTACTAATTTTTGTATGTTGATTCTGTATCTTGACACTTTACTAAATTTGTTATCATGTCTCAGAGCCTTTAAGGTTTGCTAGGGAAAGAATCATAGCATCACCAAAGAGAGATAATTTGACTTCCTAGTTTCCTATTTGGATACTATTTCTTTCTTTCTCTTGCCTGATTGCTCTGTCTGGGACTTCCAGTACTATGTTGAATAGGAGTGGTGAGAGTGGACATCCTTGTCTTGTTCCAGTTCTTAGGGGGAATATTTCCAGCTTTTGCCTATTCAGTGTGTTGGTTGTGGGTTTGTCACAGATGGCTCTTGTTATTTTTAATAATAAGATACCTAGTGCGTTGACTTTTTTTTTTAATAGTGAATAGATGTTGGGTTTTGTCAAATGCCTTTCTGCATCTAATGAGATGATCATATGGTTTTTCTTTTTAATTCCATTTCTGCAGTGAATCACATTTGTTGAATTGTTCATATTGTACCAACCTTGCATTCTAGGAACAAAGCCTAGTTAATTATAGTGAATTAGCTTTTTGGTATGTTGCTGGATTCAGTTTGTTAGTATTTTACTGGAGATTTTTGTGTCTAGGTTCATCAGAAATACCAGACTGTAGTTTCTTTTTGTGTCTTTGCTAGATTTTAGTATCAGGATAATACTAGTTTTGTAGAATAAGTTAGGAAGCAATCTTTTCTCCTCTATATTTTGAAATAGTTTTGCTAGGATTGGTACAGCTCTTATTTGTACATCGTTGTACAATTTGGCTGTAAGTCTATGTGGTCCAAAGCTTTTTGTACGTGGTAAGGTTTTATTACTGATTCAGTTTCAGAATTTGTTACTGATCTGTGTTGGGTTTCAAATGCTTCCAAGTTCAAACTTGCAAGGTTGTGTGTTTTCAGGAATTGTCTATTTCCTCCAGATTTTCTAGTTTGTGCACATAAGAGGTGTTCATAATAGTCTCTAAGGATCTTTTATATTTCTGTGGGCTTGATAGCAATGCCTTCATTGTCATTTCTGAATGTGTTTATTTGGCTATTTTTTTCTTTTGTTAATAAAGCTAGTGGTCTATCGATCTTGTTTATATCTTCAAACAGCAATTTTCATTCTGTTGTCCTTTATATTTTGGAGGAGAGTCTCAATTTCATTTCATTCTACTTTTATTTTTGTATTTTCTTTTATTATGCTAGGTTTAGGATTAGCTCATTCTTGTTTTACTTGTTTCTTTAGATTTGATGTTAGAATGTTAATTTGAGATCTTTTTATCTTCTTGATGTAGAAATGTACCACAATAAACTTTCACTGTTTTGGCCATATTGCAGAAGTTTTGATATGTTTGGTCTCTATTTTCATTTGTTACAATTTTTTTTTTTTTTTTTTTACATTTCTGCCTTAATTTTGTGGTTTACCCAAAAGTCATTCAAGAGTAACCTGATTAGTTCCTATGTAATTTTGTCGTTTTGAGAGATCTTCTTGGTATTGATTTCTGCTTTTATTCTACTGTTACCTGTGAGTATGCCTGGTATGATTTCAATTTTTTTGAATTTATTGAGACTTGCTTTATGATGGAGCATGTGTTCGCTCTTAGAGTATATTTCATTTGCAGATAAGAAGAATGTATACACTGTGGTTGCTGGATAGAGTAGATGTCTGTTAGGTCCAATTGGTCACACGTCTAATTTAAGTCCAGAATTTATTAGACTGTTTTCTGCCTTGTTGATTTTTCTAATGCTCTCAATGGGGCATTGAAATCCTCTACTATTATTACGTGGGTTTCTAAGTCCTTTCATATGTCTGGAAGTAATCGTTATATGAATTTGAGCACTCCAATGTTGGATGTGTATATGTTTAGGATAGTTCAGTCTTCTTGTTGAATTGAACCTTTTATCATTACGTAATTCCTCTATGTGTCCCTTTTTACTGTTGTTGGTTTAAAGTCTGTTTTATCTGACAGAAGAATAGCAACACGTGCTCTTTTTAGTTTTCTACTTTCGTGATACTTTTCCCCCCTCTCTTTACTTTGAGCCAATGGGTGTCATTACATTTGTGATGGACCTCTTGAAGGCAGCTTAAGTTTGGGTCTTTTATATATATATAAAATATATCTAATATATATTAAATATGTAATATATTAGATATAATATATAATATATAATTACAATATAATATATATTATACATATATACACACACACACAATGTGCTATTGTATGTCTTTTAAGTGGAGCATTTAGACTTGTTACATTCAAGGTTAAGATTGATATGTATATTTTCTTTTTTCCTTTCATATTGTTGTTACCTGGTTGCTTTGTAGTCTCAATTGTGTAGTTCCTTTACAGAGTCTTTGCGCTATGTCCTTATGTATTGTGTGTGTGTGTGTTAGCAAATAGTGTCTTTTCATTTTCATGTTTAGAACCCCCTTAAGCATCTCTTCGGCAAGTTGGTCTAGTGATAAAACATTTTCTTAGTGATTGTTTGGGAAAGATTTAATTTCTTCTTAGCTTATGGGGCTCTAATAAGTGTTTTCAATAATATAAGGAGGATAAATGAAAGAGCACATGCCTAGGTTTGAACCCTAGCTCTAACACTTATGACCCTGGTAAGTCATATAATAAGGCTAATAATTCTTTTAAAATACATTATCTGTAAAAAGGATAATAAAATTCATCATAATAGATTGTTGTGAGGGTTCAATGAGTTAATAGGTTTAAAAATTTTAGAATACTGGCTAATAGAGAGAAAATTACATGTGTTTCTTTATTACATCATTAGGTAAGAGAGATATTCTACTAGAGTCTACATTGGAAGTTGGCAGATTTTGTCTGTAATGGACAAGACAGTAAATATTTAAGTTTTGCAAGAAATAAATATTTCTACCATATTTTTGTTTTGTTTTATTTTTGTGATCTTTTGAAATCTAAAAAATCATTCTTAGCCCACAGGCATGAAAATACAGGCCAGATTTGACCCATGAACTGCAGCTTGCCAATTCTTGGTCTAGATGATCATGTTTCCTGTAGACTGTATAGTAACCGACAGAAGGAAAATTAACATAGCCTTAGAGAAAAGAATAAAGTGTCCAGTTGTTCTTTCATTGTTTTTGATCTTTCTACTGAAGAGGACTGAAAATAATACACTTGTCAGACCAATTGCTGCATACTGAGTGCCAGATGCTGTGTTGATCAGTGCTAGGAAAAAATCCCTTAACTGGCAAGTATGCTGAGATTTAAAGTTAACTAATTGGTTAAGTTTAGTGTATTCCGTGTCATTCAGCTTGATCTACCTGATTTTTGAAAGAGAATATGATGGAGATCATCATGCCTTCAAGCTTTCAGTCATTGTTGAAATTGACCTCAGAATATGAAATTTATTGTAATTTCTTTTCATGACAATACTCTCTCACATCAGGGAACTACACGTGGTTTATGTTAGTTGCTTAATATATCTATGTTAGTTAAACATATGAGAACTGGGAAATGGTCACCAATTGAAAATTCAAAAATTTGTGGTCAAATTGTAAGAGTCTTGACATCCCAGAACACTACATGTATTATTGATAGAATATTAAATCTCGAGACTAGGGAAGTGCTCTCATGACTTCATGTCAATTAACTTGTTCTTATATAGCCATATAATCTGTTGATTCTGGTTCAGCATACTTAGAATATATCCTCACATGTTTTCCATCCTTCTTAGTTATCTTGATCTAGCAACTCTTTCAGGGAATATGCAATTTTCTCTGGAAGCAGGGGTACAGACTTCTCTCTGCAGTTTATACTGAGGCCTGGCCACAGTGATTAGTCTGGATGCAGTGAAGATAAGCTGCATAAGACATTAAAAAAAAAAAACATCACCAAGGGATATTGGCCTTAGTGAGGTGTTTGTACTGTCTCCAGGCCAGGAAAGACTACTTCTGCTTGCAAGAAGAGGGTTATTTCTGCTCAAACAGAAATTTCAGAATTGAGGGCCGTAAGATTATCCAATATACTCATGCAGATGTCCTGTACTGAATAGTAGGATTCATCTCTTCCCTATCAGTGCCCTGACTCTAAAATAGAAGACATCTCAAAAATATTTAGTCTCTGCTCACTTTTGCTATTGTTATGATTAGTCCTGGGCCTAATTTCTAACACTATTCGTCCTATTGTCTTAGAAGATAAAGACTTTTTAAATTGCCAGCATGAAGATTTTCAGTGAACTCTCAGGTGATAATTGCCTGAGGTGAACCAGTCATTTTTTTTGCAAGGCCAGCAATGTCACAATTTTAATGTTGATATGGAATTCTGGAGATCACAGAATTAAGAGTTACTGCTTAACCCAAAGGTTTCTCCTCTATTTGAAGTTAATCCTAATCCGCTGAAGTTGATATTCTTAGTAGTTGTGATCCTGCAACATATGAAGTGTTATCAGTAACCCACATATCAACAGCAATGGAGTTGCAGTTGGCATAGTCTGAGGAGTGAACAAGAATTTGTTATTTGAGTTTATTTCTACTGCTAAGTACCTTAGGTTGAATTTAGCCAAAAGCAGAAACATTGATAAGGTCTTGAATCAAGTTTATGTATTTGGAAGGCTATCACAGGAAATAAAAATCAAGGAAGGGAGTGAGACAGAGAAGTATTAAAACCCAGAAAATGGTGGGTTATTTAGGTGATTCTGTGGCATTGGCTCTTAGTTATGCTGGGGTCCCTTTAAGAAACTGTGAAATGTCTCTTAAGAAAATAGGGAAAGGAAAAGAGACTGGGACATTTATTTCCCAGCGCTGTCACATATTGGTTGAGGATTGTTCATAGGACATTATCTAGCCCACAATCCTAGGTTGGATGTGTGTTGTTGCTGTGACTTTGAAGAAAGGCCTGAAGTGGAAAAGCAGAAATATATAATGCAGCAGGTTTCTGCTATGGGGTGCAAGTGAGCATGCTCAGTGTCGTCCACAAACCTGCAGCTGAAATCAAAGGTGAGCCAAGGCAGAATGTGCCACCGGCCACTAGAAACATCTGCTACATGTGAAATAATTTATTTTAGATAATAATGCTGTCATATATTAGAATAATTAGGTAGCATATTTAATGATATTTTATCTCCAATTTTAGTGCACAATCGCTAAGAAGATAAAGAACTGTATATATTTGCTAACTTTGCCATTAAAAATACATTTTGTATAACTTATAATTACTGTATATATTTTGATTACAAATAGTTGCATGTTTTAAAGCTTGAAAAGATAATATATCAGAAAGATATTAAGGGGAGCTTACTAACATAATTATATTGAACCTCGACACCACTAGAGGAAATTTTACTTTTTTAATATAACCATGGAAAAAAACTCTTCTACCCATGATCAAAATTGAAATTCGCATTGAATGTGTTAAAAAGATAACCAAGGTCCTAGCGTTTCCAACCTATATGCATCTTTGAAAGATACATTTCTCAAACGGGTGTGACCCTAAAAAAATTATGACTTACTTAATATAAACATATAAAATATCCCTTTAATTTTTTAACAGATAATGCATTAATTATATTCCATCTGCTAGTTTCCTAAGGTCTCGTAGATCAATCTAAAAACCACAGTTTCTAATACTAAAATGCTACTGTCAACTTACATGTTTACATACTGAAAGGAATGCTATACATGATATATCGTTAATATACTCTTACTCATCTACCCAATCTAGAGCTGGCAGATATCTGTCTCAAACTTTATTAATAATCTGCCATCTTAAAACAAATAAAATATCCATCTCCATTTTATCAAAATTGACAGGTTAGTTCCTTATAAATACCACTTTTCTTTAGAAGATAATCAGCCCTTTTGGGTTTCTTTTTGGCTATACTACACTGTGAGTACTTTTCCATTGCCTGTTTTACAACATATACAAGTTATATGCTTTAATACAGATTTTGACTTGTTGCATATCGTGTCTTGCTATATATGTGTGGCTGTTATTTATGTGTACACTAGACTACATTTATATAACACTATGCACCATTTGGATCTTCTACTCATGATGTGATGTGTGTTTAATCTGCTAATAGTATTAATCCTTATTTGCATGAAATACATAAATCACACAAATGTGGTTCTTTTGTGTCATATACACCCCGAGGATTCTTTCCACCAAAAATTTATAAAAATTAACATACAATTTTCTCCTTAACATGCAATTTAATTAGTCTTTACTATTAAAAACTGTGCCCATTCCGTACTTGTATTTTCCATCTAGATTGGAATCACTTACCTCAGTTGTGTGGGTCCAATAAATTTGCTTTTAATTTGTAAGCAATTTCAAGCCCAGTTTCTGTTATCTGCAACTGAAAAAAAAAAAAAAAAAAAAATCCTAACCTGTTCTTCTTTAAAATCTCAAGCAAAGACTTTAGAAAAATGAGAATGTATGACTCCTTTGCCATCCTGCACTCCACAAAAAAAAAAAAAAAAAAAAAAAAAAAAAAAAAGATCACATGTAAATCTAGCAGAGAGGAACAGAACTGGGTGCCTTTCTTGGTTCTTCTCTCTCAGTGTTGACTCCATCCACAAACTTGGTGCTTTTGCAGATAAATTCAATTTAAAACAGAAAAAGAAATTTTCTATCTTCTAAAACCTACATCACAATTTATAAGGTTAATGTTTTCTTTTCAATTTGATTAAGAGCTCTTGGTGAATTCAATAGTTAGACTCCCATAAATCTGTATAGATAGGTTAATATTGGTCACTCTATATTAGTTGTAAAATAATTCTAAAAGAAATAATCTTCTACTTGTGTGGAGTTTGTACTATAAAATCTTGTATGACCTTTAACGCCCTCCTTTGGAAAAGCGGGTACCGTAGGACCTCAGGACCTTGAGGTTAAGTTAATTAGTAGCATACTCCAGTGTCCCTGAAGACAATCATTGAATTTCTCCCAGTTGTTCTTTCTATGATATTTAAGGAAGAGAAGCAGGTATCAGGGAAAGGAAAATATGATATTAAGTTTATACATTCCTCCTAATTTTCTTTCCTGAAGAACATTAGAATATACCTGTGTTTAACGGCTTTGATGTTAAAACTAAGTAAAAAAACTTGAAAATTAGATGTGAATCTATCCTTTTTTTTCAAGTCCCTACATTGATTTATAAAGAAAACATTCCCAATGCCGGCACTTCCATTAAATTTGATTAGGAAAAATTTGATTTATGAGTGTTGTAATTTTATCTCACTACTAAGGAATTTTCTGTACCTGCCTGCTTAACTGACTGCTTCATGTATCTCTCAGAAAGACCTTTCATGTTTAAGGAGCAGAAAAGCAGGTTGCCCATTCAAAGATTTCTTCATATAATTAGGAGAGAAAGGCTGAATCTGACAGCCAAGATGTCTTTAATTTAAAAGTCTTCGAGATATTGTTCTTTGGAGTAGGGGAATATTGGTAGGGTAATTTAATATGTCACAACTTTTTTTTTTTCAATAAACACTGAACCATACCCTGACCCAGAATCGACTGTGTGCAAAGCATTTTGTCTTACATCAATTCATAGAGTTTGTGTTTTGAGTTTGAAAAAATTCCCAAATTTTGAGAACTCTTGTATTTTACTAACTATCATTTTAGTCTCTTATGACAAAGCAACAGGTAGTGAATGAGAATCTGTGTCTAATGAAGTTTTAGTAATGTGTTGTTTGCATAGTTTACATACTAGAAGTCTGACTAATGAAAGAGTAAATGAAAGAATAAGGTAAAGCAAAGATAGCTAATATCAACAAAGTCTCGTATAACATCTTTTCTGCAGAGAATTTTTTTTTTTTTATAAAATGCATACTTTTGGAAAGAATGAAGAACAAAGAGAGAATCTTACTTTCTACATTTTCTATTTAGCCTAATCTAATTTTGAGTTACTTCTTTCTGGGCATGCAAGTTTATACATTTAGTTCAAACATTTCAAAAGGATACCTAACAGCAGGACTACAGAATTGAAGATTTGAAAATAAGTCATCATAACTAAATTTTTAATCAAGAGCCAATGGAGTAATGTGAAATTCAGTGATTCTTTTCAATGTTTACATTTCAATACAATTGCACTGAACACAAAAAGTTATACAAATGCTTCTTCAATTTAATAACAATTTAATGTAATAGAATTTTCATGTAGATGTTTTTTGAAAAGTGTTGTTTTATCCTCACTACACAATGGAAATGACATTTAAATCATGCTTAAATATCTTTAATCAACAATTTATTGATTAAAATTTGTTATTTCCTTTGTGAGCATTTTCTGTACTTTGAAATTGTTTTCTTTTTCTTTTTTTCACTATTATTTTAAGTTCAGGGGTACGTGTACAGATTTGTTATATAAGTAAACTCATGTGACAGGGGTTTGTTGTACAGATTATTTCATCACTTACGTACTAAACCTAGAAGCCAATTGTTATTTTTTCTGATCCTCTTCCTCCTCCCACCTTTCACCCTCTGGCAGGTCTCAGTATCTTGTTCCCTCTATGTGTTCATGTGTTCTCATCTTTTAGCTCCCACTTACAAGAGAGAACATGACATGCTTGCTCTTCTGTTCCTGCATTAGTTTGCAGGAAAATGGCCTCCAGCTCCATTCATGCTCCTGCAAAAGAAATGTTCTCATTCTTTTTTATGACTGCATAGTATTCCACGGTGTATATGTTCCACATTTTGTTCATACAGTCTACTGTTGATGAGCATTTAGGTTGCGTCCTTGTCTTTGTTGTTGTGACTAGTGCTGCTGTGAACATATTGTACATGTGTTTTTATGATAGAATAATGTATATTCCCTCAGGCATATACCCAGTAATGTGATTTCTGGGTTGAATGGTAGTTCTGTTTTTAGGTCTCTGAGGAATTGCCACACTGTTTTCCACAGTGGTTGAATGAACTTAGATTCCCACGACAGTTGATATTAGCTATCTTTGCTTTACCTTATTCATTACAAAAAAAAAAAAAATGCTTTTGTAAAACCAAAAGCATTTCCTTTTCTCTCAGTCTTGCCAGTGCCTGCTATTTTTTGACATTTTATTAATAGTCATTCTGACCAGTGTGAGATGGTATCTCATTGTGGTTTTGATTTGCATTTCTCTGTTGATCAGTAATGTTGAGCTTTTCTTATATGATTATTGATCGCATGTACGTCTTCTTTTAAAAAGTGTCTGTTCATGCCCTTTGCGTATTTTTTAAAGGGTTGTTTGCTTTTTCCTTGTAAATTTGTTTCAGTTCCTTATAGATGCTGAATATTAGGTCTTTGTCAGATGCATAGTTTGCAAATTTTTTCTCCATTGTGTAGGTTGTCTGTTTACTCTGTTGATAGTCTCTTTTGCTGTGCAGAAGCTCTTTAGTTTAATTAGATCCCATCTGTCAGTTTTTGCTTTAGTTGAGATGGCGTTTGGTGTCTGCATCATGAAATCTTTGTCCATTCCTATGCCAATAATGGTATTGCCTGGATTGTCTTCCAGGGTTTGTATAGTTTTTTAAATTTCAGTCTTTAATACATCTTGAGTTGAGTTTTGTATATGGTGTAAGGAAAGGATCCAGTTTCAATCTTCTGCATGTGACTAGCCAGTTATCTCACATCATTTATTAAATAGCAAGTCCTATTCCCATTGTTTCTTTTTGTCAGTTTTTTCAGGTTGTTATAGGTGTGCAACCTAATTTCTGTGTTCTCTATTCTGCTCCATTTCATTGAAAATTGTTTGGGTATTATACAGTGAGGTTTCCAACAACCCTATGAGTTGTTCCATTTCATTGAAATGGAACAGAATAGAGAGCTGGATTAAAGACTTAAATGTAAAACCAAAAACTATATAAACCCTGAAAAACAACCTAGGAATTACCATTCTTGGCATAGGAATGCCAAAGATTTCATGATGAAGACACCAAAAGTCATTGCAACAAAAGCAAAAACTGATGAATGGGATCTAATTAAACTAAAGAGCCTCTGCACAGCAAAAGAAACTGTCAACAGAGTAAACAGATAACTTACACGATGGGAGAAAAAATTTGCAAACTATGCATCTGACAAAGGTGTAATATTCAGCATCTTTAAGGCACTTAAAGAAATTTACAAAAAAAAAAAAAATGCAAACAACCCCTTAAAAGCAGGCAAAGGTCATGAACAGACACTTTTCAAAAGAAGATATACATGTAGCCAATAACCATATGAAAAAAAGCTCAATATCACTGATCAATAGAGAAATGCAAATCAAAACCGCAATGAGATACCATCTCATACCAATCAGAATGACTTGTTTTGAGATAGAATAAATATATGGTCTATCCTTCAGAATTATCATGTGCTGAGGAAAAGAATATGTTTTCTGTAGTTGTTGGATTAAGTGATCTGTACATATCTGTTAGATCCATTTGGTCTATTGTGTAGATTAAGTCTGATGTTTCCTGATTTTTTGTCTGGAAGATGTGTTCAGTGCTAAAAGTTGAGGATGGAAGTCTCCAGCTATTATTGTACTGAAGCTTATCTCCCTCTTTAGCTTAATAATATTTGCTTTATATATCTAGGTGCCCCAATGTTGGTTGCATATTTTGAGTTGGGTTTCATTGCTTGTAGCCCAAAAGAGAGAAATTTAATACAGGTATTGATATATCACAGAGGGTTTTGCAAGTGACAAACCTTATAATATAGAATTAGCTGAGTTAATCAAGAGAATGGACTGGACACTGCCTCCATTCCCATAGGGCTATTGGAAATGTCACTGTAGAAAACCCAAACAATTTTATGAAATGTTCTCTGCCATGCCTTGGGATTCAGAATCAATGAAGTGAGAATTTTAAGGAATTTTGTAGGAACTTTTCCAGATGTTTGTTTATTTTGGCTAGTTGTTGTGCCTGTCAACAGAATTAAAAAGGCAGTGTCAGATAGTATTTGGTCATGCAAACAATTATACCAGAAGGTAATTAATTCTCATTGTACATGCATACACCTGGTGGAAAAGGTACTTCTCACCAAGACATACCCGACACATACCTTAACCTCTTCTTCCAATCTGATGTGAAGACTGTGATGTAATTATTATTTCAGAGCCTAGAAGATTCAAGAGGCTCCACTTCTTTATATGCATACACATTTATATGATATGATATAAAACATGCATTATTGATTCTTCAACTCACAGAGATAAAGCAGTTCAATGGCTAGATATCAATCATGATAATGTTTAATTTTTTTCATTAAAAAGTAAAGTGGTATTGGATCAAGTTCATCCAGAATCCAGGCAATGCCTTTGCTATAGACATATTTATAACTTAACACTTTTGCAAGAATTTTTCAGGGACACTCTCTCATTGACTGGTGGCAGAATGTAACAGTATTAATGGACATAAGAGCTTAGGTCCTTTGGTGAGAAGGTGATAAATGGTCTTATTTCTTTTTGTTTCATTGTTCAGTATATCTCTTTGAGTAAATGCTGAAGACTGTAATAAATTCTCATCATATTTCCAGAACCTCTTCTTTATAGTGAAGGTTGTTTGGATATGAGCTTGCCAGCACTTTCCAATAAAACTTCACTGTCAAAACATCAATTAAAGTAAAATTTGTCAAACAGTTTGTCTAAAAGTTGGATTAGTGTTAATTACGTCCTGAAATAGATGCCTACTTTGATGTGTGGTTTAAAAAAATTAAGAATTATTGCACTTCTAGAAATATATTCATTTTTTTTCACATCTTATTTTTCCAAGAACTTCCAGCATAGCATAATATTACTTTTTTCTTTAAATTTTATATATTCTACAAATATCACAGCACTAAGTGGTAAAGGCTATTTTATTACATTCGAAAAATAAAGCTTCGTCATCTATCACTACCTATACATATACATAGTGATAGATAATCAATATAGATAGACATGGAAATATAGTTGATACAGGTATAGATGTAGACATAGACGTAGATATAAAGAGTGTGAATAAAATTGCAGGCTTTTCACATTTTAAATTATGTAATTGCTTTTACTATTACAACTTTGTCGGACAAACACAAATTAAACCTAACTGATTAAAATTGCAAATTCTGAGATAACAAGAAGATTGGAATCTTGACTTTGACACCCAATAGCTCTGTGACCTTGGAGAAGTTGTTGAACTTCTATAAACTTCATTTTCTTAATCTAAATAATAGATATATAATGGTTTAATATGAGAAACAATTGGCATATATTATTCAAAGCTGTTGGAAGAGACCTGGTTACCTAATAAATAGCCATAAATATTGGTTGGTTGTGTTGCTACCACTGTTGTAAATCTTTGTAATGTTATTATTAAATAGATCTTAGCCACTCAGCCACAAATTATATACATATGTATATATACCAAGATGCAATACACAGACACACATGCACACATATGTACATATATTTCAAGGATGTGGTTAGTGATTTTCTGTTATAGCAAAATTACATCTTCATAAACTGATAGTTTTTTAAAGTTGTATATTATTTACGGATTCCACATTCATGTTACTTTGTGAAATTAAGATGTTGTGTCCACCTGAAATTTTAATACATAAATGTATACTTTTCCTTTTACATAGACAGTTCAGAATAATTAAACCAGATTTAAAATGTTAAACCAGAGATTTTGGTAGAATCTGGTGGGAGTTCTATCCCTCCTACTGCCTGGCCATGAGATCTTAGGGATGCATGTATTTTATCTGAATCAGAAACCTCCTTAGTATCATCATGAGTATTGCAAATGTGTCATTATGTATCATTGTAAGAATCCCAAGAGAGTCTGAATTTCCAAATATATTTATATGTTTAAAATAAACTTTAAAAACTCTACCGGTATAATAAGTTGAAAACTTGAAAATTATAAAACTTAAAAAGTAAGAACAAAGGCCACTTATTCCTCCACTAGAGAAAACCCTTGCTAAAATCATAGGTCGTGTCTTTTCAGTCCTTCCGGGGATCCAAAAACATGTTTCCTTCAATCAGACACTGGGCAAGTAAGAAACATAATGTTTGTATCTTTTGAAAATTATAAAGTACTTGCAACCAAAAAACTTGAATCGACTTAAGATTTATACATTTCAATAATTTAAACCACAGTTCCAAATAGCCTCACATGCTTCTGTCCTCAAAGGCCTTCTCTTTTGTTCCCACACTACACTTTGTGTTGTAATATCCTCCCTTCTCTACACTGCCCTTTCCAGAAATTTTTGTTTTAAGGCACTCAGGAAATTTTTTCTTTCATATTCTTGTGGCTAAAAAGACAGATAATTAACCTTTAAATTACACTTTTCTTGTAAAATCTGCTTGAATTACTTTTTTTTTTTTTTTTTTTTTTTTTTTTTTTTTTTGAGGCGGAGTCCCGCTCTGTCCTCAGGCTGGAGTGCAGTGGCGCGATCTCGGCTCACGGCAAGCTCCGCCTCCCAGGTTCCCGCCATTCTCCTGTCTCAGCCCCCCGAGTAGGTGGGACTACAGGCACAGGCCTCCATGCCTGGCTAATATTTGTATTTTTAGTAGAGACAGGGTTTCACCATATTGGTCAGGCTGATCTGGAACTCCTGAGCTCAGGTGATGCGCCTGCCTCAGCCTCCCAAAGTGTTGGAATTATAGGCATGAACCATCTTGCCAGGCCTGTCCAAACTTTTGGCTAAATCAGTCCCTCTGTTTAACATGTAATTCTTCCTTAAAATATAGTATATTTTACCAGTGTTAATACATTTACTTTGTTATGTTTTCTCATAATTTTGATTTTATCTTCTTTCAATGTAATTTTTTTAATGATAAACTTTAATATATATCAAGTAGTACATCTTAAGTTCCTGGAGGCTAGAGCTTTCACCTTCTTGTTGGATTAAACAGAATATTTAAAAAGCCTTAGCAGTTGGAGGAGTTTATTCAATATATGCATACGTTTATTAATATGTGGTTTCTAAAGCTTTGCCTTTGACGATCTCTTACCCACATCTTTACTTAACATCATATGCTCCAGTGTAAGACATTTTTATTTAGAAATACTGTGTATCATAATAGTTATAACCAATTGTGAGTAAAATTAATTTTTTTAAAAATGAAATACTATAAAGCATGCCACATTATTATTATACAGTTCACAGAATCTGTCTTCTACTTGCCAATACATGCCATAATCTTTTAGGCATTAGAATTTGATCGTATTAATTTCATATAGGAATACCATGGTTGTAAGAAAATTTTTCCAGGTCAAACAAAAAAATGTATTAGTGTAAGAACAAGAGCCTGTTCTTTAATTTAGTTTACTAGCTCAATATTGTCTTACTTTCTCAATCACTGGCACTTTCTACTTTAGGAAGTAGTGTATGGTCAAGAACATTACTCTTTATGTTTAGGGGTTTTTAAAATTCTCCTTACAGTTTCTCTGCTCAAATATTTCTCATTGGAAGACTTTTTAAATTATTGTCACTTTTATGTTTTTAACTGGATTGGAACTTAGAGTCAGTCTCTTATCAGTATCTGCTCGTACAATTTTCTAAACTTCACTTGAGGTGCAGATTTTCATTCACTTAATTGTGAAATTATGATCAGCCTCAAAGTAGCATCTAATAAAGAATCAAAATAACCAATATATTGGCTTATCATAAATCAAATGGACTGCCATAAATTTCTCTTCTCTGTGTGTGTATGAACCACCCTACTTCACTCATCTAGAGATGAAGTTCAAACCTCTACCACACTGAATCAGTGCTGCATTGAGCAATAACACATAACAGCAGTGGCACAAAACCTGTCCTTCAAGAGAGTTGTCTGTTACTATGCCTTATCATGGAGCCTTAAACTTTCACATTAGAGGTTTGTACTGGAAATAAATGACATAAGAAGGAGCGTGGAAGCATAAGAAATTAAGAAAAAAAAAAAGGTCCAATCTTATTAAGGTTTCAGGTTGCTATCTGCCCTATACCCCCTGCCCTTTATTGCTGCCAATACTTTATTCCAAGTGCCTACAAAAGGACCTGGTCCAAGATAGGATGAATAAATAATTGCTGGCACCAAAAGAAATATCTATTCTAAAATAAACTCATTTCGTTTTCTGAAGTCTGCATATAAATATACCAGGTTCTGTGTCCTGCAATGGAAATTATCTTCTATTCTTCAGCAGGCATTACAAAGTATAACTCCTCACCAACACTAAACATCAGTCCTCACCAAAACTCCCCTGCCTTTTTTTCCCCTTTGGCCTAATACATGAAATTAATAATCAGAAATTTTTTTTTCTTGTTAATGATGATCCTCTTTTCTATAAATATATTGATTGCATCTATTTACTTTAAAATGTAGTTTAGGCAGGGCATGGTGGCTCACATCTGTAATCCCAGCACTTTAAGAAGCTGAGGTGGGAGGATTTGTATGAGGCCAGGAGTTCGAGACCGGCCTGGCTAGCGTGGCGAAATCCTATCTCTACTAAAAATACAAAAATTACCAGAGTGTGATGGTGCATGTTTGTAATCCCAGCCACTTGGGAGGCTGAGGCATGAGAGTCACTTGAACCCAAGAGGCAGAGGTTGCAGTGAGCTGAGATCGTTCCACTGNGTTTTTTTTTTTTTTTAAAAGTTTTTGGGTTTTTGGAAATAAAATACAACCTTTTTTTTTTTTTTTTTTTTTTTTTTTTTTGTGCTGCTATAACAGAACACCACATTACAGGTAATTTGTAATGAACAGAAACTTATTGGCTCATGATCCTGAAGGCTGGGAAGTCCAAGATCCCAGGACTGACATCTGGTGAGGGCCTTCTTATTGTGTCATCCCATGGTAGAAGGTGGGAGGATGAAAGAGCAATAGAGAAAGAGGGATAAAAGTCCAAATTCAGGGCCAGGTGCAGTGGCTCATGTCCGTAATCCCAGCACTTGGGAGGCCAAGGCAGGCAAATGACTTGAGGTCAGGATTTCAAGACCAGCCTGGGGGAAATGCCATCTCTACTACAACTACAAAAATTAGCTGGGTGTAGGGGTATACATCTCTAATCCCAGCTACTTGGGTGAGGCTGAGGCACAAGAATCACTTGGACCCAGGAGGTAGAGGTTGCAGTGAGTCAAGATCACTCCACTGCACTCCAGCCTGGGTGACAGAGTGAGACTCTTGTCTCCGGAAAAAAAAAAAGTCCAAGTTGCAATTCAGCCTTTTATAAGCAATCCACACCAAATGATAATAACAATCTCTATATATTATTTGACTTAATCTCAATATAAAGGCAAAGGCTTCATGTCCTAGTCATCTTTCACTGGGCCCAACCACCCAGCACTCTTAAGGATTAAGTTTTCAACACATAGTTTTTGGGAGACACATTCAAACTATAGGAGAGCCTCTGTTAGTTAAAATGCTGGGTTCTTTAAAAATATCTTTATGAAAATATTAAATGCACATAATATAAAATAAAATGGTACTGAAAAACTCCAAATTAAAAAATGACAAAAATGCTATCTACTGCTCATAATTTCTTTAGCTATTTACTACTCTCAATCCATTTTCAACATGTTTAGTGATTTCTTTTAATGTTTATTATTATTTTCTGGATAGGAGGCTCCATCTATTTTTGACTTTTTATTTACACTTATTATCTACTGATTTTCTATGAGTGATGATGACAATTTAACTCTCTTCTACTCCCACTCTCTCTCAATTATTCCTCCCCAGATAATTTTAATATATTTATTTTATGTGTGGTAAAACTACATTACAGTTTGAAACCTCTTATGACCATGGAAATATTATTGAGTGATAAATAAGTATTATTAGTCACAAAAAAATAAATAATATTGTTAGTCACTTTTGTTTCCCTGCAACCTTTTCAATTTTTCCAAACATTAGTTCCACTCTTTTCACTTTTCATATTTGTTTGACTTTTTTCAAGACCATTTAATTGTTCTATAAAACCTCCAACATAACCTACAACAAATTAGTAAAATCCCTCTCAAACTGAGTTTTTCAACAATCAAACCTACCAAAGAGCCCATTATATAATTTTTCTGTCCTTTTAAGACTTTTTCGTTTTCTTTTCTTTTCTTTTTTCTAGAGGTTTCTATCTTCTTGTTTCAACCTGGACTTGTGACTCTAGGAATAATTGCACAGTTGTTGTTATTTGACTTTTCGTCATAGTAGGAATTTTCCCTCTCCTATATCCTAAATAGGATTTACTTTTTTCTAGAACCCTGTGTTTTTGTGGTTGTTTACTGACTTAATTAGTAAAGAACGTTGTTCATTTATTTCTTGAGAAAGGATAGTAAAAAGGACAATTTTGAGACTCTACATTTTTCCAAGTAGTTTTACTCTACTTGAACACCTATGTGATAGTTTGCTGGGTACAAAAGAGAAGTTGGAATGAATTGTCCTTAATTGTTAAAGATATTGCAATATTGGTCATTTGGCTTTGGTTTTGATGCTGAGAAGTCTAATACTTTCCTATAATTTATTCTTTTTACTCTGCTATTTTTTATTCAGATACCTTTAAGAATTAGCTCCTTATCCTGATAATCTCAAATTTTAGAATGATTTATCTTTGTCTGGGGTTTCCATGGAATTGAGTGCACAGTGAACTCTCTCAATGTGGAAACTCATCTCTTCCATTTTAAATAAATTTCATTTGAAAAAAATTATGGATTCACTAAAAGTTTCAAAAACCATATAAAGAATTTTATGTAACCTTCATAAAGTAAGCCCCAAAGTGGTGAGACCTTATATAGATGTAGCACAATATCAAACCAGAAAACTGACATTGGTATATTACATTTAACAAGATTACAAATCTTATACAGGTTTTACCTTTTTAAACTTAATCTATGTGTGTGTGTGTGTGTGTGTGTGTGTTTGCAATTGTATTCCATGTACTGATTTATGCAGTTGTGATTCATATGTTAATTTATGTGACCACCAGCACAATTAAGATACAGGACTTTCTTAATCATCTTAAATTCTTACATTCTTCTCTCTCTCTCTCTCTCTCTCTCTCTCTCTCTCTCTCTCTCTCTCCTGCCCCCTCCTTCATCCTCTCTTGTCTCATTTTTTAACTGATAGAGAAGACTGATTTGTTTCTGGTGTTTAAAAGTTGGAAAGTCTTGGGGTCTTCTCTATGGCTGACCAAATACAGTGGCCTCAACATTATTTGAGTTGCATGAACTCAGGCATAAACTGGTTTTTCTGCAGTTCACCAGAGCATCAACATCTATCTATAACCCTTTCAGTTTCCAGATTAGTGACAGAAATTCTTCAGAAAAGCCTAATTCATTCCTAGCCTTGTCTAACTCCATGTTATTATACTCCTTAGTTACATCACTTTGGCTACACAATTTCTTTAAAAATCATCATCTAGTATTACAAGATTTATTTAAAATCTTGATATTAATGACTCTTGTTTCATCTCCAACATTTATTGTAAACAGCTAAATTCGTATCTCAAATTATCTGCCAAAAATCAACGTAAATATCCTGCTAAACTATGATTCAACATGTTGAAAACTAAACACATCACATTGTCCTTTAAATAAATTTGTCCCTCCTTTTTCCAATATTCTACATTCTCCAATAAGATGACTTGGCTCATGATGCCACCATGTTCCAGAGTATACAAGCCACAAATCTTATATCATTGTCTAGGCATTTCTTTCTTTCCACGTTCTCATTTTCTTGGTCAAAATAATATCTTATTCTGTGTCTGATATGTTGCACCTAAGTCCAAGCTCTTTAGTGCATCTATTGCAAATTCTTCATCCTCACTCTTCCTAGCTGGATAATTGTAATACAATAATGTTCTGTTTTCTCTATAGTCCTAAAAAATCATCATTACTCATTCATTCTTATTACTGCTGGCAAAATCCAATTAACCCACTTTCATATTGGAAGTCTCTGTTGCCTATGAAATACAGCATATGTTTCTGATATAAATCATTCCATTATTGGGCTAAATTGCTACTGCCTATATGCAATATATATGTTTTAATAGCTGACAAATACACATTCTCTTTAGTTTTTATATTTGTGCAACCTAAACCATGTGCAACTACCTATTGATCTAAAATAAGTATAGTTGTTCTTATGTCACGTTATCATATATTTAGACTAATATCCACATTTTTACATGGCATATTATAAAGGGTATATTTGAATTTTGAAATCAGTTTTATTTCACAATTCAATGTTTTAGTGGGTTTTATTCAGTTAAAAGCGTCACATCTAATCTTTTTTTTTAATTTAAAAGATACTCTTTTCATTTAAGATTTAAAGTAGACGTAGGTCACACTGATTCTAGGTATGTGAACTCAAATATAAATTACACAGATCCAGGTTATAGCTTTACAAGAATGCTACTGTGAAATTGCTGTAACTGGTCAGGAACTCTGGGAGTTTTAATCCTGGTTCTGTCACAAACTTGCCATATGACCTTGATAAGTTAATCTATATTCCTGTATTTTTATGAAAAAAGTCACTGTTGTACCTGGGCACTTTGATAAACCTGTCATTGTAGTACAGTGTAATACAGAAGGAAAATCATAGATTCACACAATATATGATCTGCAGGAGAACATGAGGGAATATCCTGTTTATACTTTGAACTAGAAACAGTAATGCATGTAAACCACTAGTCAAACAACCCCAGATTAAATGCCAAGAGTGGATGGAATCCCAAGCAAGAGCCATCTATGTTAAAATTTTCTTGAAAATTTAATAAAAATATTTCTCACACATTTTAATCATTAATTATACAATTTAATAACAATAAGTTATATGAAATAACTTGCCAGATTTTTGTTGTATTTTAAAAAAATTTTTTTACATGTACCCAATTATTTGCTTGTTACATTTTTGAAGATAGATTATTAAATTCCCAGTTTAATTTTTTTTCAAAAGTCTGATTTCACATCTTATCTATCTTGTTATAATTTTCTAATGATAGCTAAGATCTTGACTCCATTATGTTGGAAAATCAATCACAAACATGTTGATTGAAAATTGACTACAGGGAACACACCAAGTTTAATAAAACTTATGATTTTGCTTTTAAGCATATAGGTTTTGAGGAAATCAAGCCTTAGGGCAATTTTATTTGTCTCAGTCTCATAAAGCCATATTTAGCATACAATATTTCTGAAAGGGTGTTCTAATTAATGTATTATTCTTTTATTAAGGTCCACTTTTACTTTCTTTATTACTCCATATTTTGTAGGCTTCTGGTAAATAATTAATTTCAATTTGATTATAAATAGTAAGGTATCACAGAATTAGTTAACTTCGAGAAAAGTATAAACCAACAAAGAAAAAATTACGTTTGGGGCAATAAACTCACTTAATACCTGCTAACCTGTTTAGCATGTGAAAACTGAACAACTGACAATTTGGATTTCTAAGACAATGACCATATATGTGGTAATTTTTTTGGAGTATGTACACATTTAAAATATGAGAGACAGAGAAACATCTTAAATAACCTAAATAATAAAATTGTAGCTACGAAGAAGGCATATTCATGAAATTCTTGGTATTGTGTTATACCACTAGTTCACACACACACACACACAAAGGTGTGTGTACATCTTTTGAATTAACTTTATTAGGGTATAATAGATATATAACAACATATGTATTTTAAGCTATCAATTCAATGTTTTGACACATATATTCACTTGTATGAATATTACCCATATAAAGTTTTAGAATGTTTTTAGAGACTCAAAAATTTCCTCCTGCTCAGTCTGTGGTCATCTTTCACCCACCTCACCTTCTAGGCAACCACTGACATATTTTCTGTCAGTATAATTTAGTGTTTTTCTGTCTTAGCATTTATTTAGCTTATTGGATCTGTGAGTTTAGGTTTTCATCTAATATGGAACTTCAGCTGTCAACTGTGTCAGTAATCATTAGTTTCATCATCAGTTTCATTTTACAGATGATGAAGTTAAGATACCAGGTTTTAAGTAGGTTGGCTGAAACTGTGACTGGTTAGAATAAAAGTCAATTTCAATAGCTAAGTTTTCTAACTTCTTGGCCAGAACTTTGTCATCTTTAATACTCTGAATGCATCAAAAGTAACAAAAAACACAATTTAATGAAAACATCACAGTAATGATTTCTTCCAATGCTGTACTAAGTGCTTAAGAAATACAGCAAAGATTTTTATTCTCTATTTTATATTTTTAAGAAAATATAAATATATTTTTAAGAAAATATAAATATAAAATATAAGTTCTCCTGAACTTACCTTTCAAATAGAAGTTGAGATTTCAAATATTAATCATAAATATTTTTATTCTACCAACTTGGACTATAGAGTTACTCATAATTCAGGTGAAAATTGACTTCAGTGCGTGAGAATAGTCATTTATTTTTATGAAAAACTCATCTATTTTAAATCAGGCAGAGGTTAACTGTCTTTTGTTTACATGTTTTATAGATGAATCAAATAATTCTCACTTCTTGCCAAATTCTACAATTTTAGAGTAAGTAATTATATGTCTCTTCCACTTAGCTCTTTCAGTTATCAGAATAACAGCCAATTTTGTAAGAAGGCAATTTTGCGTAAGTTGAAATTGATGCTTAAAATGTACTTCTGTCTTAAAATCAGACTATGAGTGGCAATGAAACATTTTAAAATATGTTAACACTGAAGATAATACATATAAAAGAAAAGTCTGAATGCGACAATGTGCAAGATGCGAACATACAAAATTACTTTTTACTACTAAGGTATCAAGTAAACAGTTCTGAAATAGTAGTGATAAAATTTTGAGCTTTTACGTAGCAATAATTAGATAAGAAGCACGATGCATTTTGCTTCACTGGTATACTTTTTCTTACATGGAAAATTATTTTTCTCCTATTTTTTCTCATCTGGTCATCAGAACTGAGTTTGGAGTAAAAATATATAAACTTGATCAAAAGAGTGTATACTCTGTCTCAGAGAGAGAGAGAGAGAGAGGGAGGGAGAGAGAGAGAAAATCTCTACTCTGTACCATGGCATGTGCTGGGCTTGGGTACATTGAAAGGCAAAAATGTCTTAGGACATTTAAAGTAATATATCCTGTGGGGGAAATACAAAGAATATTGGAATAGAAGCAAATAATCAAATTATGTTTTTTGAATGGGGGTATAGAAAGCTGGGACCTTAAAATGCGTAAGATTTAGCAAGGTGAAGAATGAAGACAAATACATTCCAGGTAGTGGCTGACCCCAAACCTTCTTCACCAGAACTTGGAGAAGGGCATAGATCTCCCAGAAACATAGGCATCCACATGAAAATGACAATCACAAATAAATACACTTATCTGGAACTTGGAGGACATTATGGAAAAATATATATATAAATCAGGTAATTAGGATCCATGGAAATGTTCTAAGATTTCTTCAGAGAAAAAGAATACCCAGTCCCGATTTCTGAGGAATTTCAACAATTTACAAGATAGCTAGAGTAAAAGGGGCCAGCACAGGTGTCTGAAAAGGAGGGACAGAGGTAGGGGATAAAGCCTATAGTTTTAGTGCGAGAGGAAAATAAAGAAGAAGGGAAGGAGAATGCAAAGAAGAAGTACTTTTTTAAAGTAGGAGTTTAGCCGGGCATGGTGGCGCATGCCTGTAGTCCCAGCTACTCGGGAGGCTGNGGATCTGTGAGTTTAGGTTTTCATCTAATATGGAACTTCAGCTGTCAACTGTGTCAGTAATCATTAGTTTCATCATCAGTTTCATTTTACAGATGATGAAGTTAAGATACCAGGTTTTTAAGTAGGTTGGCTGAAACTGTGACTGGTTAGAATAAAAGTCAATTTCAATAGCTAAGTTTTCTAACTTCTTGGCCAGAACTTTGTCATCTTTAATACTCTGAATGCATCAAAAGTAACAAAAAACACAATTTAATGAAAACATCACAGTAATGATTTCTTCCAATGCTGTACTAAGTGCTTAAGAAATACAGCAAAGATTTTTATTCTCTATTTTATATTTTTAAGAAAATATAAATATATTTTTAAGAAAATATAAATATAAAATATAAGTTCTCCTGAACTTACCTTTCAAATAGAAGTTGAGATTTCAAATATTAATCATAAATATTTTATTCTACCAACTTGGACTATAGAGTTACTCATAATTCAGGTGAAAATTGACTTCAGTGCGTGAGAATAGTCATTTATTTTATGAAAACTCATCTATTTTAAATCAGGCAGAGGTTAACTGTCTTTTGTTTACATGTTTTATAGATGAATCAAATAATTCTCACTTCTTGCCAAATTCTACAATTTTAGAGTAAGTAATTATATGTCTCTTCCACTTAGCTCTTTCAGTTATCAGAATAACAGCCAATTTTGTAAGAAGGCAATTTTGCGTAAGTTGAAATTGATGCTTAAAATGTACTTCTGTCTTAAAATCAGACTATGAGTGGCAATGAAACATTTTAAAATATGTTAACACTGAAGATAATACATATAAAAGAAAAGTCTGAATGCGACAATGTGCAAGATGCGAACATACAAAATTACTTTTACTACTAAGGTATCAAGTAAACAGTTCTGAAATAGTAGTGATAAAATTTTGAGCTTTTACGTAGCAATAATTAGATAAGAAGCACGATGCATTTTGCTTCACTGGTATACTTTTCTTACATGGAAAATTATTTTCTCCTATTTTTTCTCATCTGGTCATCAGAACTGAGTTTGGAGTAAAATATATAAACTTGATCAAAAGAGTGTATACTCTGTCTCAGAGAGAGAGAGAGAGAGAGGGAGGGAGAGAGAGAGAAAATCTCTACTCTGTACCATGGCATGTGCTGGGCTTGGGTACATTGAAAGGCAAAATGTCTTAGGACATTTAAAGTAATATATCCTGTGGGGAAATACAAAGAATATTGGAATAGAAGCAAATAATCAAATTATGTTTTTTGAATGGGGTATAGAAAGCTGGGACCTTAAAATGCGTAAGATTTAGCAAGGTGAAGAATGAAGACAAATACATTCCAGGTAGTGGCTGACCCCAAACCTTCTTCACCAGAACTTGGAGAAGGGCATAGATCTCCCAGAAACATAGGCATCCACATGAAAATGACAATCACAAATAAATACACTTATCTGGAACTTGGAGGACATTATGGAAAATATATATATAAATCAGGTAATTAGGATCCATGGAAATGTTCTAAGATTTCTTCAGAGAAAAGAATACCCAGTCCCGATTTCTGAGGAATTTCAACAATTTACAAGATAGCTAGAGTAAAAGGGGCCAGCACAGGTGTCTGAAAAGGAGGGACAGAGGTAGGGGATAAAGCCTATAGTTTTAGTGCGAGAGGAAAATAAAGAAGAAGGGAAGGAGAATGCAAAGAAGAAGTACTTTTTTAAAGTAGGAGTTTAGCCGGGCATGGTGGCGCATGCCTGTAGTCCCAGCTACTCGGGAGGCTGAGGCAGGAGAATCACTTGAACCTGGGCGGGTGGAGGTTGCAGTGAGCCAAGATCACACCACTGCACTCCAGCTTGGGCAACAGAGTGAGACTTGGTCTCAAAAGTAAATAAATAAATAAATAAATAAATAAATAAATAAATAAATAAGTCAGAAGGCCAGAAAATGTTAATAAGTATAGTTTTATTTAAGATAAGTTAAATGATAATTCTGTTTAAATGCCATAGTAAGATTGGAATTGATTCAGAGGAATAAGGTGACAAAGTGGAGACATTATGGAACACAAGACTTTTAGGAAGATTATATGTTGACGGCAGAAACTGGATATAGTGTTACAACAGCTTGCATTCCTTTATGAAGAGAAATATTATTACATGCCAACAAGCTGGGAGACTGAGGAAACAGGACTGAATTGGCGAGAGCAGGAGGAAGTGATTCGCGAACAGCAGCTCCTGAAAAGGTGGGATGAACACAAGTGGAGAGTTTTATCTTGTGCAGGAGGAGAAACAAATTAGAGGATTAGGCACATTTTTGTATTTAGTAGGGGCACACTAATTTTTATTTGATGAAAGATAATTTATTACATGAAATGTAAGACAAGGTCATAAGCTGCAGGCAAAGGTAAATCGGATCATTTTTGCAGAGAACATATAAAATAGCAGCAAAGGGTAATGTTTGTTCCTTCAGCTTTGCTAAAACCTGGTACTTAACACATTTCGGATACTAATAGCAGCTATTTATTATTTGCTTCAGATGTGGTGTAGGAGGAGGATGGAATTGAACAGAATGTTGGGGAGAGTTTTAGATATGTACTCTTCTTCGGAAAGCAAACGAATGCTGAAATCACAGAAGTGTAATAGAGTAGCTTCTGTCTTACTCTTTTTTTCACTTTTGGAATTCTGCTGCAAATAAATGCATGTAGATGTGAATTCGCACAAAATATCTAAGAGCATTGCATATAAGCAAGGAAATTTACATAATTCTTGTGATATTTATATAGATGAGCAGCCAGCTATTTCCCACCAACAAGGTGGGAACATCGCATTT
>NW_016803880.1:7890192-7903350 GCF_001698545.2 Rhinopithecus bieti | reverse complement strand
TATTTATATTAACATCGCAAGGATAATAACAAAGATACTAAAATATTAAATAGTAAGTTATTGTTATGCTGAATGCCATATAGTCTTAGAATCATTTTCCTTAAAAGGATTTCTGGGTGCTACACTGTTTCACACTCAAATATTTGTGCTTTTTCAATAATAGGATCACTTTTAGAAAACAGAACAGCAGGTTATCCTTTGAAAGATCCCATTGGTGCCTAGTGTTTTTTCATCAACCACACACTATTGGCTTTTTCATGGGTATTTTTGGCCTAAAAAATAATGAGCAGGTGGTGTTGTGGTAAGAAGTCATGTGGGTGTTAACGTGGCATCGCTTCCTTTTTGCACAAGAGAAAGCCTTTTCAGAATTCAGACTGCCAGTCTACTCAGTTGGCACCTGCAGCCTAAACTGGAATATCATTTGAGCGCAGGCATGTTGCCATCATAACAGATGGTTATGAGTGTTGACAGCCAAGTGATCATGTATGTACATCGGTTGTGGGTGTTTTAAGCAAGCTGCCCATTTAAGAAGGTCAAATAGCAGTCTGTCCAGAGCTACCACAAGTAATATTAAGCAGGATGACGATCTCTCACATTCTATCAATGTTCTTACTTCATGCAGGCTGAAATGTTCATATTGAAATCAACAGAACCCAGTGGCATAGCCGATGCCCCAAATCTGAAATAAATAAAATGATTAACTGTCATAGCAATAAAGAAGACTCCCAAGTCACATAAAATGAGTTGGAGTTGTGGTAAATGACATGTAATATATTCTTTTTAAGTAGGATGCTTGGTCTGCTAAATTTATCCCCAAATAGCCCTAAAGTTTCCACTAAACTGACCTGGCTAATTATTTATTAATGTTATAAAATCAGCATATTATTACACCACTGTAGGCCATCTACAATGTATTCTACAAGGTTTTTTCCCCCTAAGTAAGCTAAATCTAAATACAGCCAAACTAAAATAGCACATATTAGTCATCAAACTTTAAATGAATTATTTTTTAAGTCATGAGACACACAATGACCTCCAATTACTTACATTCAAGTTTGTTCAACCCACAGTATTTTTATGAAAGAATAAATAAATGAACACCAGTATGTGTGGTTGACTTTCCTAAAATGCTCCCTCCACCTATCCCCCTTTATCCCCAAGTCGTGACATTTGTATTATCATATAATCTCTTCCCTTTGAGTACAGATAGGAGCTGTGATGTAATCTAATCCATAGAGTATGTCATTGTTACTTCCATTAGCACATTATATGTCATTGCAACTTCCTTCTTGCTCATACCTCAGTTTTTTGTGTTTTTGTTTCTAATGTTTGCAGGGAGCAAATGACCATGAAAGAGAGGCCTGTGTGGTAAGGAATTGAGCACTTCTGTCCAACAGCCAGCTGGGGAATGAGGGGACCACTGGTTGATAGACAACAAAAAATGAGTCTCTCACACCAGAATATTATAAGGGACTGAGTCTCACCAACAACCATGTGAGGTTGGAAGCCGATTCTTCCCAAGATCTTAGACGAACCCCCAGCCCTGACTGACACCTTGATTGCAGATATATCAGAGATCCTGAAGCAGAATAGCAAGCTAATTCATGCCTACATTCCTCACCCTCAGAAATTAAAATAACTAATGTGTCTTGATTTAAGCCACTGAGTTTGTGGAAATTTTGTTATGTAGCAATTCATAACTGATTTTTTAGTTAATTAAAAATTCAGGTAATAAAGGAATCTGTGTTGATTAGAAAAAGCAAAGACATTTGCATAGAGGAGACGGTCTCTTAAATATTATAGGTGTCGTCTACATCCCTAGAAGACAGGAGTAAGTATGGTCCAAAAGGTAAATATCATAAATGCTAAGGAGAGTGCTAAATGATACAGATATCAAAATGATAACCCTTTGCCCAAATTATTCCACATTCATAGATTTTCTTTTCATGTTTGAATTCCTATCAGTTGGCTGAGTGATTGGTATTTAGTAGATATTACAAATCAACAAATCCACACATTACAAAATGATGGAAAACTGGTAATATAAATAGTATATGATAGAAAGTAATACAGCTGCTGGATAAGAGTATTTGGTGAATAATTGGTTAAACACAGTGGAATATTTAATGGTAATAATTGCAGAAATAGTTGCCATTTTTTGGTACTACCATTGGAAATGCAATAGGCAACTTGTTGTATATATTCTTACATTTGATATTCACAATTAGTACATGAGTTAGACAATATATTACAAGCATGATAAGACTTGACAATGTAGGCCGGGTGTGGTGGTTCATGTCTGTAATCCCAGCACTTTGGGAGTCTGAGGCGGGCGGATCGTGAGGTCAGGAGTTCAAGACCAGCCTGACCAACATGGTGAAACCCCGTCTCTACTAAAAATACAAAAATTAGCCGGGTATGATGGCACATGCCTGTAATCCCAGCTACTCAGGGGGGTGAGGCAGGGTAATCACTTGAACCCAGGAGGCGGAGGTTGCAGTGGGCTGAGATCTCACCATTGCACTCCAGCCTGGGCAACAGAGCAAGACTCTGGGAAAAAAAAAAAAAAAAAAAAGACTTGGCAATGTAAAGCAAATTGTGCAAAATCTCATTCTTGTAAGATGACCTGCAGTTTAATCTCAGGGAAGTCTGATTTCAAATGCGATGTCCTTAAACACTTTGTAGGCTGCTCAAATGATAACTGACTTCCAAGCTGGCTAATGCAGTTTTAACTTAATAACGGAGTGAAAATAAAGAGAACAAAATAATTGCATAGTTTGTTTGTAATCACAAATCTTCCACTATACAGTTATGTAATTAAAAACAATTTTCCATCTCTAAAATAAGGGTTGTTTACTAAATGATCTATCTTTCCATTATAAAATTCCACAGTTCTAGAAAAGCAAGTAAGGCCTGTTTTGACAGCCTTGTGCTAGGAATTAATATATATACAGGTTTTCTACTTGGTCTTTAGAGATTTAATGAGATGTTATACTGAAGGTTAAAACTCTTTAAATTCTACTTTATTATTACATTTGAAACTTAGAAGTGTTGTTAATAATTTCCTTTGACTCTGATAGTAAAAATATATTATGTTCTGGTAAAGCAGAAGAAAATGCCAGCGAACGTTTTCTAAATGAGGGTTGACAGAAAAAATCCTGTGCAGATGTTAACAAATTATGGAAGAGCAAGGGAGTTAAAAGAACTGAAAAGAACAACTGAATAATGGTCCATGAATAATGGTCTCAATTGAATATGAAGACAAATACAGCCCATGATAATAGAAGGATATGGTTAGAGATTAGGATATTTAAGATAGTAACTTCAAAATTTTAGTTCCCAATGATCTTTGACCATATATTGGAAGACAAAAATGAAATAGAAGAAAGTTATGTATAGGGGATAGTGTTTTTTCTCAAGAATATGAAGGCATCCTGGTGGGTTGGGTGGGATTCTGTAGATTAGATCTTAAGATCTTAGATGAATGAAATAATATCCATAAAATAAGATGATTATATAGTAGAAAGCAGTATATCAAATGGCACAATCATCAAAGAACAGTGAGTTTTACAAGAGAATGAAGGATAAATAGTTTGGAAATAAGGAACAGAGTGATTCTACTTCCCAACACAAGGCATATGAAATGCGAAAAATTAAAAAAGCCTCTATTTGAATGGATTGAAGAGGAAACAGTGTGTTTAGTTAAAAGATAGACGTAGAAGTAACTTTTGGACAAAAGAATTTTGAGAGAGCATTATACACTATTGAAATTAGAGCAGAGCATGCAGTGTCCATAGCAGCAGAGTGTTAGAAGAGATGGGGAAATGAAGAGGAAACTCCATCTGGGAAAAGGAATAAAAAGTTACTAGAAAAAAGAATAGCTTGTAAGACTGACACTGAGAAACGTACCTGTTAAACACTGACCAAAAAAAATAGTGGCAAGTGGTGAAGCTGATTTAGTCTTGATGTTTTCTCGCAGAACAGAGAGAACCTTTATGTTTAATGACATTCACCAGTAGTCTGTGAGGGATAGTGTAGAAATTATGGTATGGAGCTGGGCATTACTTTTCCTGAGTTAGTACAGCTGCCGCTATCAGCAAGACTCAACAATCTTGCCGGAGTGAGGAGATAGTGGCACCATCTGGCCATTACTCAGTTCATCCTTGTTGGGGCAGTATTCTGCCTAGTTGGAAGTTGTTTATATAGGTTCACCAGGTCTGTCATTTGTCAAGGTTCTGCCTTATCTCCAAGAGATTTTGCAGTAATTAGAAAATTTGCCTTCTGTAAAATAATAATATAAATAAACCCAGAGAGTCAGGGATTATTACAAAGAATGATACAAAAATTATAATGCCAAGGGAAGATTCGTATACCTTATGCCTCTACTGCTGGAGATGTAGAGATTTAGCAGCTAAACCAAAAATGTACACATCATCAGTTAACAATTCATGGCATGCAGAAGGAAGACAGAAAGCATGAAGAAACAAAACAACATTTTTAAGAAAAGCTTATTTCCTGATACTGAGAACTGGGGAAAAAAAAAATAAATTCTGCCACATGCTCTCTTTAAAACAAGCTTATGGAAATACTGAAAAAGTATCCTTTAAGTTGTCTTTGTAAGTGGCAAGAAAAAATGCTTCAAAGTTAAAAAAAAATATATAGTATTCTGTGTCAGTCATTTGGGCTGCTACAAGAAAGCACTATAGATAGGTGGCTTATAAACAACAGAAAATTATTTCTTATGGTTCTGGAGGCTGGAAGTCAGTTCAGGTAGCCTGCATGGCTGGGTTCTGGTGCACACTGCCAACTTTTTCTTGTATTCTCACATGACTGAAAGAGAGCAAGATAGTTACCTAAAAATTAGGAGTGTTTTTTAATAATCTGTTTTGAACGTGATATGAAAAATATTTTATGTTCTCATAAAGCAGAAAAAAATCAGCTGCGCGTGAGCACACCTGTAATCCCAGCTACTGGGGTGGCTGAGGCAGCAGAATTGCTTGAACCCAGGAGGTGGTTTCAGTGAGCCAAGGTCACGCCACTGCACTCCAGCCTGGTGACAGAGTGAGACTTCAACTCAAAAAAGAAAAAAAAAAAAAAAAAACAGTGAATGTTTTCTAAAAGAGGATAGAAGGAAAAAAAATGTATCAGAGTGCATGCAGATAGTACCTTTCACAGGGGAACTAATCCCATTTGTGAGGGTTCCATTGTCATAGCCTGATTACCTCTCACAGGCCCATCTCTTCATACCATCACATTGGAGCTTAAGATTGCAGCATATGAAGCTTGGGTGAACACAAACATTCAGTCCATGCATATGCTTTCTGCTGATAATTGTCAAAATATTAAAACACTATCAATAAAGGAAGACAAGCTCTTGATGTAGTTGATATGCCTACTTTTAATGCTTCTCATATGTAATCCAAAATAAAATTTTGAATATTCAGATAAATGAATGGGTCATATGTTCTTTGATAAATCCTTCATAAAAGTTCTATTATTATATCAGGTATTTGATAAACTGATATTTGGATTATTAAGGAGTGTTTGGTTGTTTTACATGACAAAATAAGGTTCTATTAAGTGACCAACAAAATTTCTACTCTGCAAGAAATTTGAGTGCAAATATTTCATAATACTTGTTAATGGCAGACATGCATGCTTTAATATTCAGTGAGGCAGATGGAAGGGTTAAGTCCTCTCAGAAAATTTAAAATTTGGTCTTGCCTTTCTCAGAAAACGCTCTATGTCCATCTGTTCCAATAATACTTACAGACAGTCATGACCCCAAAGTTCTATGTCATGGAGATTAGATGTAATGATTTTTAGTTTAGAAAATATTCAAACCAATATCTTAGTGTGGTTTTTGCTTTAAAATATCAATTAAATCCTCACAGGCGTTTCATTTAGGCAATGTGGTTATGTTGAAACGTTCAAAATGAGAGCTGTAAATTTAACTCTCACATAACTATTGCATTGGATTTCTGAACATATGCCATGAAACGCTGAAAAACAATTTACAAAGAGGGTGGTTTTGTTTTTAGAATAATCAGTGTTACTCCTCATATAGATAATAATTAGAGTACAAGAACAATGGCCTGTTATGCCACTTTATCATAGTGTGGGAAATAACACCATATATTTGGAATACAGATAACTATCAGTTGTTTTAATTTTAATAGTAGAGCATCTGAATTTGGTGTTTGCAGAGACAGAATTACTCTAAAATAAGTTTGCAATGTAAAAAGATGTATAATATAAAAGTTTAAACCATATTATTTTGTATTACTAGTAAACAATTTGTCAAATTTTTAAAGAGGCAGCATTTTATATGATTTGGAGAACAGAAATTCTGATCAAAGAGACAGGCTCTAAGATTACTATAGACATTCCACACTGAGATGAGATGCCCTGAACAGGTGCGATGGAATTGACTCAGAGAACAATGAGTAAGACTGGGATATCAAAAAAAAAAAACATGGAACAGACATTTGTATGCTAGTGATATCAGAAATTTTGGTTTAGGATAACTATGTAATGTAATGCCAGAATATAATCCTAAAATCTAACCCATGTGTACTATTTAACACCTTTACTCTTATTTGTAATGACATTCATTGCATACATTAAGTGTGTCTGTAAGAGAGAAGATTTAAGCCCCTGTTTAACTGAATTTGAAACACTTTGATTAAGGTATCTTTCATATGCAGAGCTGTACATATCGATATTCTTCATTTTCAGAGGAAAACATTTCCTTGGACAGAAAATGGACATATCTGTGATGCCTTAGCTTTGGTTGAATGCTCACACATCCTTACACATGGCTCCTTTCCATTTGGACTTGACTTTTCCCATGCACACAGGATGCTTTTGCTGGTTTATGTGTGATTTCTGCTCATGCTTAGCAGGGACTGGATTTTCCTAATGACTCCTCTTGGAGCTGTTTATTACTTAAGAAATACCAGGTAAGCAACCTGAACAATATTTACTAGGTAAATGGGTAATATTTTTATGGGTTTATAAGCTTAACCTCTCAAACAGAATAATAATTAAGGGAGGAGAGAAGCATGGTGTACCACTCAGTCAATAATACTGGTTTTGTAGATGGAAATTTAACTATAGAAGGCGATTAATCATTGAGTACCAATATTATCAGAAACATTTGCTTAACACTATGATGTACAGCAAAGTTTGAGGAAATGCAGAATAATGTAACTATTTGGTAACTGCCTAATGCATTTTAAACATTAAATGACTTTTGCCCAATCTAGACCTACTCACTTTGTTTTTCATTTTCAGTTTTCATCTTTTTGAATATGTGAGATGTCAAGAATGTAATGTTAATATTTAACTAATGATGTGTACTGGTACGAGTTTGTGCTCAGCCTGGTTCAACTGAGAGTTTCGTGCTGGTATGGGTTTCCTGAAGTAAGAGAAAGCATTTAGTATTTGCTGAACAGCTTTATGTCTATTGTAAAACTGCCTGCATTTTTCTGTTTATCTTGACCATTTTTTTCGGTTTATGATTCTCTACTTCATAAACCCTCCATGATGATAAGAGAACATTTATCTTTCATAAATATCTCTATTTCTGATTATTTTTAGAATATATCTTTCTCCATCACTAAATATTTTGTGGGATTAGGAGTCCCACTCCAGATCAGAATACGGTATGACAATATAAAGGTGAGCCAGCCAATGACCTTTATAATAGCAAACAAAATAGTCACTTACCTGGATTAGACAGTAGAAATCTGCCTTTGTAGTGGATTACCAAGTCCACGTGGTGTGAAGAAATAATACTGTCTCACATTTTTTAAATGCTAATACGATCAGCATATGTGAATAACAAAGCTAAACTTCAAATTATATTAATATTTCAAATTGTAATATCTCAGAAAGGTAGATTCATGGAGTGCTTATGATTACAAGCATTTTGTCTACATGATTATGTCCATCTTTAATATTAGAAACATTAGGCACAAAATACTAAGTGACTTGTTCTACCTCACATATTCAATGCATTGTCAATGTTAAGTAAATGTGTTTTTAAAACCTTGATTTCCCAAAGAAATAATAAAGTGTAGTATAAAATAGTATAACCCCTTGTATAGCCTCTGATTTAACCTCTAATGAAAAAACAGAACGGTCATATATATTCATTCATAACAAATTGCAGTCAAATTTGGCCTCAGATGCTCTTAGAATTGCAAAATTTTGCAGTGGAAAGATTAGACCTTTAGTAGAAACTCCTTATTTTAGAGATGAAAGAATAATGCTAAGAAAGTTTTTTTATAAGTACTTAGTGGCATATCTATGATGAAATTGCTTGTCATAATACATATGCATTTTTCATATGTAGTTCTTATTTATACACTAAAATGCTTAAGTTGTCTAGGGTGATTTCCAGCATTTGCAAATAAGAAACCTGATGGACAGGCTTAAATAAACACAATATATAGCAAAACACTCGTTGAGCCTACATTACCCTGTAACTATTGTCCTATTTTTATTCCATTCACAATGGAACTACTAAAAAATGTAATCCAAATCAACTCACAATTCTCTTCCCTTACATTCTATAATTTAACCAAAAGTAGACTCATCTCTTCAGGCCTCTGCTAAGCTCTCTCACACTTTTACAAAACAATTCAATACAGAATTTGTGATATACCCAATTATTCCATCCCACTTGTCATTCCCTGATTTTTTTCCTCTTAATAATTGATGCCATTCATTATTCAGTTGATCAGGTAAACATCCCAATTGTCATTCTTAATTTCTTGTTTTCCTTTAAAACCAAGATCTAATACATCAGTGAGACTTGCGGTCACTACCACCAAACATTTCAAGAATCTTACCACATTTTCCCGCTGGCATTATCACCCTGCTCCAGGCAATCATCTAATCTCACCTGTATTATTACAGTCGCCAGATAACTGATCCCTTGAATGCATCTTCTGCATGCTATTGCTAGTGAATGCAGTCAGAGTAATATTGTTAAACTCAGTCTGAAATCATCAACCTCCAGAGAATATTTAAAGCCATGAAAGAAGACTGAGGGCTCATAGGAAACTATATAATGCCAGTTAGGAAGGTCAAGGATTATTTTCAGGCACTCCGATGTTTAGAGGACAGGACGGTGCTGAGAAGGCAGAAAGGAGTTCAGAGATAAATAAGTACCAAAGTTTAGACTAGGCTCAATCCAGTAGGTAAGTGGGAGTACTGAGACATATTCATGATATTCATGGTTATTTTATATTTTATTCATTAATGGATGTTAATTAGCTTAATTTATGACTTTACAATATATATCAAAGCATCACATCATATACCATAAATACACTCAATTTGTATTTTTAAATTTAAAAAATAAATTTATAATTTTTTAGAAAGCATTAAAAAATGCAATGCCAGTCTCTCATTGGAATCTAAGGTGGTTTCTAAGAAACACTGCCTGATATATATACACACACACACACAATCACACACACATACATATATACATGTATGTGTATATACACATACACATATACATATATATACACACACATATATATTTTATTTTTTAATTTTTATTTTGTAATTTTTTGTGGGCACCTAGTAAGATATATATATTTATGGGGAACATGGGATATTTTGATGTTGCCTATTATATTTTGACTGTAACTTCTATAAGGGTGAAGAGAAAATTTATATTCAGTTTATTTTCAAATTACCATGTTTTTATTTTAGTTTATGCTAGGTAAGTTAACCACATTTCATTTTTTTGATAATTATGAAATGATTCTAAAACTTTTTTATAAAACAAAACAGTCTCTCTCTGTCGCTAGGCTGGAGTGCAGTGGCATGATCTCAGCTCGCTACAGCCTCTGCCTCCCGGATTCAAGCGATTCTCCTTCCTCAACCTCCTGAGTAGCTGGGACTACAGGCGCGCACCACGAAGCCCAAGTAATTTTTGTATTTTTAGTAGAGATGGCATTTCACCATGTTGGCCAGGATGGTCTCGATCTCCTGACCTAGTGATCTGCCCGCCTCAGCCTCCCAAAGCGCTGGGATTACATGCAGCCACCGGGCCCAGCCTGCATACTGTTTTTCAGAGTGATTGCATCATTGTACATTCCCATCAACCGTGTTCAAAGGTGGCAGTTTTCAATACTGTCACCAATATTTATATTTTTTATATATAGTAACCGTATTAGTAGGTGTGAGCTGATAACTCACTGTGGTTTTGATTTTTAGTTCCCTTATGGTTAGTGTGTTGAGCACCTTATTTTATATCTGATAGTCATTTGTGTGTCTTCTCTGGAGAAGTGTCTAAGTTCTTTGTCCATTTTCACTTTATTTTTTATTTAGTTGAGTAAGCTCCCTGCATATTTTGGATATTCACCCCTTGTCAGATATATGCTTTGCAAATATTTTCTCCCATTCCAGAAATTGCCTTATTATCCTATTACTCGTTTCCTTTGTTGTGCAGAGGCTTTTTACCTTGGTGCAGTTCCCACTTGCAGGTTTTTATTTTAGTTGCCTGTGGTTTTGGTGACATATTCAATAACTCATTGCCAAAGGCAATATTAAGGAATTTTCTCCTGTTTTCTTCTAGGAGCTTTACAATTCCAGGTCTTATGCTCAAGTCTTTAATCCATTTTGAGTTGATTTTTGTGTGTAGTGTAAGATGTGGGGTTCCAATTTCATACTTTTGCATGTGGATTTCTGGATTTCCCAGCATCATTTCTTGAAAAGTCTATCCTCTCCCTATTGTATATGCATGGTGACCTTGTAGAAGATCAGTTGACCATAAACACCTACATTTATTTCTGAACTCTCAAGTTTATATACACACACACACACACATACACACACACACACACACACACACATATTTGAAACAGAGTCTTGCTCTGTCACCCAGGCTGGTGTGCAGTGGCAGAGTCATGGTTCACTGTAACCTCTGCCTTCTGGATTCAGGTGATCCTGAGGCCTCACCCTCTTGAGCAACTGTGACTACAAGCATGTGCCATCACACAGGGCTAATTTTTGTATTTTTTTTTTTTTTTTTTTTTTTGAGACGGGGTCTTGCTCTGTCGCCCGGGCTGGAGTGCAGTGGCCGGATCTCAGCTCACTGCAAGCTCCACCTCCCAGGTTTATGCCATTCTCCTGCCTCAGCCTCCCGTGTAGCTGGGACTACAGGCACCCGCCACCTCGCCCAGCTAGTTTTTTGTGTTTTTTTTTTTTGTATTTTTTTAGTAGAGACAGGGTTTCACCGTGTTAGCCAGGATGGTCTCGATCTCCTGACCCGTCTTGGCCTCCCATAGTGCTGGGATTACAGGCTTGAGCCACCGTGCCCGGCCAATTTTTGTATTTTTAGTAGAGATGGAGTTTTACCATTTTTCCCAGGCCCATCTGGAACCCCTGATCTCAGGTTATCTGCCAGCTTTTGCCAGATTACAGGAATTACAGTGATAGGATTACAGGCATGAGCTATGCGTGCCCAGCTGAGCTCTCAATTCTGTTTCATTGTCTATATGTCTGTCTTTATCCCAGTACCATCCTGTTTTGATTGCTATAGCTTTGTAATATGTTTTGAAGTGTAGCAGTGTGATGCCCCCAGTTTTGTTCTTTCTTCTCAAGATGACTTTGTATATCCTGGGTCTTTTGTTGTTCTATATAAATTTTAGCACTATTTTTCTATTTCTGAAAGAAATGCCATTGGGATTTTGATGGGAATAGAATTCCAATTTATTGTGTAATATGAATGTTTTAACAATATTAAGATTTCAATACATAAACATGAGATTTCTTTCCATTTATTTTTTTCTAATTTCTCTCCTTAATGTATTGTAGCTTTCAGTGTAAGGAAAAAGTCTTTTACCTCCTTGGGTAAGTTTATTTATATTTTTTAATGGGATTAATTGTATTATAAATGAGAATTTTAATTTCCTTTTCAGATTGCATGTTGTTAGTATGTAAAACTACAAATGCAACTTTTTAAATGTTGTATATGGATTTTGTTTCCTGTAATGTTATTAAATATGTTTATTAGTTGTAAGTTTTTTTTCTTTCTTTCAGATTTTGCATGTCTTTTATTTCTTTTTTCTTGCCTAAACAAGCCCACATTTAATATCCTATTTAACAGTGAAAAACTAATAGTTTTCCTCTAACATCAGAAAGAAAATAAAGATCCCTATTCTTGTAAATTGTATTCAACATAGTGCTGGCAGTTCTTGGCAGCACTTGGCAATTCTGGAAGAGCAAAGGTGAGACCATTTTAATGGATAATTTGCATACAGTTTTTCTGAATATGGAACATAGGTGAGACTATGTAAATTTTCCAAATAATCTGAGACACTTAAGTGAAAGTTCATTATACAGATGAACTGAAAGCCTGGTATTTTTTTCTCCATTTCCTCCTTCTCCTCATTCTTCTTCTGCTACTATCGCTAAGGATCATTGTGTTAACACTTTACATAGGCTATCTTATTTAATCTTCACAACAACCCTATAAATAATTAATTATCAGCAATTCAGAAGAAGAGAGTGACTTACTATAAAGATCACACTTGTCATCATCAGAACTGTTGGGATGAACCCACGTAATGTGCTGTCAGAGTCCCTATGATTAACCAACATACTCTACTTTAAATGCTTTGAAGAATTAGAAAACTCTTAAATCTATATCTTTGAGTCTGCAAATAAAAGTTTGCATGTACCCACTGTAAAAATACAACAGAAATAATAGGAATCAGTATAATTTTTTAAAAATGTAAAGTATTCTTGAAAGGATTCCAAATATTGTAAAATTTAGCAATGAATTGATGATTATGAGTCACACTTTTCCTCTACTTTTGAGAGCATTATCAATATGTTTTAATGACATATTGGAAATTATGATATTTTAAAACTAGGGTGGTTGAGACTGTATTAAATGCCATTGAGATTTTCAGAGTACTTTCATTTGTCTTTCTAAAGATAGGATAATCTGAGAGTAAACAAATATATATATATAATTATAAATGTGAATTATAATTTCTGTTTCAAAATTGAACTATATAGCATTTTTAGGAATCCATGCCTATAGGGTAATATGTGGAAATTTAAGGAAATAAACTAATAAAACATCTTTACTATAACCTAATTATTGTATTTTCTGATAATTCTCAG
>NW_016803880.1:7838248-7887574 GCF_001698545.2 Rhinopithecus bieti | reverse complement strand
AACCACTAATAGTCAAATTAAAAAGTACAATAAAGCTGTATGCAAAATGTTCACATTTTGTTAGAAATGTATACATTTATATATCTTTTCACATTCTATAGCCATATATATGTGTTTATGGGAATGTATGTTTTTATATATCTCCATTTATAATAAATATATGAATGTCTAAAATAATTATCAACCCCATAACTATATATTATTAACTATATGAAGTTATATATTCATTATTATATGCACAAACTCATAACAAATGTTTAGATTAGAATACATATACTAATATTTATTAAATGTATAAAATTATATATCCATGTCGTTTTACAGCTACAGATATTTTTATATCTTAAATAAGTTCACCAACATTTTAATGTGTTTATCGTTGCATAACAGGATTTCAAGTAAGAACAGTATCATGGGGGTAACCACCCCCACAATTTAATTACCACCCACCAGGTCCCTACTGTGACAAATGGGGATTACAATTCAAGATGAAATTTGGGTGAGGACACAGCCAAACCTATCATTCTGTCCCTAGCTCCTTCCAAATCTCATGTTGTCACATTTCGAAACACATTCATGTCTTCCCAACAATCCCCTAAAGTCTTAATTCATTCCAACATAAAAAGTCCAAGTCCAAAATCTCATCTGAGACAAGGCAACTTCCTTCTGCCTATAAGCCTATAAAATCAAAAGCAAGTTAGTTACTTCCTAGATGCAATGGGAGTACAGGCATGAGGAAAACATACCTGTTCCAAATGGGAGAAATTGGCCAAAACAAAGGAGCTACAGGCCTCATGCAAGTCCGAAATTGAATAGGCCATTTCTGAAACTTCTTTGATCCACGTCTCCCATCCAGGGCACACTGATGCAACAAGTTGAATCCCATGGCCTACCGCAGCTCTGCCACTGTGGTTTTACAAAGTATAGCTCCCCTCCTGAATGCTTTCATGGGCTGGCGCTGAATGTGCCACTTTTCCAGGAGCACAGTGCAAACTGTCAGTGGATCTAAGATTCTGTGGTCTGAAGGACAATGGCCCTCTTCTCACAGCTCCACTAGGCAGTGCCCCAGTGGGGACTTTTTGTGGGGGCTCCAACCCCACACTTCCCTTCCACACTGCCCTTGCAGAAATTCTTCATGAGGGCTCCACCCCTGCAGCACACCTCTGCCTGGACATACAGGTGTTTCCACACATCCTTTGAAATTTAGGGTTTCATTAAACCTCTGAGCTTTCTGAATGCACTAGAATTTTAATTATTCAAAATGTCCATTGAAACTTTGCTAAGCACTATTTTCAAATGTCTATACAAGTGAAGGATTGAGATCAGTTCATGTTGGAGGGGAATACATTTGTATAGATAGATAGATAGATAGATAGATAGATAGATAGATAGATAGATAGATAGATCTGACTTATTAAAAATCATTCAGCAGGTATGAATGTTAAATTTTAGAAAGGGAGAAAGAGAATAAGGGGGAAAGCATATGTTCAAGAGAAAAAGAGACAGAAAGATAGAGATACTCAGGGGCAGAAGTATGCACATATGAAGACTAAGAGATAGAATCTCAGGAACAAAACATAGTTCATGAATCTCAACATTGGGAGATACTCATTGTACCTTATTTTACATGCCTAATCCTAACATTATAATACTATTAAAACTACAATGATTAATTGAATTTTAAACTTTCATTAAGTTAATGGGAATCCCTTATCCTTCTCCTATAAGAGAAAATATAATCTTAGCAAACTAACACAAGAACAGAAACTAAAGACCACATGCTCTCACTTATAAGTGGGAGCTAAATGTTGAGAACTCGTGGCTGCATAAAGGGGGACAACACACACTGATCCTAGCCTAAGGTGGAGGGTGGGAGGAGGGAGAGGATCAGGAAAAATAACTAATGGATACTAGGTTTAATGCCTGAGTGATGAAATAATCTGTGCAAAAAACCCCTATGACACAAGTTTACCTGTGTAACAAACATGCACATGTACCCCTGAACTTAAAATGAAAGTTAAAAAGAGAAACCTTACAAATATATAAAGTTTAAGAAAAAAAGGGAATGTCAAACAAATAACTCCTCCTTATTGAAAATAAATGGAAGAGATTTGTCCCATTCCCTTTTCTTAGAGTATTTATTTTACAAAATGTTTAGTTTCTGTCTCTGTTTCTTGGAAATGTATGTAAATTCAGGAAACAGAGCTAAATAACCTTCTTGCTAGCTTTATGACTCAGACATGTTTTCTTAATTACATGGGACAATTTCATTGATGTACTCATCAAGGAAGACCAGCTCACCTATTTTCCAGTTTCTATGGCATGATAGGAATCTAATTTGTGTAGAAGTGGCTTGCTCCAATTTGCAAAACGAACTCAGGAGTGAGTGGTGGCTCACTCCTGTAACACCAGTACTTTGGGAGGATGAGGCTGGCAGATCACTTGAGGTCAGGAGTTCTAGACGAGCCTGGCCAACATGGTGAAATCTTGTCTCTACCAAAAATACAAAAATTAGCCAGATGTGGTGGCACATGCCTGTATTCCCAGATACTTGTGGGTGGCTGAGGCAGAAGAATCGCTTGAACCTGGGAGGCAGAGGTTGCAGCGAGTCAAGATTGCACCACTGTACTCCAGCCTTGGTGACAGAGCGAGACTCCATCTCAAAAAGAAAAAAAGAAAGTATAAAACATGAAAACTTATTTTATAAAACATAAAATATGAGTTTCTTTTCCTTTAAAGAAAACCAGTTGGCTAACTCAGATGGTCACCCCAAATAGCAGTGAGTTTATGATGAATTATGTATGAAAAACAGCACTTTCAAGTCCTCTATTTGAGAACTAGATGTTTATCTTGAGAGCATGTATGCAAAAGGTTATATCTGCTTGGCTCTGCAAAATGGTGAGATTTCTTCCTAACTCTATGATCTCTTAGCAGATTGCCTGTGATCCCCATAATACTCTTGTTTATTGCTTACTGAATAATAAAAAATCTTTACTGCCCTTCTACTTTTGTGGACAGGTTTTCTGGTTTGGGAGGAGATTTTATTTTTAATTATATTTCCCCAACCTTCCAATTGCTGATCAGTTTTAATTATTAGAATTATGATATTAATAATGGTGAGGTTTTTTTTTTAAACTTTCCTGAATTGGCTCTTATTCTAACCTTTAAAGTTTCAAATATTTGTAAAATATGAGTTGCAAACCTTGATCTATCAAAATTTGAATATTCATCTTCTAAATAAGGATGTTTTCACCCTTTCTTCTTTATTATTATTATTTCATTGGCTAATGGAAACAGAAGATAATATCCTGGAAGAAAAATAAAATTATTAATAGAAAAATATAATAATTCACAGAACAAAATAGAATTATTTTATTAAATTAAACATATTTCTTTTATTTTTAATACAAATAATAATATTAAATAAAAATTTGTCAGAGATCATTGTCGTAGACTGAGCTCCTGCATTAGGCCCCAACAGAGCAGACTAAACCAGAATGGGGTCCCTTGAGCTCAATGACATGTAATCAAACTGGACTAATTNCATATTTCTTTTATTTTAATACAAATAATAATATTAAATAAAATTTGTCAGAGATCATTGTCGTAGACTGAGCTCCTGCATTAGGCCCCAACAGAGCAGACTAAACCAGAATGGGGTCCCTTGAGCTCAATGACATGTAATCAAACTGGACTAATTTTGTGAAAAACAGAAGATTCACAGCAACCAATCAGAAGAAGCCCAACTTACTTGAGCTGCCATGATAAGGAAGTCCCATCTGCTTTAACACTATAAAAAAGTAACTTTGAAAAGACTGCTCAGCTTCTTGTTTTCTCATTTAGGCTTTCTTCAGCCCTTTATTGCCCTAAAACCAACCCCTTTTGCTCAGTTCGTCAGAGCACTCATTCTATTTTGTGAGATGCTTGATTTCAAAATCATTGGTAAAAGCCAATAAAAAAAACTATGTTGACATTTTATCTGTTGACAATAGTGGTAAATTCTAATATTTCTTATCTTACCTTACTTTTATTTTCTGTTACCATTGTAGTAATCATTGTGTTCAGTTAACTAAGGCAGCAGATGTGATACACTCCTAGAAACAAAGTAAAATCAATTGAGACCTGATTTTCCATAGTCATTACTTTTCATTTTTTCATTGTGTTTGAGATAATAGTATTAAATGTGAAAAATTAATATTCATAGACAAATATTCTGCCAGTAGGAAAAAATAATATATCACTAGAAACCACCATAGCTATAACGAATAGAGTTCTTCAACCCATAAAAAAGATTGAAACCTCAGAACTCTGGATATTAATTAAATGTGAAGATTGAAAAAATTTTGACGTGATTACATATTTAAGAACTTGTTAATTGCATAATTAGAACTAAATTGATAAGAACAAATTCTTCAACTACACAATTCATGCTCTGTTTCTCAGCTCATAGCAGTTCATAAAATATATTCAAATGACCAACGTCACTTCTCAAGTATGAGTGAAATATACATATGAGAAAGAATCACATTTTTATTTTATTAATAGTCACATTGCTAAACTACCAGAATTAATTCCACTGTTTACTCTATAACACATAATTGGTTACTGTAGAAAAGATATGTTCAATCTTAGTTCCTTCCCACCTGGTCATTTGTTTTATTTTTAAACAAGTTAAACAAGGAAGTTATTAGATACGAGGACAGAATTTTAAACAGGCATTTCTCCCAAAATTTAAAATGGGTATTTTCAAGTTGTTTTGTATATTGGTGAGATAGTTAACTGTAGCTGTAAAAAAGTGTTTTCAAAAATATTTACTCACTAAATATATTGATCACTGAAGACATACCTACTATTGATGTCTGTAATGATAACAATTAGACGCAATGTTTATTGTTATTGGAAGACACTAAACATATTAAGAATGTGTTTTTACATTTGAGTCTGTGAACTGTTACAATATGGTATGGTAAATAAAATAACCTTTCAAGAAATGAGTTCTGCTAAAACTAAAAATAGATGATAAATTTAATAAATATTAATCATTTGATGTATTAAATTTACTGAGGGCTGTAAATAATAAATATAATAAAAGTAGAAAATATTTTGACTATATATATTTCATTTCAGAAACAAATTACTTATTGAGAAAATTTTGGATTGATAAAATCACAGTATGAATTCTGACTTGGTTTTAGTTAATCCAAACAGAAACTTCACAATAGACTGGCTTCAGCAACCTACTTTATTTTTTTCTCATATAACCATCTAGAAAGAGAAAGGCTAAAGCTTTTATAAAAGTTACCTTCACAAGTTATCCGGGGCTACACACTCCCACTATGCTTTAGACCTGTCATCTCTGGCATGTTTCTTTCATCTACCTGATCAAATGTATCTCATTTCCATTTCTAGTGTAGTAAGGTGGAGAACAGGGAAGGGGGCACCATTCCTTATCAGGAAAATTTCTGAAAGTAAAGCACAGTTCTTCCCCATGTGTACCACTGGCCACGTCACAGTCACGTTACCACATTTACCATCTAATACAAGAGATGATGTGGAGTAAGATTTTAGCTTTCTACAGAATCATACATCCAGACCAAAACCAAACAAAATAAGCAAACAAATGAAATACAGGTCCTTTACTATGAAGAGGAAAAAGAGAGGAAATTGATATTGATGGAAAAACTATTAGTAGCAATCTAGAGGACAATCATCAAATTAGGAGAGAAAATATTGAAACAAATAACTAATAATTCATATTACATTTTAGCAAGATTAGTGGTGACTTTCTATTTAGGCAAATTATTAAAAATATTTTTCTTTCAATTGAAAACCAGCCAAACAATTGATATGATCTTTCAAATATGTAAAGCAATCCTAAATTTCCTTGTTATTAGGTTACTGCCATCATTCTTGACCATATCAAACATTTCAAAATGTAGAATTATGTGCTTTTAAATATTTATAAAATTATCAAAATTAAACCTAAAGTAAAATTTTTAATTCATTTATTTTGAATCAGCTGTAAAATAGTTATAATTATAATTTTCATCACTTTTGAAGAAGTATAAGAAACATGAGCACATGCAGAGTCTGATTCTTTACCTTCTTTGTCATAGGATAAGGATGGCATTTTAATACTATGCTGAGCTCTAAAGTGTCATATATCAATGACATTGCCATATTAATGTAACTTTTCCTTGTCTGGGAAAGGCTAAATAGAATTTTGGGGGTTAAACATTATATATCTTAATAAAAGTGAGCAGATTACTTGGTTTTAGACATCCCTTACAACCCACTATACTTGACACTTTAAATCCATTTATTTTATTTTATGCAAATTAAAGCTCAATAGAATAATTAATTCCAGGAGTTGAAGGAGACATGACATTTCTTTTTTTCTTTTTTCTTTTTTCTTTTTTTTTTTGAGATGGAGTCTTGCTCTGTCGCCCAGGCTGGAGTGCAGTGGCGCGATCTCGGCTCACTACAGGCTCCGCCTCCCGGGCCCACGCCATTCTCCTGCCTCAGCCTCCCGAGTAGCTGGGACCACAGGTGCCCGCCACCGCGCCCGGCTAATTTTTTGTATTTTTAGTAGAGATGGGGTTTCACCGTGTTAGCCAGGATGGTCTCGATCTCCTGACCTTGTGATCCACCCGCCTCAGCCTCCCAAAGTGCTGGGATTACAGGCGTGAGCCACCGCGCCCGGCCATGAAATTTCATAAGTAGGGAATTTGCTGTCTCACGATACAGATTTGGTTTTACTCTATGTCAAAACTCTGAGATACTTTTCTCTTGAATGATCTTACGTGAAAAAGCATACATTAATTCCATAAAAGTTTTGAGTTACAATGTCCAGAATAATTCCTTCATAGTATAAAATTATATGTCCGGGGATGTAGCAAGATGGTAGAATAGAGAATTTCACTGATGATTTCCCCAGCAAGGACACCAAGCTAACAACTATCTACACAGAAAATACACACTCAGAGAACCAAAAACCACGTGAGCACTCATAGTACCTGGTTTTAACCTTGTATCACTAAAAAAGACACAGAAGAGACAGAAAAGACAGTCCAGAATTGCCCACGCCACCCTGTCTCCACTCCCTGTCAGTGGTGGCATGGTGCTGAGAGCATCTCTCGGTGCTGGCAGAGGGGCAACACAGCAATCCTGCAACAGTAAACCCTGTGCTCTTCTGTTAAAGCAGAAAGGAAAATCAGACCAAACTTAGTTGACAACTGCCCACAGAGGAAGCATTCAAACCAGCACTAACCACAGGGCAATCTTCAATCCCTAACAATGCCACAACAATCGAATTACCATAGCAATTTAGGGGTCTCAAGTAATCCTGGAGTCTCAAGCTGAAATGTCAACAAGAGTCAAGTACATCTTTTAGAAATAGGCTACCCTGGATTAGATGGGTTGGAGAGGAACCTGTGCAATCCCAACTTTATGTGAATTATCTTAATTGTGAAATGTTAGCAATTAATTTACAATATTTTTAAATGTCTGAACTTGAGTGCCTGCAAACCTCCCCACCAAGGGGTACAACACTTTGTGTCTCCAAATAAACTTGAAAAGCAGTCTAGGCCATAGGACTGCAATTCTTAGGAGAGTCCTAATGCTAAACAAGGGCCAGAAACAGTGCATTAGGGGGCATGTGACAGGCTGAGACACCAGCTAGGGCAGCCAAGGGAGTGCTGGCATCCCCTCTTCTGACGCCAGGGTGTGCAGCTTGTAACTCCAAAGGAGACCCTGTCTTCTTCTTGAGAAGAGGAGAGAAAAGACTGGGAAAGACTTTGTCTTGCATCCAGGATACCATCTCAGCCACAGCAGGATAGAGCGTCAGTCAGTTGTGAGACCCCCATGCTAGGTCGTAGCTCCTAGACAACATTTCTAGACACATCCTTAGCCAGAAGAGAACCTGCTGCACTGGTGGAGAGGACCCAGTCCTGGCAGCATTTATCACCTGCTGACTGAAGAGCCCCTGGGCCCTGAATAACCAGCAGTGATACCCAGGTGCTACTTTGAGGGTCTTGGGAAAGCCTCTGAGACTTGTGGACTTCAGGTGAAGTCTCCAGAGCCATCACAGTACATCACCAGCTGTGGTGGCTTTGGGGCAAAACTCCTTCTGCTTGAGAAAAGCAGAGGGAAAGTGAAGGGTGTTTTTTCTTTCATCTTAGGTCCCAGCATGGCCACAGTGGGTAGAGCTACCAAGCAGGCTCGTGGGGTCCCTGATTTCAGGACTTGACTCTTAGATGGCATTTCTAGACCTGCTCTGAGCCCCAGCAGGGCACCCACTGCCCTGAAGGGTGAGTCCCAGGCCAGGTGGCATTCACCACAAGCTGATGGAAGACATCTTGGCTCTTAAGGGAACATCACAGGTAGTCTGGCAGTACTTCTTGTGGCCTCAAGTAGTAATGGCTATGAGGTGAGGCTTCTCTGCCATTGGGAAGGAGAAGGAAGAATGGAAAGAATTGCATCTTGTGGTTTGAGCACCAGCTCAGCCACAATACCATATAGCACTGGGTAGACTTCTATGGATTTTGAGTCAAATCCCTGACTCCTGAACAGCACTTCTGGATCTGCCCAGGGCCTGTGGGACCTTGTTGCTCTGAAGAGAAGGACACAATTCTGGCTGGCATTACCACCTGAAGAATGTGGAGACCCAGGGCTTGAGTGAACATAGTTGGAAGCCAGAGAGTGGTCAGAGCAGGCCTTGGGTGAGACCTAGAACTTTGAAGGCTTCAAGTCTCATTGAACACAGTCATAGTGGTGGTGGCCACAGAGGTGTGTGTGTCACTCTACCCTCAGCTTTAGGTGACTCAGAACAGAGACAGAAACTCTGTATGTTTGGGAGAAAGTAAGGGAAGAGAACAAAAGCCTCTGCCTGATAATACAGAAAATTATCTCAAATCTTGCCTAAGACCTTCAAGGCAGTACCTCTATGAGTCTACAAGAACCACAGCATTACTGGGCTTGGAGTACTGCCTAAATCAGATACAGCTTAGATCACAGCACTCAAGTACTTTCAAATATCTGGAAGGCCTTCCTGAGATGGATTGCTACAAATAAGCCAGACAGTGAAGACTACAATAAATAGCCAACTCTTCAATGCTCAGAAACCAAAGAACATCTAGTGGCATCAAAAGCATCCAGGAAAACATGACCTCACCAAAGGAACTAAATAAGCCACAAGGAATCAATTCTGAAGAAACAGAAATATGTGGGCTTTCCAACACATAATTCAAAATAGTTGTGTTGAAGGAACTCAAAAAAATTCAAGATACCACAGAGAAGGAATTCAAAATTCTATCAGATAAATTTAGCAAAAAGATTGAAATAATTTTTTAAAAGCAAAAATTCCGGAGCTGAAGATTGCAATTAGCATACTAAAGAATGACACCAGAGTACTTTAACAAAAGTATTCATCAAGCAGAAGAAAGAATTAGTGAACTGGAAGACAGACTATTCGAAAATACACAGTCAGAGATGTTTTAGTCCATTTTCACACTGCTATAAAAAAATATCTGAGACTGAGTAATTTATTAATAAAAGAAGTTTAATTGACTCACAGTTCCACATAGCTGGGGAGGCCTCAGGAAACTTACAATCATGGCAGAAGGGGAAGTAAACACATTCTTCTTCACAAGGCAGCAAGAGAGAAATGAGTGAGTAGCAAAGGGGAAAATCCCCCTTATAAAAACCATCAGATCTCATGAGAACACACTCACCATGATCTATTCACCTCCCACCCAGTTTCTCCCTAGACACGTGGGGATTATGGGGATTACAATTCAAGATGAGATTTGGGTGGGAACACAAAGTCTAACTGTATCAGGGGACAAAAGAAAAAGAATATAAAACGTAAAGCATGCCTACAAGATCTAGAAAATAGCCACAAAGAGGCAAATCTAAGAGTTGTTGGCAGTAAAGGGGGAGGCAGAGAAAGATAATAGGAGTAGAAAGTGTATTCAAAGGCCTAATAATGGAGAACTTGCCAAATCTAGAGAAAGATACCAGTATCAAAGTACAGGATGACTGTAAAACACCAAGCAGACTTAAAGAGGATTCCCTGAAGGCATTTAATAATCAGACTACAAGAAGTCAAAGATACAGAAATAATTATAAAAGCAGCAAGAGAAAGAAAACAAATAAGATACAATGGCGCTTCAATGCTTCTGGCAGCCAACTCTTTAGTGGAAACCTGGAAGTCCAGAAGAGACTGGCATGATATATTGGAAGTGCTGAGGGGAAACACACACACACACACACAAAACAAAACAAACAAAAAAAACAACCTTTACCCTAGAGTAGTAGTAGAATAGTATTATATGCTGAAAATATCCTTCAACATGAAGGTTTATCATATTGCCTACAAATGCCACTTAAAGAATGGAGAATCATTTTAATATTGAAATGAAACATAATAAAATTTTTAAAAAGACCCTGTGGGACAAATAAAAGCTGAAGGATTTCATCAATACCAGACCTTTTCTATAAGAAATGGTAAAGGGAATAACTCAGTCAGAAAGAAGAGGATATTAATGAGCAATGTATAGTCATCAGAAGGTACAAAACTCACTGGTAATAGTAAGTACACAGAAATCATAGATGACACAAACAAATGGAACACATCTCATGCTCACGGATGGATAGAATCAAGAGTGTGAAAATGACCATACTGCCAAAAGCAATCTATAAATTCAACGCAATTCCCTTCAAAATACCACCATCATCCCTCACAGAACTAGGAAAAACCATCCTAAAATTCATATAGAACTTAAAAAGAGCCCACATAGCCAAAGCAAGACTAAGCAAAAAGAACAAATCTGGAGATATCATATTACCTAATTCCAAACTAATCTATAAGTCCACAGTCACCAAAACATCATGGCACTGGTATAAAAATAGGCACGTAGAACAATGGAACAAAATAGAGAACCTAGAAATAAACCCAAATACTTACAGCCAACTGATTTTTGGCAGAGCAATATAAATATAAAATGGGAAAAGGATACCCTTTTCAAGGAATGATGCTGGAATAATTGGCTAGCCACATGTAGTTGAATGAAACTGAATCCTCGTCTCTCACCTTATATAAAAATCAACTCAAGATGGATTAATGACTTAAATCTAAGACATGAAACCATAAAAATTATAGAAGACAACATTGAAAACTCTTCTAGGTATTGTCTTAGGCGAGGATTTCATGACCAAAAACCCAAAAGCAAATGCCATAAAAACAAAGATAAAGAGTTGGTATCTAATTAAACTAAAGAGCTTTTGCACAGCAAAAGGTACAGTCAGCAGAGTAAACAGACAACCCACAGAGTGGGAGAAAACTTCACAATCTATACATCTGACAAAAGACTAAAACCCAGACTCTACGACAAACTCAAAGAAATCAGCAAGAAAAAAAAAATCCCATCAAAAAGTGGGCTAAGGACATGAATAGACAATTCTCAAAAGAAGGCGTACAAATGGCCAACAAACATATGAAGAAATGCTCGACATCACTGATGGTCAGGGAAATGCAAATCAAAACCACAATGTGATACCACCTTACACCTGCAAGAATGGCCATAATCGAAAAATCGAAAAACTGTAGATGTTGGCGTGGATGCAGTGATCAGGGAACACTTCTACACTGCTGGTGGAAATGTAAACTAGTCCAGCCACTATAGAAAACAGTGTGAAGATTCCTTAAAGAGCTAAAAGTAAAATTGCCATTTGAGCCAGCAATCCCACCACTGGATATGTACTCAGAGGAAAATAAGTCATTATATGAAAAAGATGCTTTCACAAGCATGTTTATAGCAGCACAATTCTGAACTGCAAAATTGTGGCACCAACCCAAATGTCCATCAATCAATGAGTGAATAAAGAAACTGTGGTATATATACAATGGAATGCTACTCAGCCATAAAAATGAATGAATTAATGGCATCCGCAGCAACCTGGATAAAATTGGAGACTATTATTCCAAGTGAAGTAACTCAGGACTGGAAAACCAAACATCATATGTTCTTACTGATATGTGGAAGCTAAACTATCAAGACACAAAGGGATAAGAATGATGAAGTGGACTTTGGTGACCTTGGGGGAAGAGTGGGAGAGGAGAGAGGGATAAAAGACTACAAATAGGGTGCAGTGTTTACTGCTTGGATGATGGGTGCACCAAAACCTCACAAATCACCACTAAAGAACTTACTCATGTAACCAAACACCACCTGTATCCTAATAACCTATCAAAATATTTTAAAAAGCCATATTTTCAGGTTTATCACATTACCTACAAATGTCACTTAGAGAATGGAGAATCATTTTAATATTAAAATAAAATATAATACTTTAAAAAAAGACTTTATGGGACAAATAAAAGCTGAAGAATTTCATTAATACCAGGACTTTCCTACAAGAAACACTAAAAAGAGTAATTGAAACAGAAAGAAAATGACATTAATGAGCAATACATATAATCACCAAAAGGTGCAAAACTCACTGGTAATGGTAAATACAGAGAAAAACACAGAATCATATAACATTGTAACTGTAGTGTGTAAACTACTCTTTTTCCCAAGTAAAAGCCTACAAAATGAACCAAACAAAACAATTACAACTACAACTTTTCAAGACATAGTCAGAACAAAAGATATGTAGAAAAAAAAATGAAACGCTGAAAAGCAGGTGGATGAAGAGTTTTATTAGTTTTCCACAAGAAAACTGTAAGTACATATAAACATATTCAGTGAAGTTGCAGGATAAAAAAATCACCATACAAAATTCAGTGGTATTTCTATATGCCAACATTGAACAGTGTGAAACTGAAGTAAAAATAGTCGTATTTACAATAGCCATACATAAAAATAAATACCTAGGAAATAACCAAATAAGTGAAAGATCTCCATGATGAAAACTATAAAACCCTGATGAAAGAAATGGAAGGCACCAAAAAAAAAAAAAAAAAAAAAAAAAAAAAAGAAAGACAAAAAAAAAAAAAAAAAAAAAAAAAAAAAGATGGAAAAAGATTCCATGTTCATTGATTGGAATAATTATTAATAATACTGTTAAAATATTTATAGTAACTAGATTAAATGCAATCCCTATCAAAATACCAATGACATTCTTTACAAATAAAGATTAGGATCCTAAAGTGCATTTGGAACCACAAAAGACCCAAAATAGCCAAAGCTTTCCTAAGAAAAAAGAACAAAACTGGAAGAATCACATTACCTGACTTCAAATTATACTACAGAGCTATAGTAAGTAAAAGGGTATGTACTATCATAAAAATGAACACATAGACCAAAGGAACAGAATGGAGAACCCATAAAGAAATCTACACACCTACAGTTAACTCATTTTCGACAAAGCTGCCAAGAACATACACTGGGGAAAAGATAGTCTTCAACAGATGGTGCTGGAATCTCTTACCATATACAAAAATCAAATCAAAATGGATTAAAGACTGAAATCTCCAACCTAAACCTATGAAACTACTACAAGAAAATATTAGGGATTATCTCCAGGACATTGGTCTGGATAAAAAATTTTTGAGTAATACACCACAAGCACTGGCAACAAAAAAAGAATTTGACAAAGGGATCACATAAGTTAAAAAGCTTCGGCACAGCAAAGGATACAACCAAGACAGTGATGAGACAACCCACAGAATGGAAGAAAATATTTGCAAACTACTCATCTGACAAAGGATTAATAATCAGAATACTTCAGGATCTCAAACAATGCTATAGAAAAAAATCAAATAATCCAATCAAAAATGGGCAAACAATCTGAATAGACAATCCCAAACTTCTGGGTATATACCCAAAAGAAAGGAAATCAGTATATCAAAGAGATGTCTGCACTCCCATGTTTGTTGCAGCACTGTTTATAATAACTAAGATTTTAAATCAGCCTATGTGTCTGATATGGTTTGGCTGTTTCCCCTCCCAGATCTCATCTTGAACTGTAACTCTCATAATTCCCACCTGTTTTGGGAGAGGCCCGGTGGGAGATAACTGAATCATGGGGCGCTTTCCCCGTATACTGTTCTTACGGTAGTGAATAAGTCTCATGAGGTCAGATGATTTTTTTAATGGGTTTCTCCTTTTGCTTGACTCTCATTTCTCTCATGTCTGTTGCCATGTAAGACGTGCCTTTCACCTTCCACCATAATTGTGAGGCCTCCCCAGCTACATGGAACTCTGAGTCCACTAAACCTCTTTTTCTTTATAAATTACCCAGTCTCTGATATGTCTTTATCAGCAGCATGAAAAGAGTGTCTATAAACAGATAAATGTATATGGAAAATGTGGTACATATACACAATGGAGTACTATTCAATCATAAAAAAGAATGTGATCCATTCATTTGCAACAACATCAATAGAACTGGAGATCACCATGTCAAGTGAAATAAACCAGGCACAGAAAGAAAAACATCATGTGTTCTCACTTATTTGTGGGATCTAACAATCCAAACAATTGAACTCATAGACAGAGAGAGTAGAAAGATGGTTACCAGAGGCTCAAAATGGAAGGAGAGGGCAGAGAGGTGGTGGGGATGGTTAATGGGTACACAAATTAGTTAGAGAGAATGAATAAGACCTACTATTTGATAGCACAACAGGGTGACTATATTCAATAATAACTTATTTGTACATATTAAGATAACTTAAAGAGTGCAGTTGGATTGTTTATAACTAAAAGTATAAATGCTTAAAGAGATAGATACCCCATTCTTCACTATGTGCTTATTTCATGTTCTGTTATCAGAACATCTCATGTACCCCATAATTATATATACACCTACTATGTACCCACAAACCTTAAGAACAAAAAATAAAATAAAATGTTTTATTAACATTTCATTATAAAATAATTTGAATGTTATTTATAAAAAGATAATGAAATAAACAGTTTATAAAAAACAATTCTTAAATAAAAAAGCATTATTATATAACAGTATCAAAAAACATTATTATGACAAAAGTATTATTACAATAACAATAAAATTGCATAATATTAAACCAGAGGTGAACAAGTAGCTTAAATATTCTGCGTTGGTAATCAACAGACACCTCATGTGATGCTCATTATTAGAGGACTGACTTCTTATATGCCTCCAATATTCAGTTACCAAACCTACAATAATCATAAAGAAGAGATATATTTGGAAAGTTATGTTATAAGGAAGAAAATATCAAAAGGAAAGTTTTGCCTTTTAATATTTTGCTGGTTAGAAAAACAAGAATCTCAGATGCAAGACTTATTTAGTGAAGCTAATACATCTTTGCTAGATATGGTACTACAAAGAATGACAATAAAGTAAAATCTTCATTAAATGATTATATGTATATCTGTTTTGATTACATCAATAATCCTTTAAAATATTTTAAATTACTTTCACTCAGTGTTATTATTTCCTATAGAATGTAATGAAAGCAATATTTTGTAATGCTCATTTCATGAACTCACCATGTAGGTAAAGATAAACTCTAGTGAGGTCCTTTGATAATTTCTATAGCTAACCCTCTCTGGTACCACAGGATAAATTGACCTTATGCAGAAATATTCTCTATATTATACTGTGAGTTTCACCACACACAGAAATCACATCAAATCAGAATAAAACATAAATGATTTACACCTCTAATAGTCTTTTACCTAATACAGGTCAACCTACATTTTTTTTTTCAGATGTATCCTGGTCACTCTGAGCAGAAACATAAATAAAAACTCATAGTGAATTAACACCTTGTCAAGTATGTACATATTTCACTTGTTTACTAACTACATTTTGAGGTCCTATTATGAACCATGCAATAGTTGGGGTGCTGCGAACACACCAAAAACCAAACCAAAAACGTACTTCCCCTTTTTCATAAAGTTTGTTGGCTTGAGAGGGAAGTAGGCAATTAAAAGACATTAACAATAAATATGCAATTATCAGATGTACAAATACTCAAGGAAAAAATCCAGTTGGTTAAAATGTGGGAGGAGTAGAGGTAATATTTGTGAAAATGTTTCTGATTAAAACAAGGAAGCAGGCATACAGATATCTGATTTACCACAAAAAAAAAAAAAAAAAAATGTATTTTCCATCCTCAAGTATCAGGTCTCCTGGAGTTCAGCTTATCTAGCATGGACTTGACTGGGCTCTTCTACTTCTGGATGAGGGCCAGACGCATTTGTTATTTGTCTGAAAAAGAGTCAAGAGCTGCTCCATTTGTCCCTCTTTGGACCCGCAGCTGAGGTGTGCTCTTTTTAGGGAAAATAGTAGACGGGAAACCAGACCAAAAAAGCATATTTTGTGCCTCTATTTATGTCAAATAGATTCATATTTCATTACCAAAGCAAATTACGTAGCCAAGTCTAATATTAATATGGGAGATAAATATTTTTAATCTACAATGGCAGAGCACACAGAGTTATGTGGCAAAGAGTATGGGCTTACTATCCAATTACACAGAAAGAAATATTAGAATCAGCCACTCAGTACCCTGTTACAGAAGATGGCTGGTCTTCTGTTCATAGTAAAGACTATCTTTCTTTTTTTTTTTCTGAGTGAGATGTGAAGCTATTGCAGAATTTTGGGCAAAGAGGGACATCATTTGATTTGAATGTTGAAAAAAATTACTTCAGTTATATTTTGTGAATGAATATGTTGTCATGCAGTAGGGGAAAAACTGGGATCCTTATATTAACCCAAGTGATAAGCAGACATATATAGGACCAGGGAAGTAATAATATATATGTTTAAAGGTGAAAAGAAAATGTCTTTCTCTACTCTACCACACAGTCATCATACTATGGTGGGATAGACATATGTAACCACAATAGACCTTCCCAGTTTAAAATGAGAAAATCAGGAGGCACACCCCAGTCATTGGTCTCTAGTTATTTGAAAATTCATTGGGTTATTTATTTTTTAGATGAAGACTCAGTTATTCTCTGGGGCTTTTGAATCTGCCTACTACACTACTTGTTTCACCATCTAAATCATCCTTTTCTTTTCATCGGGGGTAGTATATATGTGTAATCTCTGAGAAGATTTTTAGCAATCTTTTTTTGCTTGTGGAAGTTTGAAGGACAATAATCTTTTTTGTTTGTTTGTTTGTTTGTTTTTTTAACTATCCCTTTAAGTTTATGAACACCATTAAACAAAACTTTTAAAGCTTTGGAGTATGTGTCACTTTATAAATTATTCCAGAGACAAGAGTCACACCCACAATCTCATCAAGATAATCTCATATCTATTTGGTCTCCCTATGGTACTGCTATAGGGCAGTCCTTAAGATTCTTAGAAAACCATTTCTTTAATAGAGAAGACCTTTGAGGAATAATCTCAAGCTCTTTGGAAGAATTTTTGTCTGTCTGAAAGGTTACATAAGACCTCATCTTAGATCTTTTCTAAGGTCTTAACATAAGATCTTGCAGTTCTACCTTGGATTGAATCTTTTCCTGGAAGCTATTTCTTAAATGAAGAATGGTTTACCATCTGGAGAGGTTGGCAAAAGATGCAGTTTTAATTTAAAACTCTGCAATCCTTGACTACTTAAATATTTAACCATCAATTCTTTAGCTCCCATCTCTTCTCCTTCATTTGATTTAAACGCAGAGAGAAAAGGCCAGGTGGCATCTTCAAAAATTTTGCCTGCAGATTTCCTTCACTAGATCATTGAGTTCACTAGGGATGTTTTCTCTTTTGCAAATTAATTCAGGCAAGAGTATTGTCAAATTTAGTGGCACTGTATGATGTGTCACCTTTCTTCTAGTTCCCACTGTCATTTCCCTTAATCTCCTTTAAGCTTTCTCTGACAGATTTCTCCAGGCCATGCAGGCTTCATTAAGACCATTCCTAACTTCCTTTAGGCTGTCATTAACAGAAACCTTAAGGCTCAAAGAAATGTTGTATAGTTTAGGTTTGGGTTATGGCAGACCCTACAAGCAGTTCCATTATCAGCTCCAATTATTTACAAATGCATATTAAACTACCCCAAATGTTCCGTTTAAAACAATCATTTTATTATGCTTACAGGTACTGTGGGGCAGGAATTCAGAAGATAAGCAAAAAGAATTTGTATCTGCTCATGACAGCAGATGCTTCTCTTGAGAGGCTTCAATTTCTGCGCAAAAGAATCAAGTGGTGGCATGTTCACTCACACATCTGTTGGTAGATGCTGGCAGCAAGCAAGATTTCTACTGGCTTTGTCCTCCAGACCAGTACTTCACATATCCTGTCCTTCCTTGGGGCATAGAAACCTTGGACTTCTTACATTAACATTCATGGCTTCAAAGATCTCAGCTCTTCCTTAAATGAACCAGCCTCAGATGTCAAATTATGTGATATCTGCCAAAATTAAAAGTCTACCACCCAGCTCCCAGAAGAAATGCAGACACTTATCTTTTCGGGTTGGAGATATTTTTTGTAGTCCTCTATCTATGGAGCATACAATCCGCTACTTCTATGCGGCTCAAACCTATGATTTCCTGTAAAGCCTACATCATCCAAGCGAAAGGGCAGCAGAAATTATTGCCCACTGAATATCTGTATTAGTGTGAATGTTTTCCTTTTTTTGGAGTGTTCATTTTCTTGTTAACTGTAATTGATTTGATGTTACAAACGTATAAACCATATTCCACATAGAATAACAAACACTGGGGGGAAAAATGGCAGATACGAGGCAGAACTAACTTGCAGCTCACAGTTGGAAGGACAGTTGAGCAGCATGTGGAGATCCACCTCATGAACTTTTGCTCCACGAACTACCACAGGAACATACCAGGAAAGCTGAGAGAATGTACAGACCCATGAAGGAGGTGGATTACAGCTGCAGGTTCCCTGAAACAGCTGAGGAACTGTGAGTCGGCTTGCTTTCTCAGCTGGGAGGCTTGAAGCCTGAGGCAATTTCTCAGGTCTTGCTCGCCAGCTGCTTGGAAATAAACTTGGTGCTGTTACTGGGACATGGTGTGGGAGTGAGTCTGGTCTTTTGGGCTGCAAGCTCTTTAGGAGCTGGTGAGGCCTATGACAGCTGGCTTTCCCCTACTTCCCTGGCAACCTGAGGGATGCAGCAGAGGCAGTCACAATCCCCCAGGGAACATAACTCCATTGGCCTGAAAAACCACACCCCCCCATCCCACAAGGCAACCACAACAAGCTCCACCCATGGGGAGTCTGAGCTCACATGCCTACCCGTGCCACCACCTGATGGTCTTTCTCTACCCACCATGGTAGTTGAAGACAAGGGACATAATCCCTCTATGATCCTCCCCACTTCATGAGAAACCGGAATAGTTATCCAAAGGTGACCCTAGGACAAGCTTGTACCCTCCCTACTTAAGTACAGCTGATACACTCTTGAAAGCGCCACCTCCTGGCTGGAGGCCAACCAACATAAAACCAGCGCACTCAACAAAAATACAACCAAGGACCCTCACAGAGTCCACTTCACTCCCCTGCTGAGTATCCAGAGCAGGTGCTAGTATCCACAGCTGAAAGACCTGAAGATGGATCGCATCACAGGACTCTCTGCAGACACTTTCCAGTATCATCCTGGTGCCTGATAGCTCTGCTGGATGACTAGATCCAAAATAGGAATAACGATTACTGAACTCTGGGGCTCAGGAAGCCCCATCCATAGGGGAAATGGGAGAGCACCACATCAAGGGAGCACCCCATGGGACAAAATAATCTGAACAATAGCTCTGGAGTCCCAGATCTTCCCCCTGGCATAGTCTACCCAAATGAGAAGGAACAGAAAAATAATTCTGGCAATATGACAACACAAGTTTCTTTAACATCCCCCAAAGATCCCACTAGCTCACCATCAATAGATCCAAACCAAAATGAAACCTCTGAAATGCCAGAAAAAGAATTCAGAAGGTGGACTATTATACCAATCACGGAGACACCATGTTATATACAAAATCCTTGGCTGATAATTATTTTGTTTAAGGAGGCTAAAGTTAGGACCCCAATCCCTTCTAGCTTGTAAGGTTTCTGCTGTTAATCTGATAGGTTTTCCTTTATAGGTGACCTAGAATTTACAATAGCAAAGACATGGAACCAACCCAAAAGCCCATCAGTGATAGACTGGATAAAGAAAATGTGGTACATTTACACCATGGAATACTATGCAGCCATATCTGAATGAAATCATGTCCTTTGCAGGGACATGGATGAAGCTGGAGGCCATCATCCTCAGCAAACTAACACAAGAACAGAAAACAAAACACTGCATGTTCTCACTTATGAGTGGGAGTTGAACAATAAGAACACATGGACACAGGGAGGGGAACAACACACACCGAGGCCTGTAAGGCAGTGGCGGTCAAGGGGAGGGAGAGCATTAGGACAAATAGCCAATGCATGCACAGCTTAAAACCGAGATGATAGGTTGACAGGTGCAGCAAACTACCATGGCACGTGTACCTATGTAACAAACCTACATGTTCTGCACATGTATCCTGGAAGTTAAAGTGAAATAAAAAATTAATTATAACAACTACTTTGTTTTTAGTATTCAACATACAATATTTTATGTCCAAGTCTGGACATCAAGCATTAATATCCAAAACACTATATAGGTAAATTTTACATTAAAATAAAATTAAGACAGCCAAATGTTAAATTTATATTGTTTTATATGATTCCTTGCTTTAACTTTCCTAATTACTTTAGCTATGAAGTCTTCTTCTCTTTGTTATTAATTTCATAATACCAGAAGCTTTCTGAGTAACATGAGTATAAGTAAGATTCAGGCAATTTTTTTATAAACTCAAGGAATATGAGAGTTTTAACAATCTGTTTATGCATACAATTTTATGAGGACTGACCCTGAAGAGAAAGTTCTAAATGTATACACTTTTCTTGAGGTGAAAAGGAATGTGCTAATACTAATGATTGCCTACCCTGTTTGCCTCATGAAAAAAGATATTCAGTATGATTTTTTTCAAAAGCTAGACAAAGCCATATGAATTTAATGATACATGTATCCTATTGTCACTAGTGGTTAGAATGGATAATTTGCATATAGAAATAAGTGTCATACAGTACAAAAATTTAAAAACAAAGCAAATGTTCAAAGCATAACTAAGAATGTAAAATCACCTTATGACTCCCTAGTCCAGCATAGCTATTTGTTGACATTTATACTAAAGTCTTGAGCTATTTTAATGTATTCTCAAGTTTAGGAAATTTTATGTGAATTTGTATCAACTTGGCAATTTTACTAATCTCTGTGTATTTACTTGTTGTAAATTAAATGAATTTTACAGCACCCTCGATTCATCAGCTGCACAGATTTAGCAGGTTTATGGTGAATCATTGCATATATTTTTTTAACACTGAGTTTCTATCAAAAAGAAAACAATAAAATTTGCAAACAAATGCATGAACAATTTATATTAGTCTATATAACTCTCCCGCGTTTGGAATATCCCTTCCTGTATAAGTGGAAGTTAAAAGCTAGCTTTCCACTCACAATTATGATTAGAATTAGGTATGCTTTAATTGTACTGATGCTCTCTTATACCAGTTAATAAATCTATCTCTCATATCAAACTGATTTAATAAAAATATCCTGTGCTATGTTTCTTTCTCCTGAATGGATTAATTACTTGTAGTTGTACTTAAAAAAATCTTTCTAGTTTACAAGACAGTTGTATTTGTCACAATTCTGTGGAGAGATGGAAGTGGTAGGATATATACAGATAGATAGATATAGATCAGAGAGAATTTATTAGGGGAATTGGCTCACATAATAATGGAGGCTGAGAAGTTCCCACAAAGGTCTTCTGCAAGCTCGAGACCATAAAATATTACAGTAGTGTGGCTCATTCCAAGTCCCAAAGCCTCAGAACCATGGAAGGCAAAGGTGTCATTCTCAGCTGGAGCCTGAAGGCCTGAAAACCCTGAGGGTCTCAGGTGTAAGTTTCAGAGTCCAAAAACCAAAAGTCCAAGAGTTTTGATATCCAAGGACAGGAAAATAAGGGTGTCCCTGCTCTAGAAGAGAGATGTGAGGGTGATAGAAGGGGGAGGGGGAGGGGAGAGAGGAAGAAGGTAGACAAGGAAACAGAGACAGGGAGACAGGGAGGAAAATCTCCTTTCCTCTGACTTTTCATTCTGTCTGTGTTCTTTAACATTATTTTTGACAATATTTTGGAAAACTCTCAATAAATTTTGGTGGGATAGACCACAGCTTCACCTCTATATAGACTTAATAACTGGCTTAATACAATCAGCTTAATTATATTCATTTGTTTCAGGAAAGAGTCTTACAGATTTTAAGCCACTGAAAACCCGGCTCAGGAATTGTGCTGGCTTGGCTGCTCTGAGAGGGAAGCTGTCTCTTCATCTGAAGAGCAATTCTGTGAGCAGGATTGGCCTTCCTATGTGACTCCAAGAAGAGCAACTGATGCTGCCTGAGAGAAACTCATGACCTCCCAGAAGGCTGGGCCTGAGAGAAATAACAGAAAATGTACTAGGCAGAGGCTGGATCTTTGGTGATACTGGTGAGGAAACATAGGTCAAACGTTGCCTTCTGCTTTAACTTTTGAGTTAGCAAAATGTACCAAATATTTTTTTTCAATGTTCCGTACAGTTTGAATCGAATTTTTTTAGTCACTGGGAGCTCATATTTTATCAAAGATAGATAAACACAAAATACATTGTCTCCTGTTTTCTCATGTTGAAAGAGAGCTACCTCCTCAGGTTGAATTGGAAATGACATTGAGTTATAAGTACTTCTTAAAGTTTGTTGTCATATAAAGACTTATAGCTATACTTCATGACAGAAACAAACCAAAACAAATACACATACACACACACACACACACACACACACACACACACACACACACACACACAAACACACATAAAATAAAATAAAAATAATAATAATAAAATAAACCAGATGTTTATTTTCTGTACAATGACCTCCTTTTTCTTTCTGATTTATTTATTTATTTATTCATTTATTTATTTATTTTGAGACAGGATCTTACTCTGTAGTCCAGGCTGGAGTGCAGTGGTATGATCATGCCTCACTTCAGCCTTGATCTCCCAGGCTCAAGCAATCCTCTTGCATCAGCCTCCCAAGTAGCTGAAACTATAGGTACACACCACTATGCCAGGATAATTTTTCAATTGTTTTGTAGAGAGGAGATTTCACAGTGTTGCACAGGATGGTCTCAAACTCCTTGGGCTCAAGTGATCCTCCTGCCGTGGTTTCCCAAAGTGTTGGAATTCCAGGCTACAGACATGAGCCACCGTGCCAGGCCTGCTTTCTTTTTACTTAATCGAATACACTTTTTGAATTAATAGGATTTCTTCCTCACGTAGGCTGATAGGAATCTCAGGACCAAATTAACTGATTACCACTGTTGACTACAGAATAGCTGATGATATTCTCATCGGTGAATTCATTTTGCCTTCAACTTGCTATAATATCTTTATTTATCCTCATTTTTACTTATCCTTATTTTAAATTCAATTTCATTCTGTGCATTTGTGTTGGGTAACTTAACTATTCATGGAACTGAATTTGGATAGCACTAACTAAATAAAGCAAACACCAAATCACCACAGAAAGTAACACAAAAAATTGTCAATCTCTTAGGCTGCTGTGGACTGTAAATGATGAAAATGCGACTCAATTATGTTTACGAATAAGAAAAAAACAGTGTTTTCCTCAGGAAGTCCAAGACGGGTAAATTTCAGGTTGGTTCAATGATCAGTTTAGCACTATTTTCAAGTGTCTAAGTTCTCCATCTATCTTAATTGTTTAGTCCTTGGATTGGTTTCACTCTCATCCAGGTAGCAATTGCTGCAGCAATTCTGGTTATCTCGTCCTAACATGACAGATTCAGACAAAGAGACAGAACAGTCCTTCCTGCTGGCTATTTCACTGGAGAAATAATACATTTTTTTCATAAGCTGCCTCCTGTTTCACTAGGCAGAAAGTTTTCACATTTGCATTTCTAAAACAGCCTGAGGCAGGAATAGTTTAATTATCACAATTTTCCTAATATTTATGTGTGAATCTGTAGACATGACAGCAACAGTCACAACGCCCATCACCATGCATTTCTCACTTTTTAAAGGTATTATTATCATTGTTGTTTATCCACCTGCTGAACTTCCACTCTAGATGTTAAGAATTTGATGCCCTGAAAATAAGAATCCTCATTAAAGCAAAGAAACTCTTAAAATATTACCATTATTTTACATTTTAGACTAAATCTTTAATATACTCCAAGTAGCCATTCATTCAAATAACCATTTGAAAATCTACAATGTGCCAAGCACTGTTTATTCTTTCAATCAGTATGAAATTATACAAGATAGCTATGTCTTCAAGGAGATTCTTTTTTTTTTTTTTGAGACGGAGTCTCGCTCTATCGCCCAGGCTGGAGTGCAGTGGCCGGATCTCAGCTCACTGCAAGCTCTGCCTCCCGGGTTTACGCCATTCTCCTGCCTCAGCCTCCCGAGTGGCTGGGACTATAGGCGCCCGCCACCTCGCCCGGCTAGTTTTTTGTATTTTTTAGTAGAGACGGGGTTTCACGGTGTTAGCCAGGATGGTCTCGATCTCCTGACCTCGTGATCCACCCGTCTCGGCCTCCCAAAGTGCTGGGATTACAGGCTTGAGCCACCGCGCCCGGCCAAGGAGATTCTAATGCTTTTTAATTAAATGTTCAATTCAATGAATATTTTCGAGCACCAAATTTATGTCAGAAACTGTTAAAAATTAGAGAAGGACTATTTACCAAAACAAGTCTGGCCCTTGAGAAATAGATGTGAATTCTAATTTCTTACAAAAATTATCTTAAATTCCTTGCTATATTTTATAAAATTATGGTAAATTATGCTAAAAAGCTAGCTCTGATGATAGTGGTATAGCAGTTAGACTAGATAGAAATGAAGGTGGAGTTGAGAATATAGTTTAAAAAATACATGTAATAGACTAGGGACTATGATGCTGATCTAAAACAATAACAATAATAGCATAAATATGTATATCAAACGTTTGCAAGACAGAAAATTTGATCATAAGAAAATAGCAAACCCAGGTGAATGACAGGAAGAAGGAGCCAAATATTTTTGTGAGGTTAGAGGAAGATACTTTTAGTTACATGAAAACAGGGATTTTGTTTCTATCACATGTCCCATGAGGCTTCCCTACATCCAAATTGTGTAACTGATCTCTACTGGCTGAAAACTGCTTTCCATTTCCCAGTACTTGGAGTCACCTGTAATTGTCCATAACTTGATGATTTTATGTGAAAAAAAGAACCTTAGACTCTAACAAGTCTGAAGTAGGGTCACTAAGGTCTTGAAGGAGGGATGTTAACATACCTGGTGACAGCAAGTTCAAGAGGTTCTTCTGCGCCTTTTCTGAAGGAGAGCATCTGCTCCTTTACCAACAGATTATTTCCAAGGCACATTTTAGGGAGGTATTTACTCCTCCTGGGATATCAATCTACCCTTCGACACTTTGAGACTTTGCTATTAATAAATGAAACCAAAACTCAGTGGAAAAAATGAGCCTTTCTGGGTTTGGAAAAGACGAACAAAGAGGCTGCTTCCAGGAATTTAAGTAGGAAAAACATACAGATAATCTTACAAAGACAGTAAGGTTCAGCAAAGTGACAGGGATTAATTGATTGTATTTTAATTGTAAGATTGTTGGCCACCATTAGGTCACAATGTAATTAACTGATTTTAATCTACTGTGGGATATTAAAAAAAAAACAGAAATCAGTTGAAAATAATTGACAAAGATGAGGTTGAGGTGTATTAGCAGATTTATTTTCCTATTAGAAAATATGTGAATTTCTACTGTGTAAAATTCTACCCTCTATGGTTTTGTTCATTTTACTACTTTGTGTCTACTGTATATGGGCCACCGTATCTCACACAAATTTATAACGATTTTGACAAATAAACCGAATCTTCTATTCAACCAGTGAGTCACTGAGTCAAACACTATGGCCGTGTCACATATCTTCTCCTAATGCAACAATCTCACTTCACCAAAACAAACAAAACTAAGAAACAGAAGTTCTACACATACTGAGGGAAAAAAATCAGGCTGTATGTTACACACACAATTTATTTTCAGCAAGAAACTATTTGACCATTTTGTTCCTATAAAATGTCCAGTGGGAGAAATTACATTATTGACCCTGAGGCACTTATTTTTAAATGGAAGAGTGAGTTTACCTTTCTAACCATTCATCAAAGAGGAGTGAGTGGAACTTTAAAAGAAATAAATTTCCGGAGAAAACTTGAAGATTGAAGTTCCACCTATCCTGCACTATGAAGCTAAAATAAAAATGGCCTTGCCTGTGTGTAGTTTGCCTTAGATACAAGTTCCAGTAAACGACTTTGGCAAGGCCATCATCATAAACAGTGACAGTAGATAATGTGATTCTTCATCTTCTCTCCAGATTATTTTGCTGTAAAAGTCTAGTGTCATCTAAAAATATATTTCATATCTTGAATGAGGGATGAATTGGAAAGATGTCTCTCTTCTACCATATCAGAAACTCTTTAAAGTAATGAGAGAGAGAGGAGAGAGGTGGCAAAATACTAAATTTGAGAGGAGAAAGCTAAAGATAAATGAAAAGGCAGAGAATTGAGTTATCTAAAGCATACATATAGAAACATCTATAACTTTTGATGGATCTTATTTCTAAATATTATTAAATGATAGGAAATGAATAGTGTGGCCACAAAATCTGGAAGTTAAAACCTATGATAGAAAATAAATTCTCATAAATCACAAGTGATTGAAAGGAGACAGATAAAATTCTAAGTTTTATTGGTTGTTGAATTCCTAGTCACATTGCCAGAATTTTCCGATTTTCATAAGAGATACTGATGCATAACAGAAATACTGCTAATTGTTGTCATTTCCCCCTACTTGAAACAAGTAAAATGGTTCAACTATCTGTATTCATTGTCTCTCCTGCTTCTTTCTCATTTTTTGTCTACTTCTTCATTGTGTTCTCGTTCTATTTCTTCCTGTTCTGATTGCATTATTTTTCTCTCCAATAAACTTAAGAACTGGCACTGAATTTGGGCAATGAGGAAGCCTAGAACATGATGGCATAGTAAGGTTATTATGACAAATGTACAGATAAAACTGTCTTGGTGTATACTAATATGGTTAATTATTAAGAGATTTAAAGGCTGGGATGATGTAATCTTAAAGTTGGAGAAGTTATAGTCTAACTACAGTATTGTACTATAAATTCTAAATTATACAATTAAATATACAGCAAATAAAAAATGTTCTTTATATTGAAATGAGAAAATGATATACATCAATGGCACTAGTATATTCAACTGCATGCCATAAATATTTGAAAAAGAATAAATATTGAGATTCTGTTGGCAGAGGCCCAGTTTGTGACATTTTGTTTAAGAATTTACACTTGCCCATTAGTATTAGAAATAATACACTAAACCTAGTGTAACAGATACCATGAGCAGAAAGTGGGTAGAAAAATAAGAGAAAGATGGTCCCTATTTCTGATCAGCTGTTTTAAAAGAGTAAGTGAATTGCAAGCTCCTTAGCAGAGTAACATTTTGCCATTGAGTAGTAAGTCATATAACAGATACAGTGCATAAAGATAAAACATTTATAATCACAAATTCCACTGATTTTCCTAATTAATAATCCATCGTCACTGGCTTCATTATAATGTATAATATGGATGAAACCAAAAAGATATGGCTTAATTCCAGCTTTAAACTCAAAACAATCTTCTATTGCTTTGAATTTTCACAACCCTGGAGCTAATGAGGTGTTACAGAGCAGTAGCCTTAAATGGCAGAAGAAGAATAAACAAGTGTTTCACTGTTTTTACAGTCCCTGTAAAAGATATAGATATGTTGAGCCATTGTTTAGGTCAATCCATCCTGTCTTTGTTTTCTGAAGAGACTGCCCATTGATTTATAAAAACTACAGGAGTTCTTTTGTCTCAGTCCTTTTCAAGAATTGTTTTCTGTAGCCTTTGCTTTGATTCTGTGGGTTGTCCCGTATCTTTCCAATAAATTACTTAATTTTGCTAAAGGTAGCGTAGTTTACTTCTCTAGCTTGCAAACAAATAATTCAAAAAAGACATAGACACTGTTTATTGGTTATCATTGATCTAAGAACTGCCAGAAGAGTTGCTACCAGAGTTTTGTATAAGCAGTTTGCTTGGAGAAATCAATGCAATGCTTTGCCTCCAGCATAAAATCAGATTAAAAAGAGAGCTGCTGAGAAAGTAAAAGATCTTTTTATCGCCTCTAACACTGTGATGAGAAACAATCAATTTTCTTATCAAATGATTATACAGGACAGTATATATAAATCTATTATTTTATTGATATGAATTAATTTGTAGAATACAACATTAAGCGACAACTACAAATACAATTTAAGAGCTCTTAGAATATAAAAATGAAAACTTCACAACAATTGTACTTAAGACCTTCTGCTCTACTTTTAAATCTCCAACATCTCATCTGTCTTCATTCCTGCCAAACAACTTTGTTTCTTATCTGATAATGAAAATAGATTTGATAAGAAGGAAATTCTTATAAACTCATATTAGCACATTTACTCTTTTACCCTTAGTCGTCCCCACGTCCTATACTTTCTTTTATGCTACTTTGGCTTGGCAATCCATATTCCTCTTCTCAGAGGTTAGATCACAGACACTCTCATTTCCTCAAGGTCACTGCTCCAGATTCATTTATTTATGGCGACAGCTTCAACTTACCTCTCTCTACTGCTCTTTCTCAGCGGCAGGCAAACATGTCATTATTTCCGCCATCTTAAAACCACTGTCGATGGACTTAATTTTCCCACTAATCACTAAACCATTTATTCACATCCCTTACAGAAAGCTCTTCCAAAGGAGTTTCACTTACTTGCTGTTCACAATAGCTTTTCTTCAGTTCTCTTCAGGACCAACTGTGTTTAGGCTTTTGACAAATGCATCACTTCACTAACGCTGTTCTTATTAATATCACCACTGATACTTGCTTTTTAATATCTAATGGGCAAGTCTTAGTCCTCTTCATCTCATCATGGAATTTAACACGCATTATTAGTTTCTCCTCATTCGTAGATTGTCTTCACTTACCTCATAATTACCACTGTCCTCCTTCACCAGAAACCCATTTTCAGTGTCTCTTTCTTAGTTTTATCTCAATTCTTTTTTTTTTTTTTTTTTTTTTTTTTTTGAGACAGAGTTTCGCTCTTTTTGCCCAGGCTGGGGTGCAATGGCGCGATCTCGGCTCACTGCAACCTCTGCCTCCCGGGTTCAAGTGATTCTCATGCCTCAGCCTCCCGAGTAGCTGGGATTACAGGCGCACACCACCACGCCGGCTAATTTTGTATTTTTAGTAGAGACGGGGTTTCTCCATGTTGGTCAGGCTGGTCTTGAACTCCCAACCTCAGGTGATCCACCTGCCTCGGCCTCCCAAAGTGCTGGGATTACAGGCCTGAGCCACCGCGCCCAACTTATCTTAATTCTTTCACCTCTTTACACTGGAGGGTTCCAGGCCTCAGTCCTTGAATCCTTTATATTTCCATATATACTCCTTTTGTGTGCCCAACCAGCTTCATTGTTTTTAAATATAATCTAAAGCTATATTATTTCTAAACATATACCTCTTGCCTGTGGCTATATTCACATTGACTACAGAAAGTAAATCAAGCTTTTACAGAATTAAGGTGAATTGTATTCAGTAATCTTACCGGGGACTATAGACTGAAGCCTCAGTCTCAGGAGCAGCCCTGGAGATAGATTCAGTGAGTATTTCAGCCCACTTCTTATACACCCGTGGTGGAGGTTCAGTGCTTGGAAAATCACATCTCACCTACTTACAAGTTACGTTAAAGTAGAATCACATTGTGGTTTGGGTGTAAGAGTACATCTAGTTCTAGATTACAGAAGCATAATAACTAACCCTTTCAGACATTATCTTATGTGTAAGAAAAGCAAAGGGCTAAGGTCATTTCTTTTCTCTCTCTTTTTTTTTTTTTTTTTGAGATAGCATCTTGCTCTGTCGCCCAGCCTCAATTCTCCTGTCTCAGTCTCCTGAGTAGCTGGGATGACAGATGGCACCCAGTCATGCCCAGTTATTTTTTGTATTTTTAGTAGAGATGGGGTTTTGCTATGTTGGTCGGGCTGGTCTCGAACTCCTGACCTCATGATCCACCCGCCTCAACCTCCCAAAGTTCTGGGATTGCAGGCATGAGTCACCATTCCCAGCCTAGGTCATTTATCTTTTATATGGAATGTAGTGGCTCAGGCAAGAGACATAGGGGACCATGTTCTCTATTCTCTTTTGTCTTCAAAGCATCTTTCTGGAGACCTATATGTCTGGAGACATATAGGTCTGGCTCTTTTACAAGAGCCAGAGGAATTGTAAAATTACGCTGGCAAGCAGAAATGAGTAAACAAGGCTTTTTATGTTTGCTACTTTGTTTTACACTTTACTCCAGATTGGCGTTTCCAAGCTTCTTGTGCATTTGCACTCTAAAGTATAAAAGACATCTTAACCTAAAATGACAAAACTATGCTTAGGAACTTTTCCCAAAATCTGCTTCTAATGCAGCCTTTTGTATCTCATCTAATAGCAACAGTTTTATTTTTTTCTTAGTCTTCAAAATTTGGGAGTCACAATTGACTGTTATCTTCCTCTCACATCCCATATTTGATATTAAATTGATAATACATCTGGAAGTTGTCCACGTATTTATTTATTTATTTTTTTACCTCATCTACTATAAACTAGGTCCGGGACACCTAAACCATTGTATGATTTCAGTCGTCTCCTAAATACTCTCTCTACGTCTATCTATCCCTCTTTTTTTTTTTTTTTCTCAACACAACCACCATAGTTAACCTGTGAAGACCTGTGTCACATACACACAAGTTGGTCTCCTCAATAAGCAGATTCTCAGATGGGGTTTAATATGCAGTTTATTTATCTAGGTGTATCTTTTCCTTTAATAGCTATGGATGGAAAAAGAAAGAAGCAAGGTAGGCAGAAAGAGAAGTTCAAGGTGAAAGAAGATCCAATTGCAGACACAGCCAGTCTCACTGGGTGCTCTGGAGTTGTAAAAACCTTTTAGGGCTATCTCAAAGTTTTCCAAGATGAGCTTAGAGGGCTATTCTTTTGGGATGCACCCTGAAAAGGGCATGATATTGGACAAGGTCTCTGCAGCTGTGGCAAATTCTGAATCACCTGGAAGGTAAAGGCTGGCTGCCTGCCAATACTATCCCAGTAGCCGAGGCAACAAGATTCTCATCCAAATGTGAGATGACCTGCGCATCACAATGTCTACCACATCTCATCATGTCACTTTTCAGCTTCAAACTAAGGACTTTTCATTGCTTTCAAAATTGGAGCCATAAAGTTCACAATGACTTTCAATAGCCTGCAATATCTAGACCTTCATTTAATCTCTTAAATTTCCCCATTTCACTCACACTACTCCAGCATTTGTTGTCCTGCGTGTTCTTGGTCACATATATCAAACACACTGCCACCTTCTGGGCTATGGGCTTCCTCTGCCCTCCTCCTGTTTGATGTGAGCTTTCCCTAACAACTCACTGTCCACTTTCTTGTCATTTGTAATGATTTTTTTCAAATATCATGCTGATCATATGAAATATTAAGACCACCCAGCTTTACTTTCTATTTCACTTTTTATCATTTATCTATCTATCCATGTATCTATCATCATCTATTTATCCTCCCTCCAAGTTTTCAACATGAAGTACATTACTAAATTTTTATGTTCCTCCAAAGAGAAAAATAATTTATTCTTAGAAAATAAATGAAAATGATTGAATAATGAAGACAAATGATAATGAGCTCTATAAAAAGCAAATATAATTTCGTAGCACAACAGGGTGATTATAGTCAACAATATTATACATTTTGTAATAATGTAACTAAAAATAACTAAGAGTGTAGTTAAATGTTGTAACAAAAAGAAAAGTTTGGGTTGATGGATCTCCATTTACATATGCCATATGCCTGGATAAAAATATATCATGTACCCCATAAATATGTACACCAACTATGTACTCACAAAACATAATTTTAAGAAAAGAATGTAAAACATAAAATAAATAAAAGGTAGATATTAGAAGCAATGAAAAAGTATACGTTTTCATATTTAAACAGTGAACAAATTTAAGCTTAGATTATGTAACCTGTATTACTGGTTATAAATAGCAATCATTATAAGGTTCTAGGAAAGATTATCCCGATAACTACTAAAATGTCTATGAATACATGAAATAAGTGGAAAGCTCACAACCCTTTCCCAATACATATGCAAACTAAAATTTGCATTTGATGTATTCTTAGAGTCTAGGATTTATTTTAACTAACTATAATGTCAACAGAACCTTAAAAAAATTTTAAAATCACCATGGCTGAGGTTTCTTTCTTTCTTTCTCTCTTTCTCTCTCTCTTTCTTTCTTTTCTTTCTTTCTTTCTTTCTTTCTTTCTTTCTTTCTTTTCCTTCTTTCTCTTTCTTCTTTCTTTCTTTCTTTCTTTCTTTCTTTCTTTCTTTCTTTCTTTCTTTCTTTCTTTCTTTCTTTCTTTCTTTCTTTCTTTCTTTCCTTTTTTTTTTTTTTGAGACAGGATCTCACTCTATCACCCAAGCTAGAGTACAGTGGTGCAATCTCATCTTACTTCAACCTTCACCTCCCATACTCAAACGATCCTCCTACCTCAGCCTCTTGAGTAGCTAGGACTACAGTCACACCACCACACCTTGCTGATTTTTGCATTTTTTTGTAGAGATGGGGTTTTGCCATGTTGCCTAGGCTGGTCTCAAACCCCTGGGCTCAAGGGAGGTACCCGTCTCAGCTTCCCAAAGTGCTGGGATTATAGGCGTGAGCCACTGTTCCGGCCTTTAGGTTTTTAAAATAGAGCAAATTAACACATTTGCAGGGTGTAGAAAACCTCATAGTTTCTCTCCCCAACTCAGCATCTATGAATTAGAAACTCTGAGGCTATATCTCAGGAAAAAAAAAATTATATAGCTATTATGCAGATATGTGGGAGCTTCCTTAATGTAGTTATATTATGTTGAGCTCACTTCCTATGAATAATTGCTGTGTAATGATTCTCATGTCACTGGTATTGGTAAAGAAAATTGTGTGGTTCTGTGTTTAATGGGTAAATATTGCATATAATGATATAAGAATGGCTTTGCTGGTGAGCAAGTGAAGTGGATAATCATGCCAAAGGACAAATAGTCACTATAACCTCAGAGATTATATGTGTCACACACTAAATTATGAATTATTTGCATTTGTTGATTGACCTCATTCATTAGAAATGAATGGATTTTCTGTTTTTTCCCCTGTTTTTAACCTTTGTTTTATGGCTGAAAGTTGCTTGGGAATAAGATGAAAACATACAGCAATTCCCACAAATGGAGGTACGTTGTACTGATTAAAACATGGGCCATGAAATAAGCCCATTTTGTTCTAAATCCCAGCTATATCCCTTCTTTGTTGTGAGAACTTGAGGAAATAAGTTAGCATCTTTGCACCTCAGATTCCTCATCTGTAATATATGTATTATAACTACCTCTAATATGTCGGGATGTCAAGAAGATAAAGGATATTCTAAGAGGTTGAAGAACTTTGAACATTTCCTAATAGTACATAAGCTTTCAACATATATTAATTTTCCACCTGTAAACTATCTTAGGGATGACGAAGTTTCCTCCTCCATTAAGTAAGGCTTCATGAGGAAGTTGTATGGATCCCATAGACAACAACCACATTCCATCTCTAGATCCATTATGGCATTTAAGAATTCATATGAATGTGAGTAGGAGGACACCATTGAGAAAATGACTCACTACTTGGTAGAATTGGGAAAGGAGAGTGATAACACGAGAATTTCAAGATGCCTCCTAGCATTTTTGCTTGAATGTTAGGAAGTAATGATGTACAACGAGCAAGGAGAACAGAGGTAGGATATAAAGTTGGGTAAGTAAACAGGACTTAGATCAGAGCATAGTAATGAGGGTCTTGAATCACCTTTGTCCCTACAGGCACCAAATCTCCTTAGATTCTGAGCCAGCTTTGCAGTCCAACCTCCACTTTCCAAAGGGTTAAAAAAAAAAAAAAATTCATAAACTTGTAGTACATTTGGTTCTTTGTCAATGTCAAGCTGGGAACAACATTCCTTCTAACTCTCTACATCATAGGGCAAAAGCCAAAAGGTTTTTTTGGTGTCTTTTATAGTAGTCTTCTATAGTAGATCCTTTATTTCAGCTGGAAAGTTCCCACTTACTCTCGATCAGTTGTCTAAAGGGGTGATTCTTTTAATGACTCCTGTACACAAATGGCCATGACATGCAGCATGTTCTCCTTGAATAAATAATCCCATTAGTAAATCCTTGCTCTATTTCTGATATTAGTGTACCCATTGAGCTATGACTTTGCCAGCATTCTCTTTGAAATATCATCATCATGGTCATCATCATCACCCATCATTATCACCATAATCACTATCATCATCATTTCTGTAGCAACTCCCTTCATTGTCATCATCACCCATCATTATCACCATCATCATCATCATTTCTGTAGCAACTTGCTTCATTATCATCATCAACACCCATCATTATCACCATCATCATCATCATCATCATTTCTGCAGCAATTCCCTTCATTGTCATCATCACCCATCATTATCACCATCATCATCATCATCATTTCTCTAGCAACTTCTTTTTTTCTACATTAAGTTGACAGCAAATTTTCTGTCAGTCTTATCTCTCATAATTAAAAATATTTCTAGAATTATTTTGGTCTACTGTTCATACCAGCTCCTGTTTTCAGAATATCGGTGGTACTCTTCAAATTAACTAATGTACACATATTTACTCTGTCTGACATCCTGAACTGAATTCTCTATGACTTTGGAATTCTAACTCTCCCCTCTAATTTCATGCATCCTTGACTTACCTTTCCTTATGTTTTAACCAGTAAGCCAAATCTCCCTGATTCTCAACTCTAACTTGTTAAACTACTACATTGTTGCAGGATAAGCAACATTACACGTGGTATGAAAGGTGCTTTACTTGCGATAATGAACTTTTGAGGTATTTTGTCCTCAATCAGCATTACACTATACAAATTGATCTTGACTATACACCTTTTATTACTAGAATATGCTCAAGTGGATTAGGATACTCTGCCAAGAAGAAGTCTTTTTTTTTTTCTGAGAAAATTGTTTTTAATACTATATATTCTATAATAAACACACAGTGACTCTGTATGTCTAAATGCATCATTAAATATTGAGAGATACATGGCTAACAGAAAAAAAGGCATTTTGATATGACTATGTTCACTTTTATCATTTTAAAATGATATTTTTTATCATTTAAAACTATGTCTTTTTACTATATTACTATATCAACTATTATATCACTAGTAAGACATAGTTTTATCATGTCTTACTAGTGATATAATAGTTGCTATAGTAATATAGTGAATTTGTGACATAAGTAACTAATCTGCCTCCTTGTATGCTTCATGCTAAAGGCTATGAAAATAGGGACAGACTAAAATTTCAATATCATGACAATTATTTGTTATTGCAAAAGAAAAAAGTATGCAAAATTGGCCATTCTTAACAGGAAAATTAATGCTTTAAAATATGCATTCATTGAATTAATTGGGTCTAATATTCAATTTTGGCTGTTTTCTTCACGGAGCCATGAGGTAAGCTCTCACTGTCATAGCAGAAGTCAGTTAAGCTTGCTTTACACAAGGATGCATTGTATAGATGCTGTTTTTGTCTTGGAACTGAAGAGGAGAAACCACAAAAGAGACAGAGATGGAATGTGCAGAAATTGTATTTGAATCTCAAAGAATGAACTTAACAGAGTCTTGGGTATAGTAATATATGAACGGTGATACTACTGCAGGAGATTTTTATTCTTTCGCATAAAGCTAAATTTTTAACTTGACTCATAAATTTAATTATATAACCAGAATAAAATTGTGCTACTTAAACCTAGCAAACACATAATTTTACCAAGCTTGAATTGAAGTATACAGATTTTAAGTGATTTGTATGTTTAAAATTGAAAATTAATGTGAAGAATTAACATGAAGAATGAATTAAAATTAATTATTAGTTAATTAAAATGGAAGACTAGTTTAAATACCCTCAATATAAGAGTGATATTTGCAAAGGATAGTGTGTTAATGTTATGCAGCAGTACCAGCTAAATGAAATTTTCAAAACTTATAGGACATCTAAAATTAACGACATGTTTTATAGTTACAGGGGTCATTAGAAAATGGGAGACATGAAATATTTAAAACTGGATAGTATTTTGGAACATAAGAACAGTAGCTGGGTTGTGCATTTTGGCATATTCAGATATTTTACAGAAATATTTTTTCATTCTTACCTTCTGAAAAAAGAAATAATTATTTTATTTGATTATGCAGAATTTTAAGGTATCTGAATATAACACAGAATGATGGAATTCCAAAAGAAAGGAATGGTTAAAGATTCATTTCTGTTTCTCCAATTTTCTTTCTCTTACAGTTTTATTTAAAATATTTTGAACTTTTATATTTGATACAATCTTTATTTCATTGAACCTCATGCATGTATCACAGATTTAGTATACTATTGCCTTTACTGTAATAATCTCTTCTGCCAGTACTCCCAAGGATGTCCAAAATATGGACCAGAGTAGATTATCCTAATCTTTTTTATTACTTTTTTCAGTACAAGCATTCAAAAATATCTTCAAAAAATAAAGTTGTAAATATATAGTATATAATACTACTGATCTTCCTTCTTAAATATTCAGCCTCAACTTTCTTCCCATGCATCAGATTGGCTTGAGTGGCATGAGTCCTGCTTTGCCAACTTCTGCCTGCTTTCTGAGGCCCAAAGCCTGAAGGAGTCACCTCTAGGCAACCCTCACTCACTTGTGGGAAATCATGTGCGTTTCTATTATCCCATAAACATCTTCATCTCCTGACAGCTTTTAAACTGTTTGGAAACCTACTCCTCATGCCTAGGGATTTAGCAAAGGGAGAAGCATAAGTAAAACACAGAGTCTTGGTTTTTAGTTTGTATTTTTACTCCAGCAACATCAATGATTTTGCATCTAGTTTAGCAAGGAAATGATCAGCCCTGTGTCTCGGTGCTCTGGGAATTTTATCTCATCATTCAACATTCCTACCTTACTTACTGTTTGAAAGTAATGTCAATTTCTTCCTATAAGTACAGGTGTTAGCTTGCCATTGTTATATATCGCATCACATAGTATATATTAATACATACATAAGTACATTTCATTTAAAGAAAATTTAAAACTTCTTCAGATTAATCATTTCCAAATCACCAGTACATAATATTGAATGACTGGTGGACAGTAAATATTGTGGAGTCCTGGACAAAGTCTCCTTTATCACACTATGTCAACAGCATCATGTGCAATTTTTGAAACATAATTGGCACTCAGAAGAGTTGTAAATAAATGAATGAATGGGTGAATGAAAGGCAACTATAATTGGAGTTAGTGGTAGGAAATAAAAGTCAATGCATAGAAACAAGATTTTCTCAAACATTGAGGTTGCTTTTTTTTTAATCAAGTTATAATTTTGAGCTCTTAAATCATGTTGTTCTAGTTTCCTACAATTAAACTGTCAGTGTTTTATTCTGTAAGTACTATCTTCATGTAAATCAGACAAGCTGATTATAGAGTGCATACAATATATGTTAGCAGGATAAACATGCATCACATCAAATCAAATTGGCTTGAATTGGGTTGAATCTGTATTCATGGTAACTATTTGGATGTTTCATGAGTAAGGCAGGAAATTATTTGCTGAAAGGTTATATTTGTTTTTTCTTCCTGAGCCTTTATATGTTTTCTTGTATATGATTTTATCAACTTTTAACCCATTTATGCCTGAGGATGCAATTTTTAAAATTTTTGCAATCAGACCTTGGCGATGACCTTGAGCAGTAGGGTTTAAATAACTTCCACATGCTTAGCATTCCAATAATGGAACACTAGGCAAAAATTGGTTAACTAGAACCAGAATATTTAATACACTAGACATTTATTTAAAGAGTCATTTATCTAAAACAGCTTAAGGAATTTGGTCAAAAGTATTTAATAAAGCCAAAAAAAAGTTACCAAAAAATGTTTGTATTGTTTTTGGTGGGTTTGTCATTCTAAGAATCTGTAATATGTCAGTCAGCAGGGTATGTTTAAATTTACTGCCAAATTTTCACAGCCTGCTCATTTTGTGGGTAATAAATATCACACTATCAATAAAATCCTTACAAATATGAGAATTTCAGTCAACATTTTTTGATTCCCCAGATTTTTAATTTTGTTATTTAGTCAGAGAAAATAATTATGATATATAGGAATCAAACCTTCAACATTTGAGAGATGCTATATCTTATGAAAGAATTAGTATCTTTGTCTATGTAAAAATAAAAATCTACTCATACTCTGAAGTCTTTATTTGGGGGGAATACATCATTTTAGACAATTCGGATAGCAGGTTTTATGCCATTACTAGATTGCTTGTATGTCCTGCAGTATCCTGATCTATGCCTCTTTTCTTGCATATTGGAAGTCATATTCATGTCAGTGTTTGTTTGGATGCCATAGTCTACAGCTTTAAGTGCTTGAATTCCCACCTGAGGAATCAATCAAGTCACTTAACTACTCTGTGCTTCTGTTTACACACACACACACACACACACACACACCAGAATAGTGATTCTATCCATTTTACTGCATTATTATGAGGAATAGATAAAGTGATAGTTGCAAAGCCCTTGGAACAGTGCCTGGAATACACCAAGTAACATACAAATATTGCTATTGTTATTATCTCTATACACTGTAATTCAGTGTTTTCTAGGTCAGGAATTCAACACGGCTTATTGAAGGTATTGTCATAATTATCCAGTGAATCCCTATGCTTCTGGAGCTCACAATTTGATATTTTAAAACTTTGAATTCACACAAATGCAAATAACTCTTTTAAAAGTTTAAGATTTATTCACAAGTAATCTTTGACAATCTATAGCAAAGGCTAAAATAATTTATAAAATAGTTAACTTTGTGCTATGATGCAAATGCATTAATTCCTACTGTTGTTATTAAATAATTATGAGACCGTGGGCAAATCATTTTACTTCCTAAAGAAATTTGTATCATTTTGAGAGCCTAGGGCTAAAGCTTGCTTTTCAGATTTGTAATTACTAATACAATACATTTTTTATTTTTATTTAATAAAATAAAACAAAGCAAGTTGATTTTTATACATCACTTAATGAATTTCAGTAACTATGAATTTTGCAATTGGAATTTTATTATGTCATAGGCATTTATCATCAAATAATATAATTCTCTAGGTTTCATTTGTTTGTTAATTTGTATTGAGAAAGGGGCTGTTTTACTATGTAGCACAAAACTAACTTCCCTGTGACATTTTATAAGTAACAGCACATTCATATAACTCTATTTATATAGCATGTATATATTTTATTTATTTTTAATAAATGTCAATTTTATTATAATTGTACATCAAGTATCATAACTTTAATATAGCAGAATGAACTAGGAGAGAAAAATTAAAGGTCAGTGATTGAACCTTCAAAATTTTCTATGAGAATTTCTTTTAAGGTATACTCTAATTCCAATTGTTTTCAGTTATGCCACTTCAATAGTTTTTAGGGATCGATATACTTTCACTTTGACTTCAATCTAAAATTTTAACTAATTTTTATATTTTAAAAATTATAAAAGATGGCTTAATGGCTTAAGAATGGCATTTATAATATATATTATTCAAGTATATATATTACATATTATATATAATTTATAGTCTATGCATTCTGTATATATAATATATGCTATATAGTGCATATGCATGCACAATACATATGTATACTAAATATACCTACATATACTATAAAAATGTACAACAAATTTGAAACATTATTCTAACTACATTAAGGATAAATCCATTTGCTTTTCATACAAATATACGATATATTTTTATGCATATTATATATTTATAAATATAGTGCCTGAATAGTACATACATAGTGTGTATATATACACTATATATACTACATATGTAGTACATATATACTACATATATATACTACATATATACACTATATATACTACATATGTGCATATATATTACATAGTGCATGTGTTGGTATATAGTATATGTGTATATATAATATACAGTGTACATAATGTATACTATACATGCCCTTTATTAGTCCATTTTCACATTGCTACGAATAAATACTGAGACTGGGTAGTTTATGAAGGGAAGAGGTTTAATTGACTTACAGTTCTGCCGGGCTAGGGAGGCCTGAGAAAACTTACAATCATGACTGAAGGCAAAGGAGAAGCAGGCACCTTCTTTACAGGGCGGCAGAACGGAGTGAGTGCAAGGAGGGAAAACGCCAGATGCTTAGAAAACCGTCAGATCTCTTGAGACTCACTATCACAGGAACAGTATAGAGGAAACCGCCGCCATGATCGAATTACCTCCACCTGGCCCCACCCTTGACACTTGGGGATTATGGGAAATAGGATTTGAGGTGAGACTTGGGTGGAGGAGACACAGAACCAAATCATATCAATAATGTATACATATACCACACATGCACTATATATTTTATATACACATATGCTATATATACATTATATATTATGTGTACACATGTACTATATATTATACATACACATATTTATGTAATATATATGTATGCATTTATGTGTATATAGCATACATACATTATGGTCATATGCTTGCTTTATTTTTAATTTTTTTTTTTTTTGAGATAGAGTCTCTGTTGCCCAGGCTGGAGTGCAGTGGCGCGATCTCTGCTCACTGCAAGCTCTGCCTCCCGGGTTTAAGCTAGTCCCCTGCCTCAGTCTCCCGAGTAGCTGGGACTACAGGCGCCCGCCACCATGCCCGGCTAAGTTTTTGTATTTTTGTAGAGACGAAGTTTCCCCATGTTGTCCAGGATGGTCTGGATCTCTTGACCTCGTGATCTGTTCGCCTCAGCCTCCCAAAGTACTGGGTTTACAGGCATGAGCCACCATGCCCGGCCTATTTTCAAATTTTTTATAAACCTGTACACTAATTTTCCTAACAGCTGTACCAATCTACATTTCTAACTGTGTAAAAGAGTTCCCTTTTGTTCACACATTTATAGTCATTTCTTATCTTCAGACTTTTTGATAATAGTCATCCAAATGGATGTGAGGTGGTATCTCACAGTGGTTTTAATTTGCCTTTCTGTGATGATTGATGATGTTAGGCAACTTTTCACAAGCCTGTTTGCCACTTTTATGTCTTCTTTGGATAAAAGTCTATTCAGGTCTTTTGTCTATCTTCTACTTTGGTAATTTGTTTTTCTGCTATTGGGTGGTATAAATTATACATTTTGGATATTAACTCTTTATCAGATTTTTTTATTTTAATGTTTGTGGGTACATAGTAGGTGTGTATATATATGGGGCATATGAGATGTTTTGATACAGGCATGCAATGTGTCATAATCACATCATGAAGAATGAGATATCTCTCCCCTCAAGCATTTATCCTTTGTGTTACAATCAAATTATATTGTTATTTTTAAATGTACGATTAAGTTATATAGTAACCCTGTTGTGCTACCAAATAGTAGGTCTTACTGATTCATTCTATTTTTTGTACCTATTAAGCATCTGCACCTCGTCTACACCCCCCCCCCCGACTACTCTTCCCAGCCTATAGTAACCATCCTTCTACTCTCTGTCCATAAGTGTAATTATTATGATCTTTAGATCCACAAATATGTGAGAACATGCAATTCTGTATTTCTGTGCCTGGCTTATTTCACTTAACCTAAAGATCTCTAGTTTCACCCATGTTGTTGCAAATGACAGGTCTCATTCTTTTTTATGACTAAATAGCACTCCATTGTGTATGTGTAGCACATTTTCTTTATCCATTTATCAGTAGGTGAACACATAGGTTGCCTCCAAACCTGACAATTGTAATAAATATGAGAATGCAAATATGTCCTTAATACACTGATTTCTTTTGGTTCGGGGATATAGCTAGCAGTGGTACTGCTGGGTCACACAGGTATTCTATTTTTTCGTTGTTGAGGAATTTTCACACTTTTCTCTACAGTGTTTGTGCTAGTTTCTATTCACACCAACAGTGGTTAAGGGTTTCCTTTTCACCATATTCCCACTAGATTTGTTATTGTCTGTCTTCGGATGAAAGCCATTTTTTTACTGGGGTGAGAATATAACTCATAGTAGCTTTGATTTGCATTTCATGCAAATCACATCATGGTCAATGGTGTTGAGCACCTTTTCGTATGACTGTTTGACATTTGTATGGCTTCTTATGTGAAATGTCTATTCAGATCTTTTACCTATATTTAAGTAGATTATTAGATTTTCTCCTATAAAGTTCTCATCATTTAGCTGCCACTTATAAGTGAAATGTCTATTCAGATCTTTTGCCTATTTTTAAGCAGATTATTAGATTTTCTCCTATAAAGTTCTCATCATTTAGCTGCCACTTATAAGTGAGAACATGTGGTATTTGGTTTTCTATTCCTGAATTAGTTTGCTAAGGATAAAAGCCACAAGCTCCAGCTATGTTCCTGCAGAAGTCATTCATTTTTAAGGCTACATAGTATTCCGTGGTGTATCTCTACCACATTTTCTTTATCCAATCTGTCATTGATGGACATTTATTTTTATTCTGTCTTTGCTATTGTGAATAGTGCCTCAGTGAATATTTGTGTGCATGTGACTTTATAATACAATAATTCATATTCCTCTGAATTTATACCCAGTAATGGAATTGCTGGGTCAAATGGTAGTTCTGTTTTTAACTCTTTGAGAAATCACCATACTGCTTTCCATAATGGCTGAACTAATTTATACTCCCATCAACAGTATATAAGTGTTCCCTTTTCTCTGCCATATTGCCACCATCTGTTATTTTTTGACTTTTAAATAATAGCCATCCTGCCTGGTGTAAGATAGTATCATTGTGGTTTAGATTTGCATTTCTCTAATGATTAGCAATATTGAGTTTTTAATATGCTTCTTGGTCAATTTTTTTTGGGGGGGAAAGTGTCTGTTCAAGTCATTCGCACACTTTGTAATGGGGTTGTTTCTTTTTCCCCTGTAAATGTGTTTAAGTTCAGGACAGATGCTGGATATAGACCTTTATCAGATGTATAGTTTGCAAGTATTTTCACCCATTCTGTAGGTTATCTGTCTAGTCTGTTGACGGTTTTTGTTTTTTTTTTTCCTGTACAGAAGCTCTTTAATTAGATCCCATTTGTCCATTTTGCTTTTGTTTGATTGCTTTTATGTGTTTGTTATAAAATCTTTGCCCATTCCTGTGTTCAGGATGTATTGCCTACATTATCTTCCAGGTTTTTTTTTTTTTGGTAAAGTTTTTGGTTTTACATTTAAATATTTAATCCATCTTGAGCTGATTTTTGTATATGGTGTAAGGAAGGTGTCCAACTTCAATCTTCCGCACCATTTATTAAAGAGTAAGTCTTTTCTCCATTTCTTGTTTTTGTCAGTTTTGTTGAAGATCAGATGGCTATAGGTGTGTGGCCTTGTTTCTGGGCTCTCTATTCCATTTCATTCATCTATGTTCCTGTTTTTGTACCAGTACCAAGCTATTTTGGTTACTATAGCCATGTTTGAAGTCAGGTAATGTGATGCCTCCAGCTTTGGTATTTTTGCTGAGAATTGCCTTGGCTATTTGGGCTGGTTTTGTTTCCACGTGAATTTTAAATAGATTTTCTAGTTCTGCAAAGAATGCAATTGGTAGTTTGAGAGAAATAGCACTGAATCTGGAAATTTCTTTGGGCAGTACGGTCATTTTAATGATATTGATTCTTCCTCTTCATGAGAATGGAATGTTTTTTCTATTTATTTGTGTCTTCTCTGATTTCTTTAAGTAGCGTTTTGTAATTGTCTTGTAGAGATCTTTCACCTCCCTGGTTAGCTGGGTTCCCAGGTATTTTATTCATTTGGTGTTAATTGTGAATGAGATTGCCTTCCTATTCTGGCTGTCAGGTTGATTGTTGTTGATGTATAAGAATGCTAGATATTTTTGTACATTGATTTCGTATCCTAAAATTTTGCTGAAATTCTTTGTCAGCTGAAGAAACTTTTTGAGCCTTGACTATGGGGTTTTCTAGATATAGAATCATGTCATCAGCAAACAAGGATAGTTTGCCTACCTCTCTTCTTATTTGTTGCCCCTTCTTTCTTTCTCTTGCCTGATTGCTCTGGCCAGGACTTCCAATTTGTGTTGAATAGGAGTGTTTAGAAAGCACATCCTTGTCTTTTGCCAGTTTTCAAGGGAAATACTTCCAGCTTTTGCCCAGTCAGTATGATGTTGGCTTTAGGTTTGTCATAGAGGGCTCTTAATATTTTCAGGTATGTTCCCTCAATACCTCAATATTGAGAGTTTTTAACGTGAAGGGATGCTGAATTTTATCAAATGCTTTTCTTCATCTATTAAAATAATTATGTGATTTTTGTCTTCAGTTAGGTTTATGTGATGAATCACAGCTACTGATTTGGGCATGCTGAGCCAACTTTGCATCTTGGGGATGAAGCCAACTTGATCATGATGGATTAGCTTTTTGATGTTCTGCTGGATTCAGTTTGCAAGTATTTGCTGAGGATTTTTGCATCAGTGTTCATCAAGTATATTGGCCTAAAGGTTTTTGTTGTTGTTTTGGTGTGTGTGTTTGTGTGTGTATGTATGTGTCTGCCAGGTTTTGGGATTTGGATGATGCTGGCCGCATAGAATGAGTTGAAGGAATAGCTTCAGTAGTAATGCTACCAGCTCCTCTTTGTACATCTAGTACAACTTGGCTGTGAATCCATCTTGTCCTGGGCTTTTTTTTGTTGGTAGGCTATTTATTACTGATTCAATTTTGGAGCCTTTCTGGACTGTTCAGGGAATCAACTGCTTCTTGGTTTGGTATTGGGAGGTTGTATTTGTCTAGGAATTTATCCATCCCTTTTAAGTGTTCTAGTTTGTGTGCATAGGTGTGTTTGTAGTAGTTTCTGATGGTTATTTTTATTTTTGTGGGGTCAGTGGTAACAAACTCTTTAAGGTATATAACTGTCTTTATTTGGATCTTTCCTCTTTTCTTCTTTATTAGTCTAGTTATTGGTTTATCTATCTTTTTTCTTTTTTCCAAAATATCACAACTCTCTGATTTGTTGATCTTTTGATTTTTTTTTTCTGTCTTAATTTCCTTCAGTTCAGCTCTGATTTTGGTTATTTCTTGTCTTCTGGTAGGTTTGGGGTTGATTTATTCTTGCTTCTCTGATTTTTTCAGTTTTAATGTTATGTTGCTTATTTGAGATCTTTCTAACTTTTTGATGTGGGCATTTAGTGCTATGAATTTCCCTCTTAACAGTGACTTAGCTGTATCTCAGAAACTCTAGTATGTTGCATCTTTGTTCTCATTAGTTTCAAAAAACTTCTTGATTTCTACCTTAATTTCAGTATTTATCCAAAATCATTAAAGAGCATGTTGCTTAATTTCCATGTAATTACATGGCTTTGGGTAATTTTATGTATCTTTTTAAAATGCTTGGTAGAGTTCAGCAGTGAAATCCTTGGGTTCCGAGCGTTTCTTTACTTTTTATCACAGCTTCAATCTCATTATCAGTTGTTAGTTCAGGTTTTGGATTTCTCTCTCATTCAATCTTGGTGAATATTACATTTCTAAAATTCTGTTCATTCCTTCTAGACTTTCTAATTTTTGACATATCATTGCTCATAGTAGCCACTAATGATCCTTGTAATTTCTGCAGTATCAGTTGTAATGTCTACTTTTTAATCTCTGATTTTATTTATGTCGAGCTTTTCTCTTTTTTATTAGTTATTCTGGCTAAAGATTTGTCAATTTTGTTTAACTTAAAAAAATAGTTATTCTGGCTAAAGATTTGTCAATTTTGTTTAACTTATAAAAAAACACCTTTTTGGTTTCAAGTTTTTGTTATTGTTTTCTTCATTTTTAATTTCATTGGATTTCTGCTCTCATCTTTATATTTTTTTCTTCTGTTAAGTTTGGTTTGGTCACTTTCCTTTACTAGGGTTAAGATCAAAAAGAGGAAGAACTTCAAATTAAAACAATCATGAGGTTGTTTGTTTGGAATGTTTGTTATTTGTAGCTATACAAATCCTCGACTATTGGCTTTTTTGCTGTATCCTATTCAGTTTTAGTATGGTTGTGTTCCATTATCATTTGTTTCCATTTTTTTTTTTTTTTTCGATTTTCTTCTTAATTTTTCTTCATGGACCTACGGTCATTCAGGAGGAGAATATTGTTAATTTACATGTGTTTTTATAACTTTCCAAATATTTAGTATTATTTATTTTTAGGTTTTATTCCATTGTGGTTAGAGAAACACTTGGTATTATTTTCCATTTTGTTTGGAATTTGTTTTAAGACTTCTTTGTGACCTAACATGAAGGTTGTACATTTGAAATGATCCATGTGTTGAGGGGAAAAAAAATGTGTTGTTCTGCAGGCCACGGGATAATGTTACCTAAATATTATGAGGAATCTATTTGGGTCTATAAGTGAAGATTAAGTCTTGATGTTTCCTTGTTGATTTTTCTGGCCTGAAAGATCTATCCAGTGCTTGAAAGTGGGGAAGTTAAAATGTAAAACAGCTATTACAATTATGTGCCTATCTCACTCGTTAGCCCTAATAGTATTTCTTTGTATATCTTGGAGGCTGCAAGTGGTTGGGTGGCATATATACTTAACATGTTTATATTGTCTTGCTGGAATTGGACCCTTTATCCATTTATATAGTTCCACCCTTCTTTGTCTTTCTTATGGTTTTTTGTTTAAAATATAGTGGACTCCTGCTCTTTTGTTCCATTGGCATGGATTTTTTTTTTTTTTTTTTTTTTTTTTGTCCCTTTAGTTTTTGTCTATGTGTGTCTTTATACGTGAAGTGTGTTTCTTGTGGACAACAGATCAGTGAATCTTGTTTTGTTATCCAGTCAGCCAGTTTATGTCTTTTCATTGGAGAATTTAGTTCATTTATGTTCAGTGTGATTATTAATAAGTACTAAATCTGCCAATTTGTTATGAGTTTTCTGATTGTTTTGTCTTCTTCTTTTCCTTCTTTCTTTCCTTCCTGTTGTCCCTTAGGAAAAATGATTTTTCTCTGCTGATGTGATATAGTTTCTTGCTTTTTTATTTGTTGTATATTTGTTGTGTGTGTTTTGGTTTGAGGTTACCCTGAGACTTACGTATATTATCTTCTAACCCATTATTTTAAGCTGATAATAACATTGCTTGCATAAACAAATAAAATACTAATAAATCTGGACAGCTTTACTTTGTCAACCAGCTTTTTAATTTTTTTTCTATTTATATGTTATTGTACTATGTCTTAAAAATTGTTGTAGTTATTTTTGATTGATTCATCATTTAGTCTTTCTAGTATGGATAAGGATAGTTTCCACCCACAGTTGTGATAATATTCTGTGTTTTTCTTTGAACTCATTATTAGCAGTGAGTTTTGTAACTTCAGTTGATTCTTTATTGCTCATTACCATCCTTTTCTTTCTGATTGAGCATTTCTTGTAGGACAGATCTGGTGTTGATGAAATCCCTCCATGGGAAAGTTGTTTGTTTGTCTGGGAAAGTTGTTATTTCTTCTTCATTATGAAAGGATATTTTTATCAGATATACTATTCTAGAGTATTTTTTGTTTCAGCATGTTAAATCTTTACATACGTTATGCTACTCTTTCCTGGCCTGTAGGACTTTCACTGAAAAATCTATTGTCAGATGTCTTGGAGCTCCATTGTATGCTGTTTGGTTCTTTTCTCTTACTGCTTCTAAGATCCTGTGTTTATCCTAGATCTTTCAGAGTTTGATTATTAAATGCCTTGAGGCGCTCTTCTTTGGGTTAAATTTGCCTGGTTTCTACAGCCTCCTTGTACTTAGAAATTGTTATCTTTCCCTAGGTTTGGTAAGTTCCCTACTACTAGTCTTTTGAGTAAATTTTCTACCCCTATCTTTTTGTCTACCTCCTCTTTAAGGTCAATAACTTAGATTTGCATTTTGAGGTTATTTTCTAGATCCTGTAGGCATGCATTATCATTTTTTATTCTTGTTTCTTTTGTCTGCTCTGACCGTATATTTTCAAATAGCATATCTTCAAGTTCACTAATTCTTTATTCTGCTTGATAAATTCTGGTATTAAAATACTATAATGCCATTCTTCAGTATGTCCATTGCATTTTTCTACTTAATTCATTTTAGTTATTTCAACTTCTTGTTAAATATACATGATAGAGTTCTAAATTACTTCTCTATGTTGTCTTGTATTTCTTTGTATTTCCTTGAAACAGCTATTTTGAATTCTCTTTCTGAATAGTCACATGTCTCTTTTTCTCCAGGATTGGTACCTGATACCTTACTTAGTTCATTTGGTAAGGTCATGTTTACCTGGAGTGTCTTGATACTTGTAAATGTTCATCTGCGTCTGGCCATTGAAGAATTATGTATTTATTGTAGTCTTCACTATCTGAGCTTGTTTGCACCTGTCTTCCTTGGGAAGGCTTTCCAGATATTTAAAAGGACTTGTGTGTTGTAATCTAGGCTGTACCTGCTTTTTCATGGGAATAAAAGTGGTTTCTGAGGAAAAAAGATAGACTGAATGATGTAGAAGAGTCTGTCTTTTTTTTGTTTGTTTTTTGTTTTGAGATGGAGTCTTGCTCTGTCGCCCAGGCTGGAGTGCTGTGGTGCAAGTTCTGGTCCTGGGTTCACACTATTCTCCTGCCTCAGCCTCCCAAAAAGCTGGGACTACAGGCACCCGCCACTACACCTGGCTAATTTTTTTGTATTTTTTAGTAGAGACGGGGTTTCACCATGTTAACCATGATAGTCTCGATCTCCTGACCTCGTGATCCACCTGCCTCGATCTCCCAAAGTGCTGGGATTACAGGCATAAGCCACCGTGCCCGGCCTAGAAGAGTCTGTCTTTTATGGTATCCTAGTCCTTATTGACACAAAAAATGTTGCCCTTTTCAGAATGTTTCATATCCTTCATAACTTTTTAGACTAATAAAAAAAATATGTGGGCCGGGCGCGGTGGCTCAAGCCTGTAATCCCAGCACTTTGGGAGGCCGAGACGGGTGGATCACGAGGTCAGGA
>NW_016803880.1:7826868-7837968 GCF_001698545.2 Rhinopithecus bieti | reverse complement strand
AAAAAAAAAAAAAAAAAAAAAAAAAATATGTGATATTCATCATATATGTGGGTACTGTTGTGCTCTAATTTACATTTTAAAGTTAGACTACAATCCTGTGCGTAGTCGGATAGCATTTTTACTATATGCAGTCACATCAGAAAGTCAATTTCCTCCTAATACTCCTTCTTTTAAATGCTGCTATCTATTTATTTATTTAATGATATTTTCTTCACAAGGTTGTTATGGGTATTGAGGCTCAAGTATTGTATCTTGAACTTATTTTCTATGTAGAGCATTATGCTTATGTTGGGGCAATTACAAGGGTTAATTTGGGTAGTTTTTTAAACATCTATAAGGAGCAATTATGTTATCATCTATAAGTTATACCACCAAAAATACATTCAATTTGTATTGTATGGAATGCAGCTGCTTCTTTGGTTGTCATTAAGTCAGGGAAGTGAATGTGATACTTTTAAGAGTTATAGTTTTTGAATAAAAATTAATCCCACCCCTATTTCTCAAGTTAGAAAACCATTAACTTGATACCACCTCACTTATAAGGTATTATGTAGCCTTAAAAGTAAATGTGCTTTGGATCAAATGGGTTATAGAGACAGTGAAATGTAATGCAAAAGCCTGAAAGTATCATAGAAAATATATCAGGCCCTATATATTAATGGCTCTGTAACTTGAGCAAGTAACTTGATCTGTTTGTGTTTACTTTATAGGGTTTTAAAGAATCACCTTAAATAAATGTGAAAGTCACTTATATACCAATACATCTTGCACAATGGCAAATCAGCATACCTCTATTCTATTGCCTGTCCCACAGAGTAATTGAAACCAGTTAACTTCTCTGAGTCTCAAGGTTTTAGTACTAATCTCTGGACCCAAGATACTTGAGAATAGAATTGATGCTGAGCAAATGTTTCTATTCAAGGACGGTATATAGAATTGAAATTCAATGGGCTTTCTTTAAAAATATTTTTACTAGCATTTTGATAAACCAATTGCAATACTCTAGGTCACTAGATTTTTCTGTGACATAGTGAGTCAGTGGAAGAGTGAGTTAAGGAATTGAACTTTCTACAAAGCAACTTCAAACCAAAGTCATTTTTATCAGACTATCCTAATTACTGCAGCTGGGCAAAGTTTCTGAAAGAAACATGAACTTACTTTCTAATGTCTAACTGACTTAGTAATAACCTTATAATAATATACTTTGCTCTGTTCTATGGAAAAGTGTTTTCACAATAGTCAAATTAACACCAACTGAATCAAACTCTGTGTATAATGAAACAATAAAAAAACATAAACAAATATGGAATTTCAACTATTTAAAAAGGATACTGTTCCTTTTTTTTTTTTTCCTTTCAACGATTTTTCCATTATTTCAAGGCTAAACTCTTTCTTTTTTTTGAGACAGAGTTTCACTCCTGTTGCCCAGGCTGGAGTGCAGCGGTGTGATCTTGGCTCACTGCAACCTCCACCTCCAGGGTTCCAGTGATTCTCCTGCCTCGGCCTCCTGAGTAACTGGGATTACAGGCGTCTGTCACCATACCTGACCATTTTTGTATTTTTTAGTAGACACAGGGTTTTGCCATGTTGGCCAGGCTGGTCTCCAACCCCTGACCTCAAGTGATCCACCTGCCTTGTCCTCCCAAATTGCTGGGATTACAGGTGTGAGCCACTGCACCCGGCTGATCATTAGGACTTTTCAACCTCATGTTCCCGCACCTGCCTCAGGTCAAATGGTTATGGGTACGAGTCAAACGGTTATCAGATAGCCTTCTGCATTTCTTGGTCAAAAGAAGAATTCACTTTTCTCTCTTCGTGCTTCATTATAAACATATGGGAAAAAGTGAATATACTGCTCATTTCAGTTTTAAAATCTAACATTAACCTTGCGGCTTTCTTAACCTATTACAGCCAATTTCTCCTATTTCACCCTTTGTACTCATTGTTTAGGTGCCACTATCATTATTTGGTTTTATGTTTGCCCAAGTCTATGGTTTCTCTGTTACACATGTAAACAGAGTCTTAAATTTTTTCAGAATATTTCCCCAGTTACACTGCATGTAAAATAAATCATTATGAGGAAAATAAAATAATAATTTTTTAGGAAGGAAACAATCTAGAACACAGTTCAGTAAGCATTTGCATTATGCTTCTTGTGAATATTGGCTTAATATTTTTCACTCACACTACGCTCTGAATTCCAGGAGTCTAGGAATTGTATTTACTTTGTTCTCCAGTGTATCTATCTCTAGTCCCTGGGCAATGTTCTAGACATTGTCAACATTTAACAACTATACACTAAATAAATTAATTCAATTAACACCTTAGAATAATGTTGCTTATCTTCAATCTGCTAACCAAGAATGCCAATTGAAATGCAAGAGAACTGCATTGTAGTTAGTGTATGTCGCTGCATGTTGAGGATGTAAATCAACTTATTGCCTAGCAGAGTTATTAAAATAAAAATTCTATTACTCTCAGTATTCAATATAAATTTATAATAAAAAACAATCAGTGACATATACATTTTATTAACACCTTGGTTGAGCAAAATCAGATTAACATTAATGCAAAATTCAATCCAAAGTTTAATGACTCCTTTGGAAATGTAGGTATACACTTTTTATCTCTAGTACTTAGGATAATTCATTTTGCCATTTATAAAATATTTAAATTTAAAATGACTAATAAAAACTATATCTTTTGGAAAATCTTTCTTATAGAATGAAAGGAGTGAGAAATTCAGGAAAAATTACTAATGGGTACTAGGCTTAATACCTGCAGGATGAAATAATCTGTATAACAAACCCCCATGACACAAATTTACCTATGTAACAAACCTGCACATGTACCCCTGAACTTAAAAATTATAAAATATATATACAGTTAAATTTAAATGAAGATAAATATATACATAAGAGTAATGCAATAAATTTTTACATCTTTCCATATAGTTAATTTTCGTGGACAGAAATGATTGACCTATGCAACAATTATGACAATATATGTTAATCAATTTAGATTGCAATTAAGTACCATATTTTAAGCATCTTAAAATATATTCACCTGTTATTTTATTGTCTAATACCTGATTTAAAGTCACCTCAGTTCAGAAGCTACGATAGATCACTGACTGTGAGTCAACTGGTTATCAGACAGCCTTCTGCATTGATTGGCCTGAAGGAGAATTCACTTTTCCCTCTTTCTGCCTCATTATAAACACATGGGAAAAAGTGAATATGCTGCTCATTTCAGTTTTAAAACCTAAGCATCCTCAAAAATAGAAAGAAATACCTACAGAACTAGATACAGACATTTATTCCATCTGTGGTGGTAATTATGTACTATTTTAATATTGGCTGCACAAAATCACATCCGCGCCTGTGTCTACAATTTCCTCTAAGCTTGTTTCTAGATATCATAATTAAATATATCTATTTTTGATAATTCAAAGAAAGTACTGTTATTTTCAAATGATAATGCACTTTCTCTTTGTTTTGACAGCGATTTTCTTTTCATTTTTTGCATAGGCACATTTTTTCTTTAGTTATACATTTGTGATGTTGAAATTGTATTCATTTAAATTCACCCACAGATAGTGAAAATAAAGTAGCCTCTCTCTAAATATCACTGTAAAGTATTTTAAATATGAACAGAAAAATTGGCATATATATCTTATTCTAGTAAGAACATATTTTCCCATGTACCATATAAGTTTTAAGCTCCCACTTACGTAAACACCTGTTTTGGCTGTTGTTTCCAGTTTAATGAGTTTGGGGAGCTTTATATCTCTGAACTGAGAGTAGTTCTATCATTTTGACATTTAATTTTGTTTCTCTTTTATAAATGTCTTGTAAAAAGAGAATCATTTAGCATCTGTTTTGTTATCTTCCAACATCTGTCCTACCTACCCACTGTATCAAAAAGTGCACCCTTCTTAAATCATAGATTGATTCAATCTTTTCAGGCGGATTTTGTATTACCAACAATTTTCTTTTAGTAAAGCTTTAATGTAATATGTTATTACAAGAAATGTTTTGTTTATTTATTGGGATATTCTTAGTATATACATATGTAAAATTCTGAATCTACATAGAAAAGTGATTTGGAGACATGAATCAGTTACTCACAAAATATAGGAGTCTTCTTTTTGAGAAAAAGGGGAGCTGTATGCATTTTTTCATATGTCTGACATCTCAACTGTCCAACTTGAATAAATCATGACATGCTTTCTCAAAACTTCAAATGATCGTGACTGGTTTAAATTAATTTATGTACACTTGAAACATTCTTATATTATTGTTTTGAAAGTATAATTAATACAATAATAATTTTGTCCTGTATTGGGATATCTCTACAATGAGATCATCTTTAAAGATTATAATTATTCAGTAAAATACATTAAAAATATAAAATCATCAGACTAACTTCTTTCCCAAATAATTTAAAGAAGGCCTTTGGGAAGTAAGTAGGCTCAATGAGGTCATGGCATTGAGGCCCTCATGATAGAATTAATGCCCTTATAGGAAGAGACACCAAAGAGATTGCTCTCTCTAACCCCCCTTTTCCATTTCAGTCTCCCATCCCTGTACCTTGTGAAGACACAAAAAGAAGCCAGCCCTCTGCAAGACAAGAAGTGAACTATCATCAAAAATCAATAGTGCCAGCACCTTGATCTGGGACTTCCTCATTCCGGAAGTGTGAGGAAATAAATTTATATTATTTAAGCTACCCAGTCTGTGGCATTTTGTTATGACAGCTTAAGCGCACAGGGACAATACACAAGAAAATCACAATCTGTAAAATGCATTCAAACTTTATTGAGCCAAACCCCTACCATTCAAATGTATTAATGTGAGACTTTGATTTGGAAGTGAGCAAATTGAGGAAGGAAACTCTAAGGAGATGGGAATTAATTTTTGGCTAATTCAGCAGGCATCTAAATTTCAGGAGCAGCTGTGGACTGAGTTTTGGGCACAGAAAAGGCATCAATGAAGCTGGCAGTATCATTAGAAGCAGCAGTTGCCTCCAGGGTTCAGTGAGGCAGTGGCAATCATGTTGTTTCCCTGACGGTCAATTTTTTTCTCCATCATGTTATCGAGTTCTGAGGCTAGTTCCCCAACTCTACAAACAATGCTGTGAACTGATTTTCTTTTTCTTTTTTTTTAAATGACCATTTTCGCTTCATTAGCAGAATCACTTTCATTGACTGCTATGAAGATCCCTGAGTGATACTGTGGAAATAAACCATGATACTGTGGAAATAAACCATGAATAAATAAATATGTATTGTATCATTAGGATTTTATATACACAATGAAAACAAGCCATGATAAAGAGACAAAGTGATGGAAGCTATGATTTCAAATAGGAATATCAGGGAAAGTTGAACCTAAAAAGATTCATATTTCTATATCTTTCAATTTGGGAGAAGAGGGCAATATTTCAAAAGGCTTGATTATAGTTTAGGAATGAGCTCTAAAAATCTGGATAAGTATAGTTCATGCCTAACTAATAGGCAGTAGAAAGGCCCAGAGGTAGAAATATGCTCTGTATACATGAGAAGGTATATATTGTTCCGAATATTTTTCAAATAATAAAATATTACATATCAAAATTTTTTATATCAGGCACATCTAGTATAATATTAATCTTTTGTCCAATTGAAAAGACATAATAATCTAAGGAATGGATATACTCTCTTTGTTTAATAACAACAAAACAAAACAGGAAAACTATAAGAATTAGCACTATGTTTAATTATTTGCCTAAAAATACATGTCATTGTTTATGGTGCAACATATACATCATTGACTCATTTTTGATAATATGATTAATATTTACTGAACACTTTTATGCATGAAATTTATTCCAGTTTGTTCCTGATTCTTTTATAGGCTTATGTAACGTAACATTCATGTTGAATATTAGAATGCAGAATTGTGTATTCCTCTTAATTTGTCTAAAACATATGTTATTGATGCTTTGAAAAGTGACTTGTGATATTTTATTTTATAAATAGAAGTTCTGGAACGTTGCTTATAATTGGGGAAATAAACACAAATGAAAGACCATGATATAGTGAGATATAGAAATATAATTAAATTGAGAGATATATATAGTTAAATATATATTGATTATTTCATATTTTTCACTATTATATTTTGGTAAAGCTTTGGTTTTACCCGAAGTTTTAAAATACTGAATGTTAAAATCCAATAGAAAAATATAAATATAACTGAGAGTCACATACATAGTTTGGAGTGTCTTCCTTTCGCTATCTATGTGGACAGAGAATGGGAAGTTCCTCCACTGTTCTCAGACTAACCATTACCTTTACTGCTATAGCTTCTGCTGCCATCATGACTTAACAGCAACTAAAATTACAAAAATGGATTATGCACTTTTCCAAATTTGGAAAAAGAATACTGAAATCTAATTTTGAGAAACTCATGCTCACTTTACTGCAATGACTAATCGTTTGCACTGACAGTTCCACAGTCAGAAGTACGAAGCCCCTCTATATTCCCAAACTTTTGTGAAGAGACAGATTTCATTATCAAATAGAGAAATTGATGAATGAAGAAATAGATGGGAAGATAGATGATAAATTACATAGATAGATAGATAGATAGATAGATAGATAGATAGATAGATAGATAGAAATATATATGATTATTTTCCTAGACTCATTCTTTTTTTTTTTTTTTCTTTTTTTTTTTTTTTGAGACGGAGTCTCGCTCTGTCGCCCAGGCTGGAGTGCAGTGGCGCAATCTCGGCTCACTGCAAGCTCCGCCTCCCGGGTTTACGCCATTCTCCTGCCTCAGCCTCCCGAGTAGCTGGGACTACAAGCGCCCGCCATCTCGCCCGGCTAGTTTTTTGTATTTTTTAGTAGAGACTCATTCTTTAGGAAATCAAATATTCATCTCCCTATGAAGTTCATACAAACTCATAAAAGCAAGTTTTCCATGAGATGTATTTATGGCATTCTCCTTTTGTCATTTTTATGATCAAATATAAACAATAAACATATATTTAAATATCTGTATTTTCCCTTATGTACAAAAACATTATAGAAAACACCAAAAAAGAGGAAACTACTCCCAACTCTCTTAACTTTTCACAGTGAAAACTTTTATCGATGATGCTATTTTTCTAAAAACTTTTAAATGTTGAAATTTGGCATGGTCTTCAATGTGAGAAATGACAATATTATTGGCATCCAATACACTTTTACTATTTATGCTGATGGCAAAAGAAAAAAAGTGCTGGGAACATTAACAAAAGTGTTAGATTGCCTTACAACATGAAAAATGAATTATGTTATGTTCCACCAGGTTATTTCAAGAATTATATTTTTGAACTTATAGTTCTCATTTCTTATTTCTTGAGGAAATAAGATTATTTTCTACCAGTTATACTTTGTTATGCTACCGATAAGAGCAAGAGAAAGATTACAAATTCATAATTTTAGTGTAATGCTCTCTTCGCGAAGCATTTAATTTCCCAAGTTAGTAGATTTTTGTAGCATCTNAGTGCTGGGAACATTAACAAAAGTGTTAGATTGCCTTACAACATGAAAAATGAATTATGTTATGTTCCACCAGGTTATTTCAAGAATTATATTTTTGAACTTATAGTTCTCATTTCTTATTTCTTGAGGAAATAAGATTATTTTCTACCAGTTATACTTTGTTATGCTACCGATAAGAGCAAGAGAAAGATTACAAATTCATAATTTTAGTGTAATGCTCTCTTCGCGAAGCATTTAATTTCCCAATTTAGTAGATTTTTGTAGCATCTCATGGTTTCTGCTTCAAAAAACAATTTTCTGATAAGTCTAAAGAAGCATTTCCCTCAAAATTGAAAAAATGATACAATTGTTCAGATTATATTTTTAGAGCCAACATGTCATAAAAGCATTTTCAGCAACATACAATGTATAAACTATAAATGCCAAATTCGAAATTTTGTCTAATTATATTCTTAAAAATATCGGCTCAACCTCACTGCAATAGCAATTCTTGTAGGTTTTTTTTGAATGGGATTTATTTTTTAATCAAATTCTTCTTTCTGGTTATGTCCTCCAGAAGCTCTTATTACTTCTGTGTGAAGAAAATGAGAACAACTTATAATTCTGTTCTATATTTTAATAACTCTTTAAGTTTCTAAATACGTGCAAATTATTCTAAGCCTTGTCATTGTGAAATGTGATGGATGATATTTATAATAGACACAGCTTTTTTTCTTGTATTGTGTGAAGAGTGCTTGCCGATAAAAAGTAAAATTATAGAACACAGATCACAAAATATTGAGGAAGATATTCTTTACTGAAGTAGGAAAGGCATTTGCATTGCCCAAAATTATACGTGCTCTGTTTCAGAGTACATAGACTTTCTTTCAGTTTAAACTTTGTTTGGAAAGAAAATTTTCCTCCAAAATGTTGGAGAAACACTTGTAAGTTTCCAAATCTATTTCACTAAGATCTCTCATATCATGCTTGACTTTTTTACTTTACAATGCATAAAGCAACCTGGTGTGCTACTTGAAGACAAAGTTATTGCTTTAGCACAAAATCACATTTTGATAGTGTTAGCATTTATATAGGAACCACCTTTTTCCAATAATGAACCTCCGAATGAACACAGGCAAATGTTATTTTTTCGTAGTTTTTCAATACATCAACATTTAAGTCAGTTTTCTTCCTTTCTTCTTTTGAACAGCACCTTTCCATCCCCAATTAACATTATCTGACATTTCTCATACTTAGTTAAAAACTTTTCTGGGGTCTTCCCTATTCTGCAGCACAAACAGAAAACAAAGATTGAAAATAAACTTTACTTTTGACTAACAGAAGCATTGTTCCTTTGGTGTCTCTTCTTATTTGATAATCAAACTAAAGCCAGAGTATGTATAATAATACTTTAATTTATTACCCTTGACATTTTCAAAATATTTTCAGTGTTATAGAAACAAAAGAGCTATCCTTAATTTTTAATATAGTAATTATTCTTTTAGTCTCTATTAATGAAAAACTACAATCATGTCAAGACTATGATTGAATATTATGAGACTACAAAGGTAACTTCCCAAATCAGACATTCATTCACTGCTGCAGGTCTGCTGACATCATCCATCTCTTTTCCTGGCTATTACAGCACATCGGCTTTAGTTTGCTTCGTGGGAGCAAAACCTCATAGTTTCTCTGTGCCCCTGCCTTGTATGTCCCTAGTAGTTTTTCCTTCTCTCACAATGTTTACCATTCATTACCAAAATGGAATCCTGCTTAGTGCCTCCAGATTCAACTTAGGAATGTGGAGGAGTTACTTAAAACCTTTGGTCAATGAATGCTAAAACATAAAAAGTCTTCGTTCTCTTCTCATCCATGGGCAATTGAGACATGCAGTTTAGCTGGTTTCTTGGATCATTTAGGTCAGGGGTCCTCAACCCCAGGCAATAGAATGGTACTGGCCTCTGGCCTGTAAGGAACTGGGCCACATGGCAGGAGGTGAGTGGTGGGTGAGCCAGCATTACCATCTGAGCTCCATTTCCAGACAGATCAGCAGCAACATTAGATTCTCAGAAAAGTGGGAACCCTATTGTGAACTGTGCATGCGAGGGATCTAGGTTGTGCACTTTTTATGAGAATCTAATGCCTGATGATCTGAGGTAGAACAGTTTCATCCTGAAACCATCCCCCCACCCGGCTGTGGAAAAAAAAAAATGTCTTCCAATAAACTAGCCTCTGGTGCCAAAAAGTTTTAGGACTGCTGGTTTAGAGGGATCATGTAATCAGTAATAACGGTCAGGATTCTAGAAAAACAATGACCCCTCCCAACTTTCTCACTTCATTCCCCTCCTCTTGTACTACTGACTCAGGGATTCTTTCCCTAGTAAAACAGTGACTTATGAATCACTGCCTAAGACACTTCTTTCTGGATAACTCAGGCTATGACACCACTTGTGCAGCCACAAATCACTTTGTTGAAAACATTATTTGCTATTTTTATTCCGAGTATTTGCAGAAATGAAATCAAAGAAAATGTGCTTCTTTTTAAAATTGCTCTCAGTGTCCAGGTCTTCTGATGATCACTTAGAAATATTTGTTAAGTATATTATCTCTGTAATAAAACCACAATAGATATACAATGGAACATAATAGATGCATCTTTTTGTAAGTATGTATCTAGTCACACAAGGGTCCCTTTTAATTTATTTACTTCATATCTATAAACCAAATAAGTGTGAGTAAAATGTGGATATATATTAAAACATCAAAATATAGATACAACCTTAACACAGATAAAATTAATATATCCTTATAAAAATTCTATACGTTGCTATCACCAAGGTATTTTTTCCTAACTTGTATTACAGCTTAAATTCAATTTCAACATTGATAGTCGTTTATCACCCAGAATAGGAAGATAACTAGTATCAGTTCAGACCAAAAGTTGAGAACTTCATGTAAATATTGGATCATGTCTAAAGAGATGAGTTAGACTGTGATGTTGGGAAGAATAAAGGTGGAAAACTAACAAATTATTGACATATTAAGACATGTTAGAAAACATATAGCTTCACTCCCTTAAAGAGACATTTCTTTGATTTTAAAAAATGTGCATTTATAGTGAAAGAAAAAATGTAGAGTTGATAACTGTCTTCAAGCCTGACCTTGCATATTCTTTATTTTTATAATATTCAAGTTTTGATCATATTCTAAGCATTAGTGCTCATTCACACAGATTTGTAATTGGTAAATTTGTTTTCTTTACCATCATATATGGGCACTGCAATAAAAAATTAAGCAATTATGTTTGATTTGGTGTAAAACTATATTTTGAGAAATATCTGCTAAAATAATTGCGATTATTTTTCCTGAGGAGTACCTATTTTTTTGTCAAATATATTTTTGAAAGTAAGCAGTAGTTACACAAGTTTCAAGCCTGTAATAAAAGAAGATAAAGATGTTTGCCATTATTTGCATTTTGTGGAAATTGACAATAAAGAGAAATACATTTACTTCCAGACAATAGGGTAACCTTTTTAAAGATGGCCAATTAAATGTCTCTACCATTTTAATAATATATATATTATATG
>NW_016803880.1:7818587-7823377 GCF_001698545.2 Rhinopithecus bieti | reverse complement strand
AAAAAAAAAAAAAAAAAAAAAAAAAAAAAAAATTTCATTACTCTGGGGTTTATATAAACATTTAGAAATAATATTTATTTTTTAATTACAAAATAATATAGACTTAATCATGTATCTACCAGTTTAATAAACATGTGTTATAATTTGACTGCATTGCAGACACTATTTTAAGTCTTAGAGATCATCAATGATCCAAATAGAGAAAAATTCTTGCCTGCATAGAACTTATAATGACACTATAAGCAAGAAAAACAAGCAAATTAAACATCAGTAAGATAATGACAAGCGCTAAAAAGAGAAAATAAGGGAGTAAAAGAAATAAGTGAAGTCAAAACTAGGTATGTAGAAAGATCCATACTAAGGAGTTTAGAATAAATAGAAATCGCAAGGGAGAAATCTTTCAAAATCTCTTATTATGTTTCATTCATAGACAACCAATGTGTGCACTCTGTTAATTGTTCAATGTACCTGTACTATTTCTCATTATACTCTGTACTGTAAATACATAATATAGTTGTAATATATATGTTACAGTCTATAATGCATAAATTTTATGGTTAGAAATTTAAAAAATAGTTTTTTGTTGATTTCTTTTTTAACCTTATTGAATTAGAAATTATATGTAAAAATAACATGTATTTAATATATACATTTTAATGAATTGAGACTTTGCATACACGCATGATATCATCACCACAATTAAGATGCTTAACACAGCTATTGTTTTTTCTTTTCTTTTCTTTTTGAGACAGTCTTGCTTTGTTGTCCAGGCTGTAGTGCTTTGGCTTGATCTCGGCTCACTGCTGCCTCCACCTCGCAAGTTCTAGTGATTCTCCTGCCTCAACCACCTGAGTAGTTGGGACTACAGGCATGCGTAGTCAGACCCAGCTAATTTTTTTGTGTGTTTTTAGTACAGATAGGGTTTTGCCATGTTAGCCAGGCTGGTCTCAAACTGCTGGCCTCAAGTGATCCTCCTGCTTTGGCTTCCCAAAGTGCTGGGATTACAAGTGTGAGCCAGGACGCCCATACCTTTCCTTGTTTTTTCTATGTCTGTGTCTGTAATTTTTTCATTTGCAATGTGTATGTATATGTGTGTGTGTGCACGTGTGTGTGGTAAGAGCAGTTATATGAGATATATCCTCTAAAGGGCTCAGTATGGTATTTTTAATTGTAGGTGCTATGTCATGCAATAGATCTTTAGAACTTATTAATATTATATAACAGAAATATTATAGCCATTGAGCAACAATTTCTCATTTTCCTCTCCCCAGTCTTTTGCAACCTCATTTTTTCTGCTTCTATGAGTCTGAATATTTTATTTACCTGTGACAAATTGAATAATGCAGTATTTGGCCTTCTCTGACTGGCTTATTTCACTTAGCGCACTGTCCTCAAAGTTCATCCTTGTTGTCGCATATTGCAGGATTTCCTTTTGTTAATGCTGAATTATCTTCCATTGTATGTATACATCATTTTTAAGAATACATTAATCTATCAATGGACATGTAGGTTGTTTCAAATTTTGGCTATTGTGAATAATTCTGCAGTGAATATGAGAGTGCTAAACATTCTTTAAGACCCTGACTTCAATTTTTTTTTTTTGGGAAAATACTCAGAAGTGGGATTTGCATATAATAGTTACATTTTTTATTTTTTGAGGAACTTCCATACTATTTTTCATATTGGTTGCATCATTCTACATTCTCAGTGACAGTGTATAAGGATTCCAATTACTTGACATCTTTGCCAATTTAAAAAATTAACAAATGATGTGATTGTGTCAAGGATTGTGATCATTTCAATATTTGGAATTTCCTGCCAAGTAGACCCACAGAAAATGAATTTCAACTTTATAATTGAAAATAATAAAAAACCATTACTGCATGGATGTGTAGTCACTTTCTCATCCCTGATGATAAGAGATAAATGGTACATGATATCACTCACTATAATGAACAATTTACCAGATTAAACGTTAACTTTTCTGTTATTTTTATCTTTTTACCATTAAATATCATTTTTACACTGTAGATTAAGAACACAAACATATAATTTGATGAATTATTATACTGTGAAAAGTCGGGGCAGAAAATATAGCCTCCCTGGAAATGTTCTACATGCCTCTTCCCAATCACAGACCCTCTCTTGCTAAGAACAACGACCAACCTGATTTTACAGTAAATAGTGCCTTTTTTTTCTTTATAGTTTTACCACCCAATTGTGTACCACTTAACACTATAGTTTAGCTCTTCCATTCCTTATGCCCCTAAAATATCTTTTAATTGTCTAAAGAAATTACGTCTAGGTTTCTTTGTAATTAACTTGTTGAAAAGCCATCGTATTTTTTTTTTCTGTAGTTTCCTTCATATATATCTACATGGTATAAGTTAGTGTGACTCTCTTAATAATTGAATTGAGAGACTTAATCAGAATTAAAGTTCAATTTTTTTGCTTGTCTAATTTACAGGTGGTAAGTTCTTCAAAAGAGACATATATCATAATTCTTTCTTTTATAGTTTTAGCAGTTCTTAATGCTCGAAGCCTAAATCTATTTTTCCAGTAGGTATTGAAAAGTCATGATATTATAATTTTATTATTTCTTCTTCAGCTGTTTGTCTAAAAAATAAATGGCTATCATTTGGTTACCCAGTGGTTTCATCCTTATAAAAGAAGCATTCCATGTCTTCTTTTCTTTTAATTACTAATGGCCTTAATCTGATTGTGTTGCTATAAAGAATTACCTGAGGCTGTGTAATTTATTTTAAAAAATGGTTTATTTGTGTCATAGGTCTGCAGGCTGTATAAGAAGCATTGCACCAGCATTTTCTTCTGACAAAGGATTCAGGCTGCTTCCATTCGTGACAGCAGGAGAAACGGAGTTGGCATGCAGAAATCATGCGACAAGAGAGGAAGGAAGATAGATAAGAGGAGGTCTCAGGCTCTTTTCAACAATCGGATATTGTAGGAACTAAGAAGGAGACCTCACACACTCCAGTGAGAATGGCACCAAGCCTTTCATGACAGATCTTCTTGCATGGTCCAAACACAGTTACTAGGCTTCACCTCCAACACCGGGAATCAAATTTTCAACATGAGATTTGTGGGCCCAAACAAACCATATTAAAATCATAGCACTAATTTTTAAAAGAACGAATTGGGTCTCTAGCATTGTCCAAAAGTTATGACTTTATTATTAATATAATTTGCAATTTTATATATTTAAACCTATCTGATGGGGTTCAATCTGCAACCATGCTTTTCCTTAATTATCCTTAAGTTATTCCTTCTTTAGATAGGGGAAACCTCTTCAAATTGACTTCTGAGTCCTTTGGACATGGCCCTGTCATTGGGTATGAGAAGATGTTCTAGGTACTTTCTGATATGGCTGTGGGTCAACTATACTTCAAGAAGCCATGTTTTGTTTTAGTGAGAAATGACGTTTCAATGTGGCAATCTAATAACCAGGAATACTTCTTAATACTGGTTTAGTTATTGTTTCAAGCCATTTTCAATTGACACAGCAATACACGGAAAAGCTTTAATTGACCTCTGACACTGTGCATTGCAATTCAGGACTAAAGATTGCTTACTTAATCTCTTCTACCCTATGGATGTATGCTTTTCTCATCATTTTAATTATATTTAAATTGTTTATTTTTGTGTGTTTTCCCCATTTACAGTCAAAATGTATTTTATACCTCTTATATCTCTTATATCAAGTATTCTTAGATATATATATATATATATATATATACACACACACACACAATATTATGCACTAGTTTTATATATTTTATGTCTCTCCAGTCATTAGAATTGTTTGAAGCATATTCAATGACTTCTCAAAGTCTCATTCTATGAACACTGAAAATACTTCACGACAGTTTTTCAGGGGCTTTTATATTTGAAATATGTTTAGTTGGAAAATAAATCTGTACCTCATATTCATATATTCTTTTATGAACTGTTTAAAAAAAAAGATAATTTTCTCTTTTTCTCTGGTCTCAGTGTTACTCTTGGAAAGTCTAATGATAATCTGATTGTATTTTATAATTCCTTTGTTTTGTTCATTTTGTCTGTCTGGATGCCTAAAACATTATCTTTTCTTTGTTTATAATCTATGGTAGACACTATAAAGTTTCCCAAAGATGTCCATCTCCTAATGTCCAGAACCCATGAAAATGTTGTCCTTCATGGAAAGTGGGACTTTGCAGTTGTGATTATGTTAATGATTTTGAGATAGGGAGGTTAATCTTGATTATCTGGGTGGCTACAATGTAATCATAAGGGTGCTTATTAAGAGGGTAGAAGAAGGATCAGAGTGAGAGAAGGAGATGTAATGATGAGGACAGAAGGGGGACTAATATGAGACTGCAAGCCTGGGAATGTGGAAAATCTCCAGAAGCGAAAAATGTCAGCGAAGATACAGGTTTTCGCCTAGAGTCTCCAGAGGGAACATATTGACTTTTGACCTCCAAAAGTGAAAGATAACAAATTGTGTTAGTTATGAAGTCTGTAGCATTTGCTATAGCAGCAATAAAGAAATGTGACGTCAACTATACTGGAATATGTATCAGTATTAGTTGTTCTTGATTAATTTCCTCCAGTAAATGGATGTTCTCTTTCAAAATGTAATTTCAGAGTTTCTCAAGGAAGATTTTGAGTAGCAGCGTTTTCATTTTCTTTTCCCTGCTTTGGTTGTTCTTTGTCAGAAAATCTATTACACGTGTGTATGTGTTGCTTATGTTTTAATTTGTCCTTATTTTTATATATATATTTATTTATTTATT
>NW_016803880.1:7806236-7818426 GCF_001698545.2 Rhinopithecus bieti | reverse complement strand
ATTTATTTATTTATTTATTTATTTATTTATTTATTTATTTATTGAGTAGGCGTCTTGCTCTGTCACTGATCTCAACTCACTGGAACCTCCGCCTCCCAGGTTCAAGTGGTTCTCCTGCCTCGGCCTCCCCAGTAGCTGGGATTTTAGGCACCTACAACCATGCCCAGTTAATTTTTGTATTTTTAGTAGAGACTAGAGGTGAGGTTTCACTGTGTTGGCTAGATAGGTCTTAAACTCCTGACCTCAGGTGATCCTCCACCTAGGCCTTCCAAAGTACTGGGATTACAGGTGTAAGTCACCATGCCTAGCCCTTCTTTCTTAAATCAATTTTGTCTTTTTATTTCTTTTAATTCTAAAAGCTTTCACCTTTTAATCTTTCTCATATACAATATGACTTGTTTTTGTTTGCTCATATGTTACTCAGAGGAAAATCTTCATTCCTGAAATGATTTTCCTTTATTTTAGTTATTTCCAGAGTTCACTAACATATTTATGCTGTTTTTTAACAACTTGTTTTCATTTTTATCTCCTTTTTTTTTTTAAATTGTACTGTTGGGTTATAGTGTTATATGTTCAATTGACATATCTTTAGAATTTTTTTATTTATAAGAATATAATTCCAATATATACTGTTATTAATTTTTTAAATGATAATTTTGGGTGAGTTATGTCCTTAATCAGCTTTCTTATTACATTTTTACTGTGAATTAGTTTTATTAAATTCTAGAAGAGAAGAATGGCTGTTAGCTTGTCTAATTTTGTCGTACTGGAATTTCTGTAGTTTCAGGAAGTTAGCCTGTCTAATTTTGTAGTTCTGGAATTTCCTCTACTGCTAGTTTTGTGAAAAGTTCAAAAATATTAGCTAAATTTTCTTAACTCTTCTGAAATTGCTTAAGTTCCAAAATTTCATGTAAGCCTTCCTTATATTTTTGGCTCCATTAACCCTTTCCTGCTTAGTTTTGTTTTTTGTTGTTGTTGTTTGTTTTTTTGAGACAGAGTCTTGCTCTATTGCCCAGGTTGGAATGCAGTGGCATGATCCTGGCTCATTGCAACCTCCACCTCCTGGGTTCACGTGATTCTCCTTCCTCAGCCTCCCAAGTAGCTGGGATTACAGGTGCGTGCCACCACGCCTGGCTAATTTTTGTATTTTTAGTAGAGACGAGGCTTCACCATGCTGGCCAGGCTGGTCTTGAACTCCTGACTTCGTGATCTGCCCACTTTAGCCTCCCAAAGTGCTGGGATTACAGGTGTTAGGCACTGCACCTTACCTAGTTTTGATGTTTTTACCTTAGATTCTCCGCTGTAAGATACTTTTCCCAAGAGTCTAGATTTCTTGAAGTCCTTCAGACTTTACTATAAATTACTTGCAACCAGTAGTAGGTGTTCACACTTACTTATACAGACAACTATTTATCTGATTTTCTCACTATAGATTAGTTTTGACTATTCTAAAACAATATCAATGGAATGATATTGTACATACTCCTTTTATTGGCTTATTTTATTTAGCAAAACAATTTGTGATTCATCTAGTGTATAAATACTCTGGATTTTGTGTATCTTTTCACCCATTGATAGATATTTGGAGTCATTTATTTCTAGCTTTAAACATTTATAAAATACATGGGGTAAATATTTTTGCACAAATAAATTAGGGACTTAAGTTTTTATTTCTCTAGGATAAATAGAAAACTAGATTTGCTAGGAAATATGGGAAGGGAAAATAAATTTTATAAAAATATATCAATATATTTTCCAAAGTAATGTTAACATTTCCAAATCCCACCAGCAATGTATCAGTATTAAAGCTGCTCTACTTCCTTGCCAACTCTAGTGTCATTTGTTTTTATTTTTTAAATGTTTGTTGTCATTTAAATTTTTTTTAATTGAAATACTTTTCTATTTATTCTAGATACAACTCTTTGTCAACTAAAGGTGTTTAAATTATTTTTCCTTCATTTGTGGCATCATTCATTCTCTACAGGGTTTAAAAAAATTTAATTACTATGGCTACAAAATGGTTGTATATATTTATGGGGTAGATGTGATGTTTTGCTACAAGCATGCCATGAGTAACGATCAAACCAGGGTAGTTAACCACCTCAAGCCTTTATAATGTATTTACGTTAGGAACATTCCAATTTCATTCTGTTAGTTATTTAAAAATATATAATACATTATTGTTTATTGTAGTCACCTTATTGTTCTACTGAATACTAGATATTATTCATTCTACCTAACTGTATTAATTTGTGCTCATTAACCATCACCACATTCCCCTCCCATCCCTGCCACCTTTTCCAACCTCTGGCAACTGTCATTTCACTCTCTAGCTCCATGGGTTCAATTATATTTAAAGGAAAAAATAAGTTAGGCCAGGGAATACAATGCAGTTCTCTATTATCTCTGGAATATCTTCATTTTTCCTTTATTCATTATAGAATCATATGCAAATTGATGTTCTAAAGGACATATCACATTGTCTTATTTCTTATAATTCTATAACTAGATTTATTTAAAAACATATAATTTGAGTCATAGCATACATGATAGTAAGTCAAGAAAAACATTTAAGTTTTAAAATGGGTGATTTTGGGGTAATCACACCTAATTATGACATTAACCTGGAAGGCCTTCAAAAGAATGTATATATCAGAAATTGATGCATTATGGGAAATACAGAGAATTTCAAAATATGTTGAAATAAACCATTTGAAACACATTTCTCATAGATTCAATATTAGTGTATTCGTTTCTCAGGACTGCTATAACAAAATACCATAAATAGGGTGGCTTAAAATAATAGAAACGTATTTTCTTATAGTTCTTAAGACTAGAATTGTAAAATCAAAGTGTCAGCAGAGTGGTGACATTTAAGGCTAGGGAAGAATCCTTCCTGGGCTATTACTAGTTTCTAGTGGTTATGGTCCTCATTGGCATTCCTTAGCTTGTAGATACCACTTCAATTAGCCTTACCTGTTACATGGAATTCTTCCTGTACGTCTCTGTGCCATCACATGGCTTTCTTATAAGGACATCCATTGTTGAATTCGGGTCCCCAAAATCAGAATGATTTCATCTTAACTAATTATATCTGCAAAACCCTATTTCCAAATAAAGTCACATGAGTTTCTGGGTGAACACAAATTGTATTTTTGGGTGAGGAACACCAAAAGATATATTACTGCACTTAGTAATATATCTTTTTGGGTCCGGAAAGTCACATGAGAATATAGCTTATAACTTATTTTTAAATATTTTTTCTATCCAAAGGAATCTTCATTTTATTCAAGTAAATCTTATATGAAGTATCAAGAAATGGAATGAAAATGGTCAAAGCTAATCTGATTGCAACAGAATTCAGGGTAAGAAGCGCTAAATCACAGTACCCTCATGACTTTCCTTTAGTCTGATAGTGCCTAGAAGATACAAGAGCTTAGCTTGAGAAGTCTATTGTTAATTGGATTGATGTTTAGCAGAATCTAGGGGCAGAAGAGAAAATACTTCTCAAATATCATATGAACTGAGCATTTCTTTTAAAGTGGTAACAGAATTGCTGACAACAGTTCTGGCAAACATAAAATTAATAATTTTAGCCACTCTGTCTTTTTTGGCACAAAGTAATTCTATATTATATTGCAGACATTCTGCCTTACCTTAGGTATTTTCAGAAAGTAATGAGAAATGTCAATCAAGGATGTTCGAAGAACTGGAGATCAGAGAGCAAAAAGTCCTTTGATCTTACTTTGAGTAAAGGAGATACCGAATTGGCAAATGTTACTACAAAATACAATAGAAATCCCATTAACTGAAAAAAAATTATATTTTAGCCTGACGCTCAATAGGAAAAATAGAGTTTATTATCACGCAACCTCAGTAACAATTCAAGCTCCACAGGAAAGCTAAAAATCAACTGGATTATACAGCCTTTCAACTCACTATAGAATATAACTTCGGTCCATTGCTTTGAAGTTGTGCTAAAAAATTCATGGAACAACTTTAAAATTAAAACCATAAATGTTGTTTCGTGCAGTTCAGCAATGGTCACTTGATATTAGCTGATAATAAGAATATTGGAGCCACCATGATAATCGAAAACAGTCTTATATCCCTTAATAGCTCCCAGTGTGACAACATCTGAGAAGAGAAGCAGTATTTCCAAATATATTCAGTGATGATCTAAGTTTCTAACTTATTCCACTTTCTTATATTTCAATATAACAACTTATTCATTGGTGCAAAGGAAACATTCAGTATGCACTATTCAACCTGCTGATTAATTTACCAGCCTGTTACCTCAAGAAGCCCCTTATATTAACTCATTCATTCAGCAGTTTTCTTTGAGTTATCACTGTTTCAGTCAGCATTCTAAGTTCCAGAGGCCCTTGACTAAAGAAGACGATAGACAAAAATTTTGCCTTTTGGAAATTACAGGTTAGTATGGGAGGCAGATAGTAAAAACAACAACAAAAAATAAGTTTCACAATATTATAGAGGCTTGTAAGTATATGCAATAAACTTGAGGCAGGAATTGAGAATTAGTTGCATGTACTGAGTTAATGTAAATTGTAATCAGGGAAAGTCTCACTGAGAAGATGGCATCTGACAAAAAATTTGAAAGAAGTGAAGTGGGAAATTATGAGGATATCTGTGAAAGGGGATTATAGGTAGAAGGAATAGCCAGAGTAGAAGTCCTGAGTCAGGAATGTAACTCTTGAGTTTAGAGTTAGCAAGGAGGATAGAGTGTGTCTCTGGTGGAGGGAGATGAGAATAGATGAGGTAGGCGAGATGAAACCAGAGGCCACGTCATGGACATGAAGCTATATGTTCATGGGCACCCAGCCAAAGACAAATACTGGTCGTTCTTGTGTGCCATGAATCATGTTACTCAGACTTTCTTTCTTTCTTTTTTTTTTCTTTTTTTGAGACAGAGTCTCACTCTGTCGCCCAGGCTGGAGTGCAGTGGTGCAATCCCGGCTCACTGCAACCTCAGCCTCCCGGGTTCAAGTGATTCTCCTGCCTCAGCCTCCTGAGTAGCTGGGACTACAGGCGCCCGCCACCACACCCGGCTAATTTTTTTCTTTTGCATTTTTAGTAGAGATGGGGTTTCACCGTGTGAGCCAGGATGGTCTCAATCTCCTGGCCTCGTCCTGTCCTGGCCTCCCAAAGTGCTGGGATTGTAAGCATGAGCCACGGCACCCAGCCACATGTTACTCAGACTTTCAATCAGGTTTTTTCATCTAGCATTATGAATGTATTTTAGACAATTCCATATGCAAATATACTAATATGGATAATTAATATGCTATTAAAATATTTCTTTTATTTATAACCCTAAAAGTTTAAAATTTACTTGGTATAGGTATAAAATGATTTCTTCTGTCTTAGATATGTAACAAAAGATATTTGATAGAGATGGCTTTTGCATAATAATATTATTTTAAAATATCAATATTTTGGATATAAAAAGAAGACTAATTTTGGAATAATAATATCCAAGAATACAGTTTATAATGCTCATCCTCCAAGAGAGCCCTCATGTATTTTAACTCCAGATAATTTCCACTCACATTGTACCATGGTTGGTCTGGATGTCAAATAATATATGGCAGAAGTAAAATATGTCACTACTAAGATTAGGTTATAAAATACTGATATGTGATATTTTCATATTGCATGTGCTCTCTCTCTTTCTGTCTCTCTCTCTCTCTCTCACTGTTACTCTCATCACCCACTCTGTGACAGCCAAGAGCCACCAAAGAACTGATGTCTGCCAAAACCCATATGAAGGAGCTTGCATACAGGTTCACAAGCCTCATGTAAGCTTTGAGGTGTCAGCATCACCAGCTAACAGTTTGGCTGCAATCTCTTAGTTTCTAGAGCCAGAAGTTCTCTTCTAAGCTACTCCAAGAATTTCAGTCTTGACCCTCAGAAACTGTAAGAGAAAGAAATATGTGTTGTCTTAAGCTCTTACACTTTAGGATAATTTATTATTCAGCAAAAGAAAGCTGATTTTTTTGAACCAACATTTCTGTTTGGAACCAAAAGCGAGATGCAAGAAAACAAACTTGAAATGTGAGAGTGAGTTTGAAACTAGAAAGTAGACCTTGAGGAGAATTACGGTTGAGGAGAATTACCTTGAGGAGAAAGCCCAGAGTGCTTTGAGGAAAACTGTTAGAAGCCTTCTGCTCTTGGAGAAGGCTGTGCATAAAGGGTGGCAGAAAAGAGGGACAAACGTTATTAGAAATTAGAGAAAGGAGATTGTTTTAATATAATGGCAGAGAGCTTAGCAACACCATACTTAATTAAAGTTAATTATTAAGTCATAAATGGTTGACCAGGCTAAGGCGGTCATATGCTGTGACACATCCGAAATCTTATTCTGCTTTGCAAGCTAACAATGGAGACTGTCACAATTACATTGATGCTAGCAGAAGCTTTCAAACTCCTAGGTCAGAGAAAAAGAACTTCTTTTCCTCAAAATACTGAATGCAGCACAAGTTTCACATTTGCTTCAATGTTCCTTGTTCCTCAAGTCCCAGGGGTGATGCAGTGGCTCAGGGGGATGTTGCATAGGAAGGGAGTTTTGTCACAGCGAAAGAAATAATTTAAAAGCAAGTAAAGAAACAGACAAAAAAAGAAAACTCCCAATCTTATGAGAGAACTGCTAGCAAACTGTGGTAGACAAAATAACGTTTCCTCTCAAAAATAACTGTGTGTTAATGTCTAGAACGTGACTTGTGAAAAGAGATACTGCAGGTGTAATTATGTTAAGGATATTGAGATGGGGAGGTTAGCCTGAAATATTCAGGTGGATACAAGGTAAGGAGAAGGGTCCTCCTGAATAGTCAAAGAGAGAAAGCAGAAGAGTCAGTGTCAGAGTGATGCATCATGAGACAGACTTGAGTGGCCATTGCTGGTTTTGAAGACGGAAGAAGGAGCTGAGAAAAGCAAAATCCAAAAACCAAACCAAAACAAACAAACAAACAAAAACAAACAGCTTTTCCCTAAAGCCTCCAGAAAAGAAAGCAGCCCTGCTTGTACTTGTATTTTAGCCCAGTGAGAGGCATTTTGGACTTCTGCCCTCCAGAACTGTAAGATCGTAAATTTATGTTGTTTTAGATCACCAAGTTTATAGTAACTTGTTATAGCAGCCTTAGGAAACTGTTACAGTCTTTGGTACCTAGAAGTTGTGTGCTGATCTAAAAAATATATTTAAAAAAATGTGAAAGTGGCTTCGTAATTGAAAAATGGCCTGAGGCTGGAAAATTTTGATGATCAGGCTACAAAAAAGCTTAGATTGGATTGCACTGGCTGTTAGTTGAAATACAATCATTTAAGATCTTGTTGGTGAAATTTCAGAAGAAACTGATGATCATGGCACAGAAATCATATGTCACCTTAGAGAACTGCTAAATTATTGTCTGCAGACTATGGCTAAAAACATGGACCTTAAAGGTATTGCTATTGAGAACTCAGTGAGAAATGAGAAACACGTTATTGGAAATGGGAGGAAAGGAGGTACTTGGTATATAGCAGCAGAAAATTTACTGGGATAGTGTCCTACAATTATGCAGAAAGCAAACTTTGTAAAAGAAGAACTTGGATAGTTAGTTGAAGAGATTTCCAAAGAAAATGTTAAAGATGTGACCTGGTTGCTTCTTGGTGCTTATAGGAAAATGTGGGAGAAAAGACATACACTGAGGGAAGAATTATGAAGTAGAAAGAACCAAAACTTGATTATTTGAGAAATTCTGAGCCTATTCAGATTGCAAAAGATGTTCAATTTAGAGGTTCACTGTCAAGGAAGCATGCTTTAAAACTAGCATTTGACTGGAAAGCTTTTTGTAAGTGCCTAAGAAGAAACTAATAGTTACAGTGTTATTCACATAGAAATCTCTTGAAAGATGTTAGTGAATCAAAGAACAGGACAGCTATCTGGAAGAAGACAGGGAGAGAAATCATTAAGAAAATATCTGTGTGATAATATCTTGACTAATAGAGTGAATTCTCGTGACATATACAGGAGACTCACAAGGGTTTTGAAAAATTTTTACCAGCAGAAACTCTACCAGCTGAGATAGAAAGAGACAGAGAAAGGATGAAATAGTAAAAGAATGTTGGTCCCAAAATTCTACAAGCACAAAACGGATAACATTACTTAGCTGACATGTTCTGCATTTCTTAAAAAGAAGAGATGGTTCCAATGGCAGAGCTACCATCCTCTGAGCAAGTAGAGCCAGGAGTCAAAGAATATTATTACTAGGTCTTGAGACCTTGTGTCATTTGTTCAACTGTATTTCAAAATTTTGGACTGTTGAATACTTGTTTTCTTTCATTTTCTCACAGTTTTAAAAGGAAATATATATATATTAACTAGTGACTACTAAAATATATAGTTAATATAGTATATGACTGCTATTTTATCCTCAACTACTGTTGTATGTTGGGAACAGATAACTTGTTTTCTAGTATCACAAGCCCATTGATGGGATTATCTCCCAGGATTAATTACATCCAGAGCTTTATTCATACCTGATTTAGATGATTTAGAGAGTAAGATTTGAGACTTTGAGCTGAACAGACACAGATGACATTTTGGATTTAAATTTATGCGTTCATTGGTTGAAAATTTGGAGATGTTGCTATGGAGTGATTGCATTTTCATGTGGGATGGAACTGAATCTTTGGAGGCCAAAGAGTAGACTATAATAAGCAGAATAATGGCCTCTCATTGATACCCATGTTCTACACTCTGGAACCTGTGAATATGTTGTTTGTCTTGCATAGCAAAAGTAACCTTTCAGAAGTGGCTGAATTAAAGATCTTGAGATAGGGATTATCCTAAATTATTCTGGATTCTCCTGTAATTACAAGGGTCCTTATAGGTGAGATAGGAAGGCAGACCATTCGATGTTAGGGTGAGTTAGTATGAGAAAGATTGGATCAGCCATTTATGGCTTTGAAGATTTAATGGTGCCATGAGCCAAGGAATACAAGCAGCTTTTAGAAGCTGTACATGTCAAGACAATTGATTCCCCTTTAGAGGATCTAGAAAGAAATGCAGCTGCTCTGACATTTTGACTGACATTTTGATTTCAGCCCATTGAGATAAATTTCTGACTTTTGACCTTCAGAAATGTGAGATAAGGATGTCAGAGATGCAGCTATACCAGAGACTTACAGAGAATCATCTTACAATGAGATTTCCAATCAGTGTTGAACGTGCTTCCTTGTTTCCTCTTGTTGCTTATCATAATGTCACAGGAGGGAGATAAAACAAAGGAGGGACTAGTAAACAAAATATTAACACTTGATGGTTTTGAACATTTTTAGTGTTTTCCTTTCACAAAGGATGATAACTTTCTGAGGAAAGATAAAGTTAGAGACACTCCTAGGAAAATACAGACCAAAGATAAAGCTGAAGATGTGACTAAAATATCTTTGGTGGAGACCTCAGAAAAATCAAAGGTTGTATGTCAGACAAAAGGCCCTCTAAAGAGATAGAATGTGTGCCTCATATTTCCTTACAATCAAACAATAGAGTTTTTAAGAAGCGTAAGGTCACTGTCCCTCAGCCTTCCCAGATGAAATGCAAAGTACAGAAGGTCTCATCCTCAAGAGATGATGAACGTGGATTTTATCTAATGGTACAGATCTTAATAAGATTTACACACTTTTTAAAGGAATTTCAGATTCAGATATGGTACCATATTGAACTGAAAAGGACAAAAATAACACAACATGAAAAGATGGCTTTTGTCCCACAAAATTCTATCAGCAGCAAGTGAGTGAAAAGCAACCCATGGTACCTTTCATTAAAAAGGAAGGAGGACTCCGGCTGGGCGCGGTGGCTCACGCCTGTGATCCTTGGGAGGCGGAGGCGGGTGGAACACGAGGTCAGGAGATCGAGACCATCCTGGCTAACACGGTGAAACCCTGTCTCTACTAAAAATACAAAAAATTAACCTGGCGTGGTGGCAGCACCTGTAGTCCCAGCTACTCGGGAGGCTGAGGCAGGAGAATGGCGGGAACCTGGGAGGCGGAGCTTGCAGTGAGCCGAGATCGCACCACTGCACTCCAGCCTGGGCGACAGAGCGAGACTCCGTCTCAAAAAAAAAAAAAAAAAAGAAAAGAAAAACAGAAAGGAGGACTCACAGGGTGGTGCCAAGAACCTAGAAAAGTTATTTGTTGGCCTTGAGATATAATTACAGAATTTACAGCATTTCACTTGCTGACTTTTATATACAGCTTTGCACACGACTACTTTTTCCTTCCTTTTTAAAACATGTTATCTGTGCCAATCACATCATCATACATTGGGTGTATTAAGAGCAGATAACCTGTCATGTTAGTTTCAGAGATGAAGAAAAACTGTATTCATGGGGTTGTACTTAAGAAACCATACCCAAGGAACCTCATTCACTACTGTACTAGGGGTATAGATCCAGACTTGAGCTGATGCTGTAATGGGATAAGACATTAGGAGGTCCTTTATGAGGAGATAATTGTATTTCACTTACAGGAAAAACATAAATAACTGGAACCAGGAAGGACTGGAATAACAAGCCTCCAATGTATCCTCCAAAGATTCCTTTCAAGGCATTCACACTTTTAAGTCGTCATCTGTCATATTTTACCGGGGTTTTTCAATGTGCTGAACAGCATGTGGCAGAATATTGCTCGTCTTCTCTCTCTCTCTCTGTCTCTCTCTGTCGTTCTCTGTCTCTCCTTACTCTTTCTAGTAGAAATGAGCTGTCATTTTTGGAGCAGCTATATGAAGAGGATCATATGGTGGCAAGTAACTAACATTTTCAGGCAAAGCTTGTGAAACTGTGGCCTGCCAACACTTAGGTGGGTGATCGTGGAAGAAGATTCAGAAGCTACAGTTAGATCTTGAGATCCTTGCTGCTCCAGAGGAGAGCTGAGATCTTGTTACAAGCGCTGAGCTAAAACCACACAGCTCAGTTGCCGCTAGATTCCTTCAGAAATTGGGTGAGATAATAAAGTTTCACCGCAATTTCCTAAGCAGTAATATAATACTTATCCAGCTTTGTTTTTGTTGTTTTCAAATTACCTTACTTTGAAACAACTACTATCACTTTAAGACACAGGAAATCTCAGTCTTACAGAAAAGGTAAAATTCAAATGTCTTTTAAAATGATAATAGAAAATACAATAAATATGTTAGATGAATAAAATTTAGGGCAAAACTCAATCCAATGTGAAGCATATTTTTAAAAAGATAATGTGTAAAATTCACTCTAAATAGCTGTGAATGCCTTCTGCTTATACTTTTTATTTGCAGTCATTTATTTTGTACTGCTGATTTTGTTCTTTCTTCAACTGTGAATTAAAAAGTAAATAAACAGTAAACTGCTGACTACATGAAACATCACAAATGTGACGTCTTGCTGCCCTTGCCTCGAAAAGCGGAAAAATATACCTAAAGTTTTCTGAACATATTTTTTATTCCTAGTTTGAATTTTAAAGAAAAAGATAAATTTACATGAACTAACAAATCATAATAAAAGTTAATAATTTTAATTAATTGGAAAATGCAGTCTGGAACATAAAAATAGAATGACTATTTTATTATAATTCATCATACAGTTATAATACAGAGAAAGTAAAGCAAGAGTATTAATTTTAAAGAGGCACTTTTCTCTGTGATAACAATTTATCTGAGTATTTTATCCTTGAGTATAACTTTTTAAATGTGCAATTTACAAAGTTCTGCAAAATGCCTCATTTGTACAGGCTCATGCAAAGCTCTGGATAATTGTTAAGTAAGATTCTTCTATTTTCGTTACCAGATATCAGTTTCTTTGTCTATTTGATGCCACGGTTTTATTAAAGTTGTTTTACTGCGTCTTAAATTATACTCCAATGCAATTCAGTTGTCTCATTTAAGATGGAAAAGTATGATCTGGAAATTTTAAGTGACTTACTAGAGCACAAATGCTATTTTACTGTCAGAAGTAAAATTTGAATTGTCATTACTTAAGTGTAAAACTTTTGCTTTTAAAAGTTATTCAGTAACTTAGTCACTTCTTTACACATATCTACACTTTTTTAGACATCCTCTTTCAATAATTCTTGTTTACTCTAAATATTGTCATTGCTTTGTAGTTTCTTGTGTCTTAATAATACTAATACATTTTATAATTGAGACTAAAAATACAAATCA
>NW_016803880.1:7758066-7803585 GCF_001698545.2 Rhinopithecus bieti | reverse complement strand
TTCTGCAAAATGCCTCATTTGTACAGGCTCATGCAAAGCTCTGGATAATTGTTAAGTAAGATTCTTCTATTTTCGTTACCAGATATCAGTTTCTTTGTCTATTTGATGCCACGGTTTTATTAAAGTTGTTTTTACTGCGTCTTAAATTATACTCCAATGCAATTCAGTTGTCTCATTTAAGATGGAAAAAGTATGATCTGGAAATTTTTAAGTGACTTACTAGAGCACAAATGCTATTTTACTGTCAGAAGTAAAATTTGAATTGTCATTACTTAAGTGTAAAACTTTTGCTTTTAAAAGTTATTCAGTAACTTAGTCACTTCTTTACACATATCTACACTTTTTTAGACATCCTCTTTCAATAATTCTTGTTTACTCTAAATATTGTCATTGCTTTGTAGTTTCTTGTGTCTTAATAATACTAATACATTTTATAATTGAGACTAAAAATACAAATCAGAAAGCAATTAAAAAGAATGAAATCATTAAATCTGCATCATTTAAAATCAGGTTTTCTGTGTTTTTCATTTTGAAGTTTCTTTATTAATGTCGAAAAACTGTGATTTCTTCCTTTCTTTATATTTCAAAAGGTTTTTTTGCAAAGTAAAATATTGATGTGTACTCTGATTTTACACGTGCAATAGTTTCTATATAAAATAATTAATTAATGAGGAATATGTTATAATTCTGATGTTTTCACCAAATTCTTACTAAATACCTCCACCTGTATAATTTTAATTACATGTAATTTAACAGCCTGAAATAATGGCTGTATCTTTTTGTAAATCCTTATGTACAATCAGGTTCTTATTTTCCTTAGTCTCTTACTTTATTGCCAATGCCTTCTCCAAATATAAGTTTTAAAATAAATGTGATGTCTTAAAATACTTTTATTTTGGCAATACTAAGATCTACTCCAAGTCTTTGCTGTTGTCTTTTTTTTTTTTTTTATAAGTTTTTTCTTTTTACTTTTCCCATTTTATTTTTGAATTACCTTCAGGATTAAAATGAAACAATTTGCATGACTTTATCACAGGCCATGAGAACTTAATGTGAGGCTCCTGTGGATCTGAATGGGCACTCCTTCCAGACACCTAGTTTGTGGGAGCAGTAGAGATAGAGACTATAAGACAGGTGTGTGCCTCCCTGCATCTCTATGCTTGATGGTGTGTTTTAGCCACTAGAATGTAGTCAGATGTTGTTCCTGCCTGCCACATGTGCAGAGTTTTTAATGCCTAGGAATGTCCTTAAAGGGATGTGGTTTTTGAGCTGGTAGATTAATAGCCCAGCTTCTTTTCTGTAAGGAGTATAATAGTGGTATCGAGTTCCAGTTTTCATGCAGCCAACTTGCCAGTTATGAAACTCTATTGGTTTTCCTCCCTTCCTGTATCATTTTCAGACTCCCTGCATACTTCTTGAAATCACTTCTCAAATAGAAGTCTGAAATGTGAATTGTTGTGTCAGGTTCTACATTTGGAAGATCTTAGACTAGGACAACTAATATGCTTCAAACTCCCAATGATAATGTATGGACAAGAAGACAGCTCTGTCCTCTAGGCTGTGCTTTTAGTGCCAACTTTCTTAATAACATCACCTATTCTGCTGACACTCACTCTGGAGGAAATAAAACTTTAGAGCCCCTGGCTAAACAGGATCTGAGAGGAAAGTAAAAGATCAAGGAGACAGAATCATTATGTCTGTGTGGCAATGCCATATTTTGGAAACCTTTAATTTTTTAGCCTGAGAAAATGCATTTTGAATCATCAACTAATTTTGGAGTATTTACTCAAATGTAGAGAATAAAATGTTTTCTATTTATATGAGGGCGTAGAAGGGAATTCACCAGAATTTCAGGATTTGTTTGAAAGTGAAGGGGATGTTTTTGTTGACTAGAACTGAGAGTTCAAAACAGCTCCTTTCCTGAGTGGTCTCTGAGATCATGGGATCAGGTCTCCCCAAAGGTTCTCAACTGCAAAACACAACAGATATATCACCTATCACCAGGTGATAGGAGACGGGTCCTTCTGGTCACCAAGCACTGCAAAACTCTAATGCAAGGTGAGCTGCATATGCTGCAAAAGCATGGCTCTGGAAATACCATCTGTGTTATAGAACCTGGGCACTAACTAGAGAAGCTGCACATACTAGGGGCTTGGTGCTAGAAATTCACCCTTTTTCCCGCAGGACTCTAGTATGAGAGAATCTGTACATTCCATGTAGCTTGGCACTGAAAATCTCATCCATACTCAGGTACCCTGGCACAAGCAGAGATTTACATGCTTTAGAATGTTGGTTTTGGAAATGCAAACCTTGCTACTAGTGGAACTTAGTGCAGTAGAAACTGCATATGCTATAGAAACTTTTCCAAAATAAAAGATGTAATTCAGGATCTTGGTGCAAGAGTTACTGTGTATGCTGCAGAAACCTGGTGCTGGAGAAATTGCCTATGAGCAGTTGCTGGGATCTGAAGCTCCATTATATAACGCAAGTGCTCAATGGATGAAATTAACTATACAATAGGAGATGGGTGTTGGCACACACTGGAACCATCATGTCCTCATTCAATGTCCGGGAGTGCCTTTTACCAACAAAGATTAACGTCTTAACAGCTAGCAAATAGAAAATATTTAATTTGCTATGATCCATTCTCACAGAGAAGAAATGAAAGATGAATATGAGATGGAAGGCAAAATATTGAAAACTGGAATACTAGAAGAGAACAACTGCAATAGAACAAAATTCAAATTGCATTTATAAAAAGTAAGAAATTTGTGGGAAAAATTTGCTTACAGTCTGAGCAAGTCTTTTAACTGTAAATTTAAAGTATTTTTAGATCAACTGCAAAAGGCTTAAATAAATTAAAAATACAGCGTCTTCGTGGATTGGTGTAGAAATATGTTTAAGCTGTAATTCTTTCCAAATTTACCTATGAACACAACACAATCACCCAAAATAATCATACGATTTTGTGGAAGTTGTCAAGCTGATTATACACAAAAAAAGGTGAGTGGCTCAGCATAAGAAAACAATGTTGAAGCAAACAGAGCAAAATTGCAGGATTTACATCATCTGAATTTATAATGTCTTATAAAGTTATAACAATTAAGGTAGGGTAGTGCTGGTGAGGAACAGACAAATAGGTCATTGGAGCAGAAAAGAGAGTGCAGAGTTAATGATAAACAAACATACAGATAAATAAATAAAATTCTGATATTAGATTTCACTGAAATTATTATTTTAAATATTGTTAAGAAAAGTAATGACAAGCCACAGACTGGAAAAAAATAATTGCAATACATATATCTTATGGAGAACTTTTATTTAGAATATAAAAAGAGTTCTCAAAACTCAATAATAAGAAGGTACAAGACACTAGTAAATGGCAAAAAAAAAAAAAGGATGGATCTTTAAAAATCAATTAGTAGTTTAATGGGAACATTGAATCTATAAATTACTTTGGGCAGTGTGGCCAATTTCACAATATTGATTCTTCCTATTCATGAGCATGGTAAGTTTTTCCATTTAGTTTGTGTCCTCTCTGATTTCCTTGAGCAGTGGTTTTTAGTTCTTGAAGAGGTCCTTTACTTCCCTTGTTAACTGTATTCCTAGGTATTTTATTCTCTTTGTAGCAATTGTGAATGGAAGTTCATTAATGATTTGGCTCTGTGTCTGTTGTTGGTGTGTAGGAATGCTTGTGATTTTCGCACATTGATTTTGTATCCTAAGACTTTGCTAAAGATGCTTGTCAGCTTAAGAAGCTTTTGAGCTGAGACGATGGGGTTTCCTAGATATAGGATCATGTCATCTGCAGACAAAGACAATTGACTTCCTCTCTTTCTATTTAAATATCCTCTATTTCTTTCTCTTGTCTGATTGCCCTGGCCAGAACTTCCAATACTATGTTGAATAGGATTGATGAGAGTGGGCATCCTTTTCTTGTGCCAGTTTTCAAGCAGACTGTGTCCAGTTTTTGCCCATGCAGTATGATATTGGCTGTGGGTTTGTCATAAATGGCTTTTATTATTTTAAGGTATGTTCCTTCTGAATACCTAGTTTATTGAGAGTTTTTAACATGAAGCAATGTTGAATTTTATTAAAGGTCTTTTCTGCATCTATTGAGGTGATCATTTGGTTTTTGTCTAGTTCTGTTTATGTGATGAATTATGTTTATTGCTTTGTGTATGTTGAATCAGCCTTGCATCTTGAGAATGAAGCTGACTTGATCATGGTGGATAGGCTTTTTGATGTGCTGCTGGATTCAATTTACCAGTATTTTATTGAGGAATTTTACATCTATGTTCATCAGGTATATTGACCTGAAGTTTTCTTTTCTTTCTTTCTTTTTTTTTTTAGGTATTTTTTTCTGAAGTTTTTTTTTTTTTTTTTTTTTTTTTTTTTTTTTTTTTTTTTTTTTTTTTTTTTTTTTTTTTTTTTGGTATCTCTGCCAGGTTTTGGTGTCAGGAAGATATAGAACCAAAAAAGAGCCTGTGAAACCAAGAGCCTGTGAAACCAAGTAAGCAAAAAGAACAAAACTGGAGGCATTAGGCCACCCAACTTCAAACTATACTACAAGGCTAAAGGAACCAAAACAGTATTGTACTGGTACAAAAACAGACACATAGACCAAGGGAGCAGAATAGAGAACTCACAAATAAGACCACACATCTACAACCATCTGATCTTCAACAAACCTGACAAAAACAAGCAATGGGGAAAGTGTTCCCTGTTTATTAAATGGTGCTGGGAGAACTGGCTGGCCATATGAAGAATATTAAAACTGGATCCCTTCCTTACATCTTCTACAGAAATTAACCCAAGATAGATTAAAGACTTAAATGTAAAACTCAAAACTATAAAAACTCTAGAAGAAAATTAGGAAATACCATTCAAGACATAAGCATGGGCTAAGACTTCATTAAAAAAAAAAAAATCAAAAGCAATTGCAACAAAAGCAAAAATGGACAAATGGGGTCTAATTAAATTAAAGAGCTTCTGTACAGCAAAATAAACTATCATCAGAGCAAACAGACAGCCTACAGAATGAGAGAAAATTTTGGTAATCTATCTATCTGATGAAAGTTTAATATCTAGAGTCTATAAGGAACTTAAACAAATTTGCAAGAATAAAACAAACAACCCCATTAAAAGTTAGCAAAGGACATGAACAGACATTCTTCCTAAGAAGACATTTATGTGGCCAACAAACATATGATAAAAAGCTCAACATTACTGATCATTAGAGAAATGCAAATCAAAACCACAGTGAGATATCATCTCATGGCAGTCAGAATGGTTATTATTAAAAAATCAGGAAACAACAGATGCTAGTGAGGTTGTGGAAAAATAGGAACACTTTTATACTGTTGGTGGGAAGGTAAAGTAGTTCAACGATTGTGGAAGACAGTGTGTGATTCCTCAAAGACCTAGAACCAGAAATACCATTTGATCCAGCAATCCCATTACTTAGTATATACCCAAAAGACTGTAAGTCATACAATTATAAAGATACATGCACATATATGTTCATTGCAGCACTATTCACGATAGGAAAGACATGGAATCAACCCAAAAGCCCATTAATGATTGACTGGATAAAGAAAATATGGTACGTTATATACCGTGTAATACTATGCAGCCATAAAAAGGAACAAGATCATGTTCTTTGCAGAGACATGGATGAAGCTGGAGGTCTCATCCAGAGACATGGATGAAGTTCATTATCCTCAGCAAACTAACACAGGAACAGAAAACCAGATACCACATATTCTCACTTATAAGTGGGAGCTGAACAATAAGAACGTATAGACACAGAGAGTGGAACAATATACATTGGGGCCTGTCACTTGGGTTGGGGGAAGACAGAGCATCAGAAAATAGTTAATACATGCTGGGCTTAGTACCTAGATGATTAGTTGATGGGTGCAGCCAATCACCATGGCACACGTTCACATATGCAACAAACCTACACATCATGCACATATATCCTGGAACTTAAAATAAAATAAAATAAAAATTAAATTAATAAAATCAATTGGGACTTGGAGGCAAAGCCGGGAGGATTGTTTTCAGGAGTTTGAGACCAGCCTGGGCAACATGGCAAGACCTCGTTTCTACAAAATACAAAATAGTAGCTATGTGTGGAGATGCATGCCTTTTGTCCCAACTACCTTGAAGGCTGAGGTGGGAGGATTGCTTGAGTTTAGAGGGTTGAGACTGCGGTGAGCAATGATTGCACCACTGTACTCCAGACTGACAACAAAGCAAGACTCTGTCTCAACAATAACGAAATACATAAAATAAAATAAAGTTGTAATATAGTAATACAATTAAATCCTATTCTACGATAAAAAGAAGAAATAACTGTTGCACACAAGAGGGATTAATTTTCGAAGCGTATGTTGAATGAAATAAGCCAAACATTATTCGTATGCAATTTGAAAAGACCAAAACTAGACAAAAGAACAAAAAGCAAATGAGCTATTGCTTGGGCCTAGGATGGAGCCGTTGACTCCGTTTGGCAGGTGGAAACCTTTCAAGATAAGAGTCACTTGGGTGCTAATATTGAATCATACACTTAAATGATGTGTAGCTATAAAGATTATTAACAACAACAGCAAGGAAAAGCACTTCGTCTATCTTATGATGAAGATTCCTTTACTTCTCAAAATGTCCTTTCTTCACGCATTGCTCAGTCAGTCATCAACGTAGAGTGCTCTATGTTTATCCTCTGTCAAGGAAGGAGCTTTGTACTGTTAGACATATTTTAATTCCTTTAAAATTAGAGCTGTGTTTTTCTCAGTCAGGGTTTACTATAAGGTCTTAAGTAGCAAATATGAACATTAGTTATTCCAGGAGAAAACAACAGAGATTAAAAAAATAAAAAATTAGAAATAAAATTTTAATTTTTCTTTAATAGCAAAATAAAAGAAACTTTAAGTGGAATCCAGTACACTACATGATAAAAAGGTAAACCTTACTTAACGAAAAATTCTATGGCTTGTGTTGTTTTTGAGAAATCTTAATATGTTTAGTATATTTTGAGTTTTAAATAATTCTTAAAAGAATAAAATGTTTTATACTTTACTGAGGAGGTAAATGCTAAGTATCTGAGACATTCAATTATTCGTAAAAACTCATTCTCAGAGACACAAAAGTGTTTGACTAATATATGTATTTAAATATTTCAATATATTATAGAAAGCTTGACTTATCAATGTATAAACATATTTTTAAAACAGTGTTAGGGCCATGTGTTTTAAAGTTCACATACCTATTTATGGTCAGTGAATTATTAAAGAATTAGAACTATCCAAACTGAGAGAAGTGAAAGATAATATATTTCAGAAAATTAAGTGTAGCATACAAGTCAGGTGATTGAAATTATTCACTTTGTTACAGATGGCTCATAGCCAATTAACCTTTCAAACTAAATAATATTATTCAAAGACAGATGATGACAAGTAAAATGATAATTATAAACTCGGGTTTTTACTGGAACGTTCTAATGAAAACGTAAAATAAATTAATAGAAAACAGTTTAGATGTGCTCTTGTTTGAAGGCATATTGATTTTCTCATATGTGAAGGGCATACCCTAATGGTTCTATCCAAGGTCTGCATTTTCTTAATAAGAAAAATGAAAGGGAGGATGAAGAGAGAGTGACAGGGTTCTCCAAAAGTACTTCGTTTCAACCTCCAGATTTTTTTTTTCTAAACAGGGAAATGGTAAATATTGGAGCTTGTTTCCCCCACCTCCCCGACACTTTCGCTCTGTCACCCAGGCTGGAGTGCGGTGGCACCATCTCGGCTCACTGCAAGCTCCATCGCCTCCCGAGTTCCCGCCATTCTCCTGCCTCGGCCTCCCGAGTAGCTGTGATTACAGGCGCCGCCACCACGCCGGCTAATTTTTTGTATTTTCAGTAGAGAGCGGTTTTCACCGTGTTAACCAGAATGGTCTCTATCTCCTGACCTGGTGATACACCCGCCTCGGCCTCCCAAAAGGCTGGGATTACAGGCATGAGTCACCGCGCCTGGCTAATATTGGAGTATTTAATTTCTTAAGGCATATGGAAAAAATAAGGCAAAAAATGAATCTTGCTATTATTCCTGTTACATTTTTACTTAGGGCTGAGAGGGAAAGCTGTCATAGATCATACTTAGCTGTCATAGATCAGATAAGACATTTCCAATGAGAAATGAAAAATTTCATATGTCAGGTGAGAAATGGAACCAAAGAAACAAAGTATTGAGTTAATAGTTGTATGCATTCTACTATACATATAATTGTCAGAACTTTGTAAGATTCTTAATATTTTCTGTTCTATAAATTCAAGATCATAAAACATGAAAATTAAAGTGTCAATGTTTAAAATTACTTTCGTTCAATTTCATAGTACAGGTCTCCATTGAAGAAAATCACCTTGAAATTACGTGAACATTACTTCTGTCTCTCATCTGAGTAGCAAGGAAAAATATCCCTTACATTGGAGACAAAAAAATCTGGGACATCCATCAAAGGGACTAGTTTCCTTGGTGACATGAAGTTTGAAGTAAATAAAAATATATATTTAACTTCTTGCCTTCATCTCTTATGTGGGAGTTGAAGGTTGTTTCTACACAGAGGATTATCTTGGCTCTCCATAAACATTTCTTGAATGGAGAAGGCCTGATCATTAAAACTTTAAAATACCATACTCTGGCCTTCTCACACTGGGTTTCTCTTAAGAGGTGGATGAGCTGGTAAAGAAACACTTGCCTTCTTTTCTAATGATATCAGTTCTCTTGCATACTGATGTCTCACAGGAAATGGACTACTTGGATAATCAGTAACACATCACTTTATTTGCTTGATAGAATAGTGAATACAAGAAGTATTTTTGAGCTAAAATTTCCATGGATGTTGGAATGTCCATTGCATTCTTTAATAATTTATTTCTCACAACTATTTTAAGGGAGGTGTCATTACTTTTATTGACTAGAAAATGAAATCACAGAGCTATAAAGAAAAGAGATGCCTGATTCAGTAACAGTTGGTACATGGACACAATGGTCATGGAGCTTTGAATGTGGCACTTGAGTCTGACTCTCAAAACTCTGTATTTTCAATTATGTAACAGTTGAAGTTACACAGTACATCAAATAATGAAAAGGATGCTAGCCTGAATGGAACTTTCCTCTTTACAGGATGGTATTAGAGAAGATTTCAAAGAGAAAGTGAATTCCACTCAGTCTCCTAATCTTACAAAAATTGAATTAAACAGAGAAGAAAAGCCTTATTTATAAAACTGAAGTAAAAGATCCAACACTTGAAACTATATTTAACAAGAAATTTGAAAAACCCTGTATCTGCAAAAGTTTAAAACTCTCCTGAAAAACACCAAATAGATTTGAACACATGTATAAGCAATGATAAATAATGTTTTATTATAATCATGCCAGCTCTCATTCAGTTAATTTACACATTTAATGTGATCCTAGCAAAAGTACTATCAAGCTTAAATTTCTGGAACTAATAAATGTTCCTATGTTTTATGAAAATTTTGTGGATTAATAACAGGAGGGAATGCTAAGATCCTCATGAAATTGTGTAACCGGGAAGGAGGACTAGTGCTATTATAGAAATTCTCTAAGTAAAATAATTTGTTCCTTGAATTGTCAGGAAGTTTAGTGGGAAAAAGTGGAAAGAGTTAAAGTAGGCCCAATAAAATGTGAAACTTTAATGCATGAAAAGGTAGTGCTATTTGTTGATATTTTAATAAACGGCGTTGACACAAAAGGATAACCATTAGCAGTACAATAAAATTAGATCCATAACACATTCCAAACACAAGAGTGAATGTCAAAATGATCAGCCATATAAACATTAAAAAATAAAATAATAAAATACTGGAAAATACATAAGGAAATTCCTTCATACTCTGGGTATAAAAATAAAACTTTTAAACTATGCTTCAAAACTGGGTGAAGAAAAGATAAATTTGATTAACTCAGTTATGGTACCAAAACTTTTACATGCAAAATAACAAAATCCTAAGTAACTTCAAGAGTAAAATAAGAAACTGAAACAAATGTGTATCATAAAGGATTTATGCCACTAAATAACATTGTTATTTAATCACCTCCCACCCAGTAGCAGAATTAGTAGATTTTATGATAATTTTATTTTTAATTTTTTTGGGGAGTTATACATTTCTAAGTAGCTTTTAAAAGTTACTGGAAAAAAGGAATGAAAATCCAAGAGAAAAAATATGCAAAAGGTATGAACAGATAATATTAAAGCAATGTAAACATTGCCTTAGACATGTGCAAGATGTTCAATTTCATGCAATAAGAGATTTACAAGTTAAACCTAGATTGAAGCATTTTCTCATCTATTACATTTACAAAACTTCAAAATTTTGATAGAATACTGTACCAGTAAAACCATGGCAAATAACCACTCATGCATGGCCAAAGGGAAGGAGGAATGGTACAATTTCTATGGCTGGAAATACGGCAGTAAGCAGAGAAATTGACACAGTAAGTCCACTACTAAGAAATTCATTGAAATTACACACCTAAAACAATATGAAAATAATCACAGTTATTAATTGTAGCATCAACTGTAAGGTCACACTATTGAAAGTAATCTTAATGCTCACACATAAAAATAGCTAAATAAACTAAGGTATATCTACACAATTTTGTATAATGCAGAGATTTAAAAAAAACGAAAAATGTCTCTATCAACTGCTAAGGAACGATGGCAAGGATATATATTGTTAAGTAACAAAGTAGAAAGTGTAAAGTAGTATGAATAGTGTATTGCCATTCATAGTTAATAAGTCCTTTGGCAAAAATAAGCAAAGAAAAGATAAAGCAAATGTTATAAATTTGGTTATCTAAAGAGAATGATAAATGTAAGAAATAATGGGAGGGAAAGTGTTTCTAATTTTGTTTTGTTTTATTTTTATTTTTTATTTTATTTTATTTTATTTTTTGTTATTATTATACTTTAAGTTCTAGGGTACATGTGCATAACGTGCAGGTTTGTTACATATGTATACTTGTGCCATGTTGGTGTGCTGCACCCATCAACTCGTCAGCAATGAAATTATGTTACTAATTTATATATTTCAGTAGATATAAATGTTAATAAGAAATGAAAAAGAAAATTTCAACAATGCAAAAAGAAACAAATATATATATTAAATTGGTAACATAAATACCTTGAAGAAAAAAATAATACAAGTAACTTTGACATGTATCTGAATCCAAAGACAAAAACAACTTAGATATTTTGAAAAGGAAATTTGTTTGCTCTCATATGTTTATTGCACCACTGTGTACAATAGGTAAGATTTGGATGCACTCTGGGTGTCCATAAACAGATGAATGGATAAAGAAAATGTAAATATCCACAATGGAGTACCAGTCAGCCATAAAAACAAATGAGATCCAGTCATTTGCAACAACATGGATGGAACTGGAGATCATAATGTAAATGAAATAAGTCAGGCACAGAAAGACAAACAATGCATGCTCTCATTTATTTGTGGGATCTAACAATCAGAACAATTGAACTAATGGACACAGAGAGAGGATTGAGGACTATCATCAATAATAACTTAATTGTATATTTTTAAATAACTTAAAGAATGTAATTGGATTATTTGTAATTCAAAGTGTGAATGCTTGAGGGAATGGATACTCCATTCTCTCATTCTCTATGATGTGTTTATTTCACATAGCATGCCTGTATCAAAACATTCCATATACCCCATAAATATATATACCTAATATGTATCCACCAAAAATTGAAAAATAAATAAATTTTGATATTTTATATAAATACATTTAATTAACCAATAAAGATTGTATATATTCAGATTACTCAGTGTGATAACGTAATATATACAATATTGAGTAATAATTATCAAAGTAAATTGAGGCCTTCCTCTGAGAAAGAAAGATACTTTGAACCAGGCTTAATAGATTTGTTGCTCATAGTGTAGTTGGTATAACACTTTTGAAAAGATATTAAACAAAGGATAAATATATCAATATATTTGAGAATTCTCACTGTGGGTAATGGAGAATACATGTATGTAATGGCATAAGTTTAAATGGATATTGGAAGTATCAGAATAAACCCATAATTTTTGTTTTAGAGCTTTATCGGGATATAATGCATATACTCTTAACCCACTTAGAGTGTGCAATACAATGAAGGTTCCCAGAGTTACGTATCCATCACCACAATCAAGTTTAGAACATTTTCATTAGCCCCCAAATAAATTCCATAACCAATAATTGTTATTCCTTATTTCTCTAACTCCTCAACCACCAGTTCTCCTCTCCCCAAATTTCCTGGCCTTATACAATCACTTGTCTACATTTTGTCTCTATATGTTCGCATATCTAAACATTTAAATAATTATTGTATCTAACTTTGATTGTATATCCTTTGACCAAGATACCCTAACCCCTCTCCTACTTAGCTCAGTCTCTGGTAACCACTACTCAACTCTGTATTTCTATGAGATCCTTTTTTTAGATTCCACATATATAAGATCATGTGGTATTTCTGTGCTGGCTTATTTCTCTTAACATGAAATCATCCAGGGTCATTGATATTGTCACAAATGATGGGATTTTGTTCCTGTTTGTGACTGAATACTCTTCCATTATGTAAATATACCACATTTTCTTTAGTGATTCATCCGCTAACGGACACTTCAGTTGGTTTCATGTCTTGGTTACTGTGAATAATGCTGCAATGAATGTGGAAATGCAGGCATCCCTTCTACATACTGATTTAATTTTCCTTGGATTTGTATCCAGTACTGAGAGAGTGGATTGTATGGTAGTTCCATTTTTAAATTTTCTGAGGAAACTCCATGTTGTTTTTCATAATAGTGCTAATTTATATTCCCACTAACAGTGAAAATTTTGGCACATTATTTACAATGTTTATCTTCTGCCTTTTAGATAATAGTAATCTTAATGGAAATTAGGTAATATTTCATTTTGCTTTTGATTTGCAGTGTCCTAATGATAAGTGATGTTGAGCATATTTTAATATGCAGATTAGCCATTTGTATGTTTTCATTTGAAACATGTCTATTCAAGTCTTTTAGCCATTTTTAAAAGGGTTATTTGTTTTCTTGCTATTAAGTTCCTTATGTATTTTGAATATTAACTCCTTATCAGATGCATATTTTGCAAATTTTTTTCCGTTTTGTAGGTTGCCTCTTCACTGCTGTACAGACGCTTTTTCACTTTAAATAATATAATTTGTCTAATTTTTACTTCTGAGGTTTTAACCAGAAAATCCTTGGCCAGCCCACACGAATGTCATGGAGCTTTTCCCTAGTAGCTTTCATAGTTTGGGATCTTACATTTAAATATTTAATCCATTTTCAGGTGATTTTTTAATATGGTGAGGCATAGACAGTCTTGTTTATTCTTCTGCATGTGAATGTCCAGTTTTCACAGCACCATTTTTTGAGGAGGCTATCTTTTGTTCATTGGGTGTTCTTGGCACATTTATTGAAAATTAGTTGGCTACAAATGCACATATTTATTTCTGGGCTCTCTGTTCTGTTCCATCGGTCTATGTGTCTGCTTTTCTGCTACTACTTTAATGTTTTGGTTGCTATATCTTTACAGATAATTTTAAAGTCAGGTACTGTTATAATTTCAGCTTTGGCTATTTGGGGTTATTTTGTTATTTGATATGAATTTTAGGGTTTTTTTTTCTATTTATGTGAAAAATGCCATTGGTGTTTTGATAAGCATTGCATTAAATCTGTAGATTACTTCAGATTCATTTTAACAATATTCATCTTTCTATTTAATGAAAATGGAAAATATATATATTTGTGTTTTCTTCAATTTATTTAATCAATGTTTTATAGTTTTCAGTGTAAAGATCCTTCATCTCCTTGGCTAAATTTTTTTCTCGGGTTTTTCTAAAATAGCTATTGTAAATGAAATTGTCTTCTTCAATTCTTTTTTTCAGATAGTTTACTGTTAGTATATAGAAATGTAACTGAATTTTTGTATGTTGATTTTATATCTTGCAACGTTACTGAATTTATTTATTAATTCTAACTGTTTTCTGGTGTAATCCCTAGAGTTTTTTACATGTAAGATCATGTCATGCAAACATGGATAATTTACTTTTTTAATTTCTCTTTCAATCCCTTTTATTTCTTTCTTCTGTCTAATTGCTCTGGCTAGGACTTCTAATACTGTGTTGAATAGAAGTGGTGAAAGTGGGCATCCTTGTCTTGTTCCACATTTTAGAGGAAAAGCTTTCAACTTTTCTCTGTTCAGTACGGTGTTATCTCTAAGTTTGTAATGTATGGGTTTTATTGTGTTGAGGTACCTTTCTTCTATACCTAATTGTTGAGGGTTTCTTTTACTTTCATGAAGGGACGTTACATTTTGTAAAATGTTTTCTGTATGTATAAAATGTTTTCTGTATGTATAAATTATATTTCTAGCCTATTTTATTTATTTCATTCTGATCTTCATTATTTCCTTTCTTCTATTAATTTGGGATATAATTTGTTCTTGTTTTTTCAGTTCTCCTTTGGCCTTAATTCTATTAATGTGATGTATTATGCCTGTTGATTTGCATATGTTGAACTATCCTTGCATCCCTGGGATAAATCTTACTTGATCATGGTGAATGAATGTTTTAATTTGCTGTTGAATTAGGTTTACTAGTATTTGGTTGAACATGCTTGTATTATTCATGTTCAACAGGAATATTAGCCTGCAGTCTTTACTGTTGTGGCTCTGTCCCTTGTTCAGTTTTGGTATTAGGGTAATTCTGGAATCATAGAATAAGTTTGAAAGTATTTAACCCTCTTAAATTTTTTGAAATAGTTTGAGAAAAAATAGTATTAATTGTTTTTTAAAATATTTGGTATAATTCAGCAGTGAAGATAACACTATTAATTCTGAGTGTGTGTGTGTGTGTGTGTGTGTGTTTTGTATGGGGTTTTTTTAACTATTCAGTTTCCCTACTTGTTACTGGTCTGCTCAGATTTTCTGTTTCTTCCTAATTAAATTTTGGTAGGTTACATGTTTCAAGGAATTTATCCATTTTTTTAGGTAATTCATTTGTTGGTACATAATTTGTTCATGATAGTCTCATAATCCTTTCTATTCCTTTGGTATCAATTGTAATGTATTATTTTCATCTGTTATTTTATTTGAGTTTTCTCTGTTTTTCTTATTCTAGCTAAAAGTTTATTAATTTTGTTTATCTTTTTAAATACTAACTCTTCATTTTGTTGATATTTTGTATCATATTTCTAGCCCATTTTATTTCTTTCTCTCTGATTCTTACCATTTCCTTTCTTCTATTAATTTGAGGTATAGTTTGTTCTTGTTTCTTCAGTTCTCTGAGATGCAGTGTTTGTTTATTCAAGATCCTTTTTTCTTTTTGAATGCTAGAATTTATTGCTATGAATTTCCCTCTTAGGACTGTTTTTGCCATATTCTGTAGGTTTTGATATGTTGTACTTACATTTTGTTTCCAGACCATTTTTGAATTTTCCTTTTAATTTCTTCAATAACACAGTGGTTATTCAGGATTACATCATTTCATTTCCATATATTTGTGAAGTTTCTGAAATTCCTCTTGTCATTGATTTCCAGTTTTTTATCGTTGTAGTTAAAAATGATAGTTGATAGGATTTCAGCCTTCTTAACTATGTTAGGACTTGTTTTATGGCTTAACATAAGTGATATATACTGAAAAATATTGCTTGTTTGGTAAACAAAAATGTATTCTATAGCTATTGATATTTGGCTGGAATATTTGATAAATATCTGTTAGATCCATTTGGCCAATTGTGTAGTTAAAGTGTCTGGATGATCTCTCCACTGCTGAATGCAAGCTGTTCTAGTTTCCTACTACTATTCTATGGTAGTCTATCTCTCTTCACTCTATTATTATTTGCTTTATATAGTTAAGTGCTCTGATGTTATATGCATATAGATTTATAATTGTTGTGTCATATTGCTGAATTGACTCATTTATCATTATATAATACCCTTATTTTCCCTTTATACATTTTTAAATTTAAAGTCTATTTTATCTATAGCCACTCCTGCTCATGTAGCTTCCAGTTACATAGAATATCTTTTTCCATCCCTTCACTTTCAGTCTCTGTACATCCTTATAGGTACTACTTTCGTTGGCAGCATATAGCTGGTCTTGTTTTTTTTTTTCTTTTTTAATCCATTCAGCCACTCTGTATTTTGATTGGAGAATTTATTTATACTCAAGGTTATTATCGACAGCTGAAGACACAATCCTGCTATTTTATTAATTGTTTTGTTTAACAAATATTTTCTTTCATCTTCTTTTATTGTCTTGCTTTGTAGTTATGTTATTTTCTTTAGCATATTTTGATTGTTTGCTTTTCACTTTTGTGTTTCTACTATAGGTTTTGCTTTGTGGTTATTAAGATGCTTAGAAAATATCTTATGCTTATATTGCAAATTTTCAAAAAAACTTAGTTGTCATTATTTTTAAGACCTGGCTTTTAGCCTTCATATTGAAGATAAGTACTTTACATATAACCACTATAATAGTAGAATATTGTGAATGTGAACTTACTTTTACCAGTGAGATTTAGACTTTTAGAGATTTTCTGTGTTGTTTTAGCATCCTATTTTATAGTTTGAAGACCTCCATTTAGCATTTTTCTAAGGCAGGACTTGTTGTGATGAAATCCATGGAGTTCTTTCTCTTGGAAAGACTTTACTGTCTCCTTCATTGCTAAATAACAGATTTACTAGTTACCGTATTCTTGATTTGCAGAGGTTTTTTTTCTCTCTTTGATATTTTGAATATATCATCCTACTCTCTCCTGGCCTGTAAGTTTTCTACAGATAAGTCCACTGCTAGGAGTATTGGAGCTCCCTTATATGTTATTTGCCTCCTTGCTTTTATTGTTTTCAGGATCCTTTCTTTGTCTTCAGTATTTGACAGTTTTATTATAATATATCTTTGGGTAGTCATATTTAATTGAATCTAATTGGTGACCCTTGGACTTCTTGAACCTGGATTTTGCCCTGTTTTTCAAGGTTTGAAAAGTTTTCTTCTATTATTTCTTTAAATATATTTTCTACCACTTTTTCTTTCTTTACTCTCTTTTGAGTATCAGTGACTTGATTATTTGCTCTTTTAATGTCTCCTATGAATCCTATAAGCTTTCTTTATTCCTTTTATTCTTGCTTATTTTCTCTTTGACTTGCATATTTTCAAATAATTTGCCTTTGAGTTTATAAATTATATTTTCTTCTTGATTAATTCTATTGTTTAAATATATCAATTACATGTTTTAATTTATTCACTCTATTTTAGTTCTAGGATGTCATCTTGATTTTTTTTTTTTTACTATTTCTATTTTTCTGTTTGTATTCTCTTATAAATTACTGATTTGTTTCTCTGTATTTTCCTGAAATTTGCTGATATTTCTTAAAATAGCTCTTTCAAATTCTGTGTCAGAAACTTAACAAAAGTATGTATCTTTAGGGTGTCTCACTGTCATTTTCTTTTGTCTGTTTGGTGGCATCATACTTTTTTGGTTGTTCTTGTTTCTTATTCATGTTAAGATGTCTGCATATCAAACCCTTGGTACTTAGTCCAGATTTTACAAATTTTGGTGGGTATGGAATGTCGTTCAACAGTAAGCCTATGTCCATGACTCCTGCAGCCATTGTTGCAGATGGTCATTCCCTAGGTCTAGGAATGCTGCATTCAGCCCTCACTGGTTGCTTTGAGCTTCACCTTATTTCTTGTCTCTCACTGACCCCATGTAGTTAGATCTGCCAGCACTCTTAGTAATTCCCATGGGATGTCACAGAAGTGAACTTTCCATGAGAAGTCCCATAATGGTGTGGAATCTGGGCTTCCATCTCTAACTCACTTTTTCCACTATAAAAACCAAATAGTGGGTCCAGGGCATTTCTCTGTGTTTGGTGCTATGCCAGCTTAGTGGAAAGGAGGGTAGTGCAGTCACAGTGAACCATATCTTCTCCTTTTTGATTGTGGATTTGATAAGTTATGTAGTCTAACGGGGTGTCTTAACCTCACTTTCAAGTCTTGCAACATTCAGAGAGGTATTCTTGTCTAAGTATTTTCAAGTTGACTTTCTGTGGAGGGAAGTGAAGCTTATTCTGCCATCTTGCTGATATCAGTCTCCAGAATAAACTCATATTTTAATTAAGTAAAAGAGGCCATAATTGTAGCATAAAACTGCCCAAACTGGGGACTATTTTAAAATTATATGAACAATGAATTTAATATTTTTATTTTAGAAAGTGAATGAAAAGTAAATCTATGGGTCCATATTGATACCCACAATTAAAAACAAAAACCTCATTGACGTATATGGATGCACAACTGTAGGGTTAATTTTATCAGCAACATGTTTTAAAAACTAGAATGAGCTCAATTTTAGCAATGTTGTCCAAAGTATGGTGTTCCTACCTGATTTTCGCAGAAGTGTTAAAAGAAAACTTCAACCTTCCTGATGTGGTGGCTCATCCTTGTAATTCCAGCATTTTGGGAGGCAGGGGGATCATGAGGTCAGGAGATTGAGACCAACCTGGTTAACATTGTGAAATCCCGTCTCTATTAAAAAAAAAAAAAATAGCCAGATATGGTGGCATGCACGTGCAGTCCCAGCTACTTGGGGGGCTGAGGCAGGGGAATCACCTCGGGGGCGGAGGTTGCAATGAGCAGAGATCACACCACTACACTCCAGCCTGGGTGACAGAGTGAGACTCCATCTCACACACACACACACACACAAAAAAAAAAAAAAAAAAAAAAAAGAAGAAGAAAAGAAAAACTTCAGCCAAATTAAATGTAAAGGAGTTTAAATGAGCAATGAAACATTTGCAAATCAGACAGTCCCCAGAATCCCAGTGACTCCAGGGATGCCTCATAGTCAGAACAAGTTTATAGACTAAAAAAGGAAGTGACATACAGAAATCAGAAGTGAGGCACAGAAATGGCTGGATTCGTTACAGGTTGGCATTTGCCTTATTGAAAACAGTTTGAACACTCAACAGTCTATGATCAGTTGAAGTATGGCTGCTGGCATTGGCTAAGACTCAGCTATTATTACAGGCACATACTCCTGAGTTAGGTTTTCAATCTTGCCTACCTATTAAATATCCATGAGGACTCAAATATAAAAGTATGGAGTCTTTCTCAGGCCATATTTAGTTCAACAGAAGGCATATGTTAACAAGTGTGGAATCATTCCTTTATATGTTCTTTGGTTAAAACAGGAAAACCACGTAACTGCTCATTCTCCTTTTGGTGTGGTTTTTATGCAGGCATTTTGACAACTGCTATCTTTCACATTTTACCTACACCTAAAATCAGTCTCTTTGTTTCCTTAAGGAATTTACTTACTCCCTGTAAATTTGAAAATTTGATCTTTCTTTCTTTCTTTCTTTCTTTCTTTCTTTCTTTCTTTCTTCCTTCCTTCCTTCCTATCTTTCCCCTTTCTTTCTCTTCCCTTCTTCCTGTTCTTCCTTCCTTCCTTCCTCCTCTTCCTTCTATCCTTCCTTCCTTCCTTCCTTCTTCCGTTCTTCCGTTCTTCCTTTATTTCTTTTTCTGTTTTCCTTTCTTTCTATCTCTCTGTTTCTCTCTCTCTCCCCACTTCTTTTTCCCCCTCTCTCCCTCTCTCTCTTTGTAAATTGAGTTTATTTAATTTTTTTTATTTAATGTATTCTGTCTTCATATACCTGAGTAGGTATGAAAGTTCAGAGAATTGTTTTAAAAAATATCAAGTGACTTTTTCATTTGATGTGCATTTAAATGGTTTCTGGGGTGTAAAATTAAAATCTTGATGGTCATTTTTACTCACCATTGACATACCAGTAACTCATTTTGAATGAGGCTTGAGGCTTCATTTGCCAACAGACTAAAGACTTTTAATTGAGAGCATGGTGAGAATTGTTTTTCCTCCTTTTATTTGTTTTGATTAAGACACTGTTTTATGTTTTCCTACTGAATATTAAAATTTGTATATCTCGACATCTCACACCGTGATTTCTCCCAGTGAAAAATTATTAGGAGAAAAGCATTCATCTCAGTTAAATGCTTATATGACAAAAATTTCAAAGTTTTGAAATTCTGATTAGCCTTACTACAGGCAAAATCTCTTACAAGAAAGACTCTATCCTCATATTCTCACATCAGGAGCAGTGTGTTCACAATACCAAAGACTATAGAGCCATGAATATGACTTCCAATCAGTCTGGTTCTAATCTGTCAAACCTATTTACACAGAAAAATAATGTTTGATAACAGCAGATTAAATTTGCTTTTGTTTCCTTTGCAGACTTTCAGTGGCATTGTTTTTATTCTATCCTCCATATTTAAATTTGTTTCTTTCTACAAATTCTCCTTTTGCCTTTGAACTATACCAAAAGATTTAACCTTTCCTGATTTATATTTTATAATATTGATTATTTAAAAGAATTATGCAAAATATTTTCAAGGATAGAGCTTAATATGATGCCTAATCAATTTTCTAATAGTTTTTTTAGTTTGTATATGGAATCAAGTCTTAGCAACCAGTCAAGAATCTAATACATTTTTTCTCTTATTTTGGTATCTAATTAGCTGTTTTATTGTCTTATTGCAAGAGCATGCTCAGTAAAATGTAGAATCGAAATAAAATGAAATTATAGATATAATGTTGAATTAAATGAATTACAGATATAATGATATATTGCAGGCCTTCCTCTTTGAAGATTATAATACAAGTGTAACAATTGCTAATAACTAAATTAGAAAAAAAACTATACCTACAACAGAGTAAAAATGTTGTATCCCATTTAAAATATATGTGTGATTCTATATTTACTTAATGTAGTTACGTTCAGTCATATTTGGTATGTAATATCAATCTACCTCCTGCTCAAGGAGTTTCCTACCACAATACCTCTCAATTGTTCAATTATTTCACTGCAACTTTGGAACTTCCATGAAAAAATATTGACAAATATGGGAGAAGAATAGAAACTTCAAATCTGGAAAACGAAAAGAAGCATTTAATTACAAAAAAATCAAATTTAGTCATACAATAAAGTTCCCAGAGGAGAGAGAGGAAGAGAAAATATAAAGCTATATTAACTTGAAGTTAGGGGAGTTAAGGGGGTTTGTAGATTTAGAAGGAGCTAAGTGTTGAAGAAATGAGATGTTGATGAGCAAAAGGATAAGAGGATACAAGAGTGAGACTTTAACTCAGTATAGCAGTGAGATTCTTCATAATCCTAGAGAAATATGACAAGGGAACTTGAGACTTTTTGGAATAAGTGCAATGAGAATAATCTTTCTGTCAATTTTAAACTGATATGTGCTTATTCCTCTGTTTAAATCAGGTTCAGCCCAGTGGCCTTCACCTCAATTATTTCCCCATAGTAGGAGAGTAGAACATATGATTTATACAGCTCTAGATATAGGTATTAATGGGAAAAGAAATGATTTGTTAAATTTAACTTGTCAAATATTAAATCCAGAAGACTGAAATTGGAATCCTCTCAAGTTATAAAAGACCTACCACTTTTACCTCTGGTATGAATCAACTCATGTCATCATTGAATGTTTTCATTAATGCAACATCATTGAATGCTAAAAAAAAAAACATAAAATAAAAATCTACTCAACCAATTTCTTCCCAGGACATCACTGACCGAAGAAAGCAGTGTGAAAGTGCATTGAAAGGGGAGGGCCATGTTTCTATATCCTTCTCTTTTCACCAGAAACATTAATGAACTAACTAGTTTAATTGAAGGTAGGATATTTTTCCAAAGTGGAGAGAAATAGTTGAAGACAAACAGTAGATGTGTGTGTGAATGTGTGTGAGAGTGTGTGCTGCTGTGTGTTTGTGTTTTCTTATCTGAATAATAAGTGACTTGGTTTGGCTCTCTCTCTGATCCCTTTTCATTTGCATTCTGGCATCATGGTTTAGTTTCTGGAATCATAATAATTATTCTGCAAATATTCCTCTGCTATTTCTATTTTTTAACTTTTCTCTGGCATGTGCAATTATCACAATTCCATAGGAACTAACACATTATAGTTGAGTTCTAAAACATTAATGGCAAAGGGAAAATGTCAAAAGTGTTCAGAAGGATAAACATCTATTACCTGAAAATGAATAATTATGACAAATAACTATAGTAGTGCTGAATGAAGAAACAAAATAATGTTCTAAATATATTGCAGAAAATAAATTTAGAATTGCATGTGTAATAAAACTATCACAAATATGACAGTGAAAGAATCAAATTTCGAATTAAAATAAACAGAAAATGTACATAGGTTTTATTTAGTGGACTTTAGAGGATTTTTTAAGCAAAATAAGAGATAAAGCTGGGAAGAAATTAACGTGATACTGTTGGGAAGTAAAAAAAAAGATTTCTTAGTTAGGTGTGTGATTATCTAGATAAAATTTATCAGAGAATTAGAAAGAGAGAGAGAGAAAGAAGACGAATTTATTTGTAGAAGTAGACATTTTAGAGGATACTGCACCAATTACAAAAAACTGAGGTGATAGTATTTAGAAACTGATTTAGAATTTGTTTCAGGGAAATAAGCAAAGAGGTCATTATTTCGTTTCAAGATGATACCCAGCTAGATTTTCTATTTATTGAGCTGCAGGGGTAAAGGCTAACATATTAGTTTTTATCTACTGGAAAGGCAAATAATTTCTGGTAGAAGAAATATCTCAAAATATGGTGATTTAGGTCCCATGCAACACATCCTGTATATTAAAATTTCATATAATCATAAAACATTTATATGTGATGGTTCATGCTTCACTTTGCCTTCCAAATCCTGAACAAAATTTCTCTTCTGGTCAACTCTAACTCAGGTTGTATAGGAAAGAAGATTTTGTTGGGTATCTTTCTGATTAACATAAATTAATATTGTCAGAACAGTTCATGATGTAATTTCATATCATTCTCAAAAGTATGTATATAATATTTTTAACACTACTATAACCTGATTATTTTAATTTGGGATTGTACTTATTGGAAGGTCTACAATATTCAATATTTACATAGAGAACTGTGCTCCTGTTAACAATTTTAAGACATTTTAAAGTGTACTTTTAAGTGATTTATATTAATGTGTGTACTTTTAAGTGATTTATATTAATATTTTAGACATAATTATCTTTATTCAACTACATACTATGACTCAGAATAATTATATTGGTCAATGAAACCAAGTAGGTTGTAAATGAATGTTATGCGTTATGCATCAAACACAATAATCAACTAATTATAATATTTCAAAATACAACGTTATTTAACATCATATAAGTCATCAGGGAGATGCAAATTAAACCTCAGTAAGATACTATTTCATAGTCAGTTTAATCCAAAAGACAAATAATACCACACATGTTTTTGATAAGGATGTGGAGAAACCAGAACCCTCATACACTGCTGATGGTACTGTAAAATGGTGCAACCACTGTGAAAAATAGTTCAGCATTTTCTCCAAATGTTAAAACTAAAACTAACAGGTGATCAGTAACACCATTTCTAAGATTCTATGTATGTATATATGTATGCATGTATCTACCTATCTATTTTTTTTCTTTTTTTGTTTTTGAGATGGAGTCTCATTCTGTCACCCAGACTGGGGTGCAGTGGCACAATCTCTGCTCACTGCAAGCTCTGCCTCCTGGGTTCACGCCATTCTCCTGCCTTAGCCTCCCAAGTAGCTGGGACTACAGGCGCTCGCCACCACGCCTGGCTAATTTTTTGTGTATTTTAGTAGAAACAGGGTTTCACCTTGTTAGCCAGAATGGTCTCGATCTCCTGACCTCATGATCTGCCCGCCTCGGTCTCCCAAAGTGCTGGGATTACAGGGGTGAGCCACTGCACCCACTGTATCTATCTATTTCTAAGTATCTATAAATAAAAACATGTTCAGGAAAAAATTTGCATACAATTTTTTACAGCAACATTATTCTTAATAGAGAAAAGTTGCAAACAGTTTAATGTCTACCAACTAGTTTATGTTAGGCAATATATAACATGTCCATGGAAAATAATGTTATTCAAAATACAATGAACTACTGACACATGCTACCTCATGAATAAACTTCAAAACACATGGTAACCGATAAAAGTTAGACATAAGCCCACATACTGTATGAATCCATTTATATGAAATCTTCACAAAAGGCAAGAACAAGACAAAAGTAGATGTGTGGTTACCTAGGTCTGGGCAGGAACCAGAATCAATTACAAATTGGCATGATGGGAGACAAATGTTCCAAAACCTATTTATGATGATGATTTAATCAGAGTAAACTTACTAAAAATGTTTGAATTATCTACATGAAATGGTTATTTGTATGATATCTAAAAGATACTTAAATAAAAATTAAACAAGAATTAGAAAATGCTTAGAATATTTTCATGTTTTATTCTATTTTCCTTTCTAATACCATCTGGTTCAAGATGGAAATGTGAAAAAGTTTAAAGAAAAGTAAAATCCTGTTGACTCATAAAACTCGCCTTTATACCTAAGTAATTTGCTATACAACTAGTACATTGAAAAGAAGACACCACTGTCAACACACATAAATGACCAAAAAAAAAAAAAAAAAAACACACACACACACACAACTCTCTGATAATGCTACAATATTAACAACATTAAATATTGGTGAATTTGATTACGTATAAATTATATCTTTATAACGATGGTAAAAAAAAAAATCCACAATTAAAAGAACATGTGAGGAACCCCCGAAAAATGAACAAGAAAATAAAACAGGTAACTCAAAGAAAAATAGACAAAAGATAAACAGGTTACAGATTGAAAAAACTGAATAACTATCAAATATATGAAGACCTACTCAACTTTGCTAAAGAAGGAAATTTATTTTTAAAACAACACTGAAATTAAGATGTTTATAGATTAGACTGAGAAAATTAATAAAATAAATTGTGAGATTATGAGAAGTTTTAACAAAAATAAGGGGAAAAAGGGTTCATTATCTAAGGACAGAATTACCTAATATAGTCATTCTATAGAGTTATTATGAAAAACTTAGATAAAATATGAATATGTATATAAGAGATATATCCTTACTGATGGGTGGGCATGGACATTGAAGTATTGTTTGTGTTTAGAAAGAATGGAAGCTGGTTTGGAGACTATTACTGGTAATATGGAAAAGTATGATACTGTGGTTGTACTCCATAAATTATGAAGAATTTAGATGTATTAGCCTATGAACACAGCTAAACAGGTAGTTTCAAACACCGAAAGAAAATAAGGCATAGCACAAAATCACTTCTACAAATTAAATTACTTGAACACATTAAACTAAACACTACTTCTTTTATTTAAATACTTCCTAATTCAATGATATATATTAAACAGCTTAGAATATTGACTATGGTGTAGAATGGGAAATAGAGGAGAATAGGTCTAGAAGGGAGTAACTAAATAACTGCATCCATTTTCGATTGCTACAGGAAAAATTTAATGCAATTTAGCAGCTTTGAACAATGCCCATTAATTATCTCATAATTCTGTAAGTCATTCAGGAGATTTGCTAAGTTCCTTAAAGAGGTCTGGTGGGATCCATTTAGGGTCTCAAAAGATAAAATCAAGGTGTTTACAGGACTTCATTCCTTACTGGAATATCTATTTTCAGGTTCTGTCAGGCCGTTGGCAAAATTCAGTTCTTTGTGGTTTTAGGACTGAAGTCACATACCTTTGTTGGCTGTTGGCCAGGAGCTGTTCTCAGCTTCTAGAAGCTGGCCAAAATACTTGACTTATTTTATTTCTCTATTTTCGACGGCAGCAATGTGGATGGAGTTGTTATACTTCCAGTCTTTCTGATCGCTCCTTATGCCCCACCTCTCCTCCGCTTTCCTCTTCCACCATGTCTCTCTGAGTCCAATGGAGAAATTTCTCTGAAATTTTCAGCATATAAGAATTTCTGGGCCGGGCGGGGTGGTTCAAGCCTGTACCAGCACTTTGGAGAAGCGAGACGGCGGATCACGAGGCAGGAGATCGAGACATCCTGGCGGAACACGGACGAAACCCCGTCTCTACTAAAAAAATACAAAAAATTAGCCGGCGTGGTGGGGGCGGCGCCTGTCAGTCCAGCTACTCGGGAGGCTGATAGCAGGGAGGGAATGGCGTAACCCGGGAGGCGGAGCTTGCAGTGAGCTGAGATCCGGTGTACGTGCATCCAGCCTGGGGACAGAGCGCGAGACCTCCGTCTCAAAAAAAAAAAAAAAAAAAAAAAAAAGAATAATTCCTGATGGCATTAGCTATACCTTTAAATTAACATTTTTAACATTTCATTGGATATCTAAACCATACATTCTTAATCACCACAGTTTTACTTTTTTCTTGTTTTTGTGATTTGATACCAACTCTTGATTAGTAAAGAAAATGGAATAAACTTCTTCCTTCCAAGAAGCAGTACTTTTTATATTAAATAAAAAAGGAATATGTGTAATAGGTGAGGGATAACTAAAACTTGTCACATAAGGCCAGTAAGACCCCAACAACTGACCAAAGACTCAGTATTCAGTGACCCATTCATTACTGAACAATTAAAAGCTACATAAAATCAAGGCTACCTACACATTAAAATACATTTTAATTCACCTGTAGATCCCACAACCTTTTAGACATAAAGAGAAAATTTTGTATTAACTGAGAAAACCCATTACCTATTGAATTCAGGTACTATTGTTTAAAGGGTATCTACAGAATTCTCACCTCAATATTTTCATGTTAAATAAGTGGAAATCAGCAGTCCAAAGATTCTCATTAAGAATGAGCCTTTGATAAACAATATGTTTATAATATAGATAACATTTCATTCATACGCAGGTTATGAACCCTGTGGAATATTTAATTTGCACCAGGCTTTTCAAATTACTTAAATTTGTAAGAATTTTTTTTCAGTGGGAATTCTAAGATGACTTTTGAAATAATTATTAAAATGAAAACATCTATATTTTGGAAACTACAAGGATTTAGATACAGAATACATTCTTTCATAAGATCCATCTCCAGTGTGGATATGCCATGTGTCTTTGAATGTACTTGAGAGAGAGAAAGGCATTCCCACATTCTGCATATTTATAGGGTTATTCAGGAATTAGTTTTTTCCTGTCTTCAACTAGAACTGGAAACACTTAGGACATTACCACAGCGTTTACATGCAGTTTTTTCATCCAGTATGAGTTTTTTATATTTTCAAAGGAAAGTGAAAAAATTGCATGCTTTCCCATATTCCTTACATTCACTGGTTTCCTTCAAAGGAGTTTTTCAATGTGTTCAAAGGGAACTGAAACATATAAAGCTTTTATCACATTTCTCATACACATAGGGTTTTTCTGTTGTATAATTTCATCTTTTCAAAAAACTCAACTGTTTTCCCACATTTCTTACATTCCTAAGATTTCTATGAAGTATGAGTTCTTTCATGTTTACATACAGAACTAGAATATCTAAATGCTTTGCCACAGTTCTTAGTCATAGGGATTCTCTCCAGTGTGAGTTATTTCACGTTTATTCAAAGAGCTGGAATGTCTGAAGGCTTTACCACGCTTCTTACAGTCATAGGGATTCTCTCCAGTGTGAATTCTTTCATGTTTACCTAGAGAGCTGGAATAGCTGAAGGCTTTATCACATATCTTAAAGTCATAAAATTTCTTTTCAGTATAAATTCTCTCATGTGTTTCAAGGTAATTAAAACAACTAAAGGCTTTGCAACTTTTTTTTCACATTTATAAGATTACTCTCCAGTATGAAATTTTTGTGTGTGTTCAAAGGGAACCTAAATGTCTGAAGGTTTTACTACATTTTTTACATCACAAGGTTCCTCTCTGGTATGAGTTCTCTCATGTGTTTGAAGGTAACTGAAACAACTGAAGGTGTTACCACATCTCTGACATTTATAGGGTTTCTCTCCAGAATGAGCTCTTTCATGTCTTCCGAGGAAATGGTATAGACTGAAGGCTTTACCACATTTTTGATATTCATAGGGATTTTCCCCAGTGTGAGCTGTTTCATGTCTTCTGAGGGAACTCTATAGACTGCAGGCTTTACCACATTTTTTTTTACAATCATAGGATTTCTCTCCAGTATGTATCCTTTTTGACTTGGCATGGAGGAGGAATGACTGAAGCCTTCACCGCATTTCTTACATTTACAGGGTTTCTCTCCAGTATAATTTGTTTCATGTTTCTGAAGGGAACTAGAAAGAGTAAATTCCTTACCATATTAATTAACCACAGACGATCTTATGTGCTTGAAATGAACTAAGACAACTGATTTCTTTCCTGCATTTCCTACATTCCCAGTTTTTCTTAAGTATGAGTAGTTTATGATTACGAAGCTGACTGGAATATCCACAGGCTTTATCACATTTCTGACCTGAGGTTTTTCTCCGCCGTGAGTTCTTTCATGCTTTTGAAAAGAACTGCAAAATCTCAAGGCTTTACCATCTTTCTTCCACTCACAGGGTTTTTCTCCAATGTGAGTTACTTTATGCATTTGAAGTACATAGAGAAACTTAAATGTTTTCCCACGTTTCTTATATTTATGAGGTCTATTTCTGGAGTGTGCTACCATGTGTTGTTGGATGTTTACGAGAGAGATCATGATTTTCCCACATGGTTTACATTTATATCACCTCACCTCACATTCTTCACGTTCTCATGGTTTGTGTCCAGAATGATATAAGGTGTGCCTATTAAGAGATGAAGGATATATAGAAACTTGTCCAGTCTAGGCGTGGTGACTCATGCCTGTAATCCCAGCATTTTGGCAGAGGCGGGCTGATCACCTGAGGTCGGGAGTTCGAGGCCAGCCTGACCAACAAGGAGAAACCCCGTCGCTACTAAAAATACAAAATTAGCCAGGCATGGTGGTGCATGCCTGAAATCTCACCTACTTGGTAGGCCGAGGCAGGAGAATTGCTTGAGCCCAGGAGGCAGAGGCTGCAGTGAGCCGAGATCATCCCATCACACTCCAGCCTGGGCGACAAGAGTGAAACTCCATCTGAAAAAAAAAAAAATTGTCCACATACATGGCATTCATATGAATTTAAATCAGCAGACATTTTCTTCTTTAGATTAAGATTTGGAATCTGGCTGAAGATTTCTCCACAACGACTAACTTCTTTATATTCACAGAGTCTTTATACCATATGACTTCAGAGATGTTTTTCCAGAATTATTGAAATGACCTTCAGAGTCCTGGACTTCCCATCTGTTTCCATTTTCTGTTTACTGGGATCTTCTGGTATCCTGCTTAGGGATCTCCCAGAACCTGCAGGTCACAGGGCAACAAAGGTTGTGGCAGAGCCACCAAGGGTCTCCTGGAACAAAGGAGACAGAACAACAAAGCTGAGCTGGAACTGGGCAGCCAGTCCAGAGAAACAAACCCCTGCTGGATGGTGGAGGCCACCTGCTTCGTTCTTTTTTCTTTGTTGTACCTCCTTCACGACAAGCCATTCACATTTATTAGCCAGGTGAAATGTGAATTTAATAAATTTATTTAATACATTTATTCAATGTGAATGGCTTGTCATGAAGGAGGTACAACAATGAAAAAAACTCAAAAATGAAAAACACTCTAGAATGAATTCTTCATTTTACATTTTCACAAACAGCCCTGGATATCACTCATCTCATTGCCCATCTAGTGTATGTGAAAATTGTATCTCTTCAATTTTTCTGGCAATTCATTTACTCACTGCAATTTTTTCTCTATTCAAAATCTTTTTTTGAATTGTTGCACATGTGCTTTTTTATACTTTATGTGCTTTTTCATATTTAAGAGGGAAAGAGTCCTTAGATATTTAGCCTCCTAATATCTGAGATCTGATAGTAGATAGAAAACTTCTGCTAATTTATAAATCAAATTCACAATATATGTAATGATTTTTGGTTTTGCCTGGAGTTTTCAAATTTTTATAATTATACCTATTCCCGACAATATCAATACTTAGTAATTGTCTCAAAATACATTGACAGCTTGTTAATTTTGTCTTCCACTCTTTGGATGTATAAAAATGTTACTGTTTTATTACATATAAATTACTAATTCAGTGGTATTTAAAAATCGTTTGCTTCATAAACTAATTTAATATAAAATCCAGAAAGCTTAAATGCTTCACTGAAATAGCAAACAGAGATACAGTATTATAATAAGTCATAGGCCCTGGAATCTATCAGACTTGCTAACCTACCACTTACCCTTAGAACCAAATTATTCTAAGTATTAGTTACTTTATCTGAAATGATGTCAAGTTTTCCAATTGCTTACATGAATTCCATATCAATTAAAATTATGTATAGTGCATACTTGTAAAAAATGATAGTTTCTTCTTATTATATGTGACTTAATAAGATACAATATAGATATACAATTGCCCTGAACCTTGAGTCACAGCTTTGTATGTACAATGGTAATCAATAGTCATTAAATTAAATTTTGTCTCTTCTATCATTTTGAGACATTTGTTTGTTTATAAATCATGTAAAAATACTCTCTAAAGAATATTTACTACTTAACTTCGTTTTGAATAATATTGTAAAAGTTGTATAAACTTTTACATTTATAAAACGTTGTATACCATAACATTGAGAATTGATATGCCATTTCTTACATGTACATTATGAAATTATAATTTTGATAAGTTGGTCAAAGGCATTTACAAAATGCATTTCTAGGTTACAGCATCCAATCTTTGATGTCAGTTTAAAGAAGATATCAAGCTGTGACAAAAATAAAATTTTTGAAAATGCTTCATTAGCCTGACTCTTTGAGGTCATTTATATTTCCAGTTTATAAAATAGGGTTATCTTTTATATAGAAAGTCTGATCACACCTCCTGCAAGCTTAACATAATTAGAAAGACAGTTATTTTAAAATGCCAAATGCACCTTTAACCTTGATCCGGGTTACTGGCCCATTATTTTCAGTCTGACTGTTAGAGTTCCTACACAGTGTATTTAATTCTATGTTGTGAAAAGGCTTTTTACACTACATTAGTGAAATGGAGGATACATCAATACAAATGTTAAGAAAAGAACAAAACTATAAATTTGGTAACAAATACCTTATGTTGTAAATTATGTCGGGAAACATGACATAATCCCATTACAAATAAATGCCAACTATCTGTGAAATGTGGAGAAGTATATTACTTCCCTGAGAAAGTAATTGTAAAATTAATGGATAAATACCTATAAAGTATACAGTATAGTAAAAGTTCTTTAAAATTACTTCATAGTTTCAATGTTAATTTTTGTGTTTAAGTCAATGAATTATGGATATAATATAGGATACTTGTTGCTACGTTCCTTTCATATAATAAGCCTTAAGATAGGTGTTTTTATGTGATGCATTACTTCATGGTGACCATATAGAATGGGTATTCCTTCTGTTTTACAAATTAATAAAAATTATCAGGGACTGACCTTTGGTAAATAAATAATAGCAACTAATAATAACATTGCTCACCTGTACTAGAATGTTGATTTTAATACTGTAGAGTTTTGCCCAAGTCTTTGATAGCGATGCATAATAATATTGAAAAGTTATTTATCTTAGGATCTTATGAAAAGAAACAAAACTTTTCGTTGCTAAAAATTGATTTCATATGCAGAATGAAAACTCTGCGATTATAACTTTGAGTTTATCTAGTCAAATTCTTATATAACCAATTGTAAATCATTCACAATGACTTCCAAATCGAAACATCAGAATATCAATAGGACATAATGGAAATACTTACAGTTAATTTAATTGTACTTCTGTTTACCAATTATATATTATAGTACTGATCTAATTCTATTATCTCATTGAACAACCATTGGATATTACTGGATCAGTAATCTGTTATTTAAAATTCTCACATGAAAAGAACTAAAATTTTGTTATGTTTATAGGAAAATATTTTCTAAATAGTTTTAAATGTTCATTTTATATCTGATAATTAAATAACAAAATAAATTTGTCAGCACAAGCACTAATTTTTCCCAAATTGCAAAGTCATATGCAGGCTTTGTAGAAGAATCTACAAAGAATCTGTTTTACTCTATTATTTTATTCTGTCAGCTTTCTCTGCCTCCAACCCAAAATAACTTCTTACCATCATAAAAAAACTTGCATTTTCAAAATGAAAACAATATACATTAGAATGCTTAGTAATAAAGCAATAACTGAGAAGAATTAATTAATCATAACAGAACTAATTTTGGTCAGTTGAATTTTTTCACCTATTCCATTTGTTTTACTGAAATACTTTGGTTCTGAAAATTTTAAAATAATATTTCTTAGCATTTTTACTTGTGAGTACTTCACTTTGCAAGAGTGGAAAATGGAAATGATCTATGGAAATGATCTATGGAAATAACTTATAAAATATACTACATAATTTCTTATGTTAATAAACATAATAGACTAAAAGAACATATGTATTAATGTTCAGGTGTAGCACATATTATTTAAATATATGCATGAGGGATAATATTTTAATAGTAATTGATCCCTGAGCATTGAAATTTTTTATTTTACCTAAAAATATAGCTTTATATGTCATATATAATACTTGCATCAGAAGCCATAGTTGCCTTGAACTTACAAAAGCATTGTGTGGCTTCCATTTAATTAGAACTCCAATCAGTAATGTTATGCTACTATGCATTTGAAATCATTCTTTTTCACTTATAAAATCCCTGAGTATATTCTTACATTGAGTGCACCTCAGAATAATTTTGCTTTCTTCTTAGTATAAATGTAGTTGCATTTTTCTCTGTATTTACTATCTTTATTTCTCCTCTGTATTATTTGGTTATGTTCAGGTATTTGGCTTCCAAGCCATGAATAAAGACAAAGGACCTTTGGAATTATTTGACATTGGTATAAGTCTTCTCATGTTAGTATCAGCAGGATAAATCAAGTATCATTCATTAACAATGACGACTTCATGCACTTTGTGGTGGACTCTTGGCATGAATTACTTCCTAATTATCAATGAGAGGTGAGGTCTAATTCTCTTGCCCATTATTCTATGCTGGCCTTAGTGCGTCATAAACAGTTGAAGTAAATTCCAGAAATTCCAAGGCTGGGTCACCTGAACACTGGAAGCTACTGTGTGAACATCTAAACAAGACAAATAAACTTTTTGGAGCTGTGAGAAACCATGTAAGTTCAACTGCCTTGTTGGGAAGATCACATGGAGAATTCTCGAAATTACATGACATGGAGAGGAGCCTCGCAGACTCCAGTCAAACCTGTCAAAGTGCCTCGTAGTTGGGTGACATGGTTTTAGAACCTACAGGCAATCTTTAACTAAAGAATCTCCCAGGCAATTCCTAACTGAAGTCCTTGCCCATAAGTATGCAAAACACAATAAATGTTTTTGTTTTGTGGCAGTTGGTTATACAATAATAGATGACTGTTATACCCGTTTTATACTTGCTGATAGCTCTTTACCAATATTAAAATTCTTACTCTCTCTCAATTATTAGCATATTTTCTTCTTTATAATTTTCAACACTTAAAATTAAAATATTTGCCTTCATATTCTAATTTCTTAGAGCCTGCATTCCTATTCTGTAGCTACAATTATTTTGTCACAGAATTGGGAAAAAATATCGAGAAAATAAAATAAACTCAAATACGTATTGTATTCCTGGAATTATCCTAAGTGTTCCGCTTTATTTTTGCCTCAGGGGAATTCATTTTTTATGACGAACATGACCAATAAGTTAAGGGTAGCCTTTTAAAAATACTTTTGGGGACGTTTGTTTCCCTTTAAATATATTCAATTGTTATTTTTTTCAGATACTTATGAAATAGGTCAGGGTCACTAGTCTCGTCTAAGGTGTTATCTGAACTCATCGTCTCATGACCAAGAGAATTAAGGAGCATGGACACAAAGGGTGAGATTGGAGAGAAAGTTTAATAAGCAAAAGAAGAAAGCTCTCAACAGCAGAGAGGGGAGCCTGAGTGGGTTTCCACTGTTACAGCTGAATTCAAAAGCTTTTATAAGAAACCCCTCTTTTCTCTGTAGCTGTTTGAGCAACTTATGTGAAAAGACATCTGCACAACTCCTTGTCTATGTAGTTGTGAGTTGTCTCTAGGCAAGCACAAAGTGCTGCTTCTCTTATTTGTATAACTGTGGGATTGTTTTAGGTAAACTCCGTCCTCCTTGTGCAAGTTCCCACGGAGGCCACCATGTACATGTCTGAAAAGGGAGGAAACTTTTTCCTGGGAGCCTACCAATCATGCAAAGAACAAAAGGCTTCTGTACTGGACCCTGCCTGCTTATCTGTGCAGGTGCAGCCTGAGTTTTTCCCAGGCTGCTCTATTTTTGCTTGTTGCTGTGATTTTTTCAAGCAGGCTGCTTCTCGGAGGACCAGACATAACTGTTTACCTAACTGATTTTACCTTTTCTTCTCCCTCACTTATTGGACATGATTGAAAACAAAACCCTGAGAATACTGTACTATTACTTCAGAGTTCCAAAGTTTATTTTCATTTAAGATTAATACAAATGTAAGGATTAGTATATATTCATATGTATATGTATTCATACTTAAACACCTAAGTGCAATACACACATACTCAAGTATACGTAAGTTCCAAGTTGTAGAACTAAAATTTCATGAAGAATATAAGTGATGTCTCCAAGTTTAAAATTAACAAGTGATACTTATGTATTAATTATCCAGGTAAGCAGAAACAGAGATCATATGTACAGTCTAGGACTAGCACTAGGAAACATCATATATAGAGTCGAGAATAAAATGAGAATGGAAACATAAATATATTCATTTGAGATCACCATAGATAGGAAGAAATATCATAAAAGTGTATAATCCATCAAGAATCACACTTAAATACACACACACATACACACACACACACACACACACACACACAAGTTCTAATACTGGCAAGTGTCAGCAGCTATATTTTCCTACTGAGATATTTTCCTAAAGATGCTTTTAAAGAGTGTTTCACAAAGAACCAAATGAAGGAAGAGATGAATACCGCTGGAGACTTTGAACTATAACATAAAGAGCAGATGCTGAAGAACAGATGAAATTAACTAGAAACCTAGTTGCGACCCTTACTTAATATATAACATGGCACAGGCCGGGCGCGGTGGCTCAAGCCTGTAATCCCAGCACTTTGGGAGGGCCCCGAGAAGCGGGTGGATCACGAGGTGCCAGGAGTTCGAGACCATCCTGGCTAACACGGTGAACCCCGTCCTCTACTAAAAATACAAAAAACTAAGCCGGGCCCCGAGGTGGCGGGCGCCCTGTAGTCGCCAGGCTAGCTCCAGGAGGGCTGAAGGCAGGAGAATGGCGTAAACCCCGGGAGGCGGAGGGCTTGCAGTGAGCTGAGATCCCGGCCACTGCACTCAGGCCTGGGCCGACAGAGCGAGACCTTCGTCTCAAAAAAAAAAAAAAAAAAAAAAGAAAAAAAAATATATATATTATAATATATATATATTTATATATATATAAAACATGGCACAATTTGTTACATTACTATATATGTATTCTTTCTTATTTTGGAATTACAATATTTACACTAGGTTTATTGAGTAAGTAAAAGAATTAAATATTTGTTTAATTGTCTACTTAATATATATTGATTAAATCTGAATTTATTAGTAATTTCTATCATGTGTCTGGCATGGGCAACAAAACACAGGAAAGGCATGGTTCTTGCCACCAAACAGTGTACAATTCATGGCTATGGGCCATATGAATTAATGTTAGTTTATTACCCGTCTTAAGTCTTCATGTATTTTAATCAAATCAAATAAGTTATGCAATTAGGTCCCATTTACCCTTTAAAAAACAAGAACAGAATTTCACCTATTTTTAAAAAGTTGTTGTGAGTCAGTGCCTTCTCCATTTCTTTTTTACAGGATAGATCCAGAATCTTTTCTTTTCTTATGAATCAAAATAATTTTTGAAAATCCAGTGTTCAAAAGTGTATTTTGCATTTGTTATTATTTAAGTTTCAAAGTAGGCTCTCATGACAAAGAATGTCTCCTGATTTCTGAATTCTTCCCTGCCAGATTTGAGTTAGTTCATATGACTCAATTTTACGGCATCTCAATGTGGAGTAGAAATCACTTTCAAAGTCAGATGTAACTTATTCTAACAAATCCTGTCATTCATCATGATTTTAAGTCTCTCTTGAGTAAACTGCAATTTGTACCAAGTTGTACAATATGGTTTGGGGATGTGTCATATTGTCTAGAGGAACCTAAATCCAGACTCTCGAATTCTTTTCAATTAGGACTTTGTGCAGGATTTGAGTTGCAGTAAAACCCATAAAATAGAATCTGCAGTTGACTTGAGATAGGAATGAGAACTACCACTTTAGATAGTTTGCCAGGTAGACTGAATCTTTCATAGCTTCATCCAATTATATAAACTTTGCATGGAATTCTGATATTCTAAGTTTATTTAATATTATAAAATTTTATCTACACTAAAATAGAAAACTGATAATAGAATTCATAGTTTGATCACTGACTTCAAAATGCCTCATACGGATTTTAGGTTATTTAATTTTCTTGTATATATTTGTGTTAATATAGAATTCTTATTTTATTCATTCTTTTGTTTTAAATTATAAACACTACGTATGTAAGACTACTGCTTCCAGTTTTATGAATTAAAACTGCTTTTAAATTAAGATACAATAGTTCAGAGTAGAACATTATTCAGCAGTAACTATCAGAAGAACTTCATAAATAATGAGAAATATAATATGTTTTCAAACAATGAATAGCTTTATAAGGTTCACAAACTAGAAATGTTAAGGACTCAGAGAAGAGGTACTCTGAAAGATGAGTTAAAATAGGTACCTTTTCCTTGGGGTCTTCCTAAGCCTGTGCTTATGCAAGGGACTGAGGAAGCACAATTTGTCTCAGTAGAGGGCTTTTATTGAGGAAGGAGATAGGGCCTTCAAAGAGGCGATTCAGTTAAAATGAGGCCAACAAGGCCAAGCTCTAATCCAATATGACGGATGTCTTTATAAGAAGAGAGAGAAAGACAACAGGGCCAGGTATTCACAGAGCAACCACCATGCCACCATGGGTAGAGGTACCAAGCAGGCAGCCGTGTGTAAGCCAAGGAGATAGGCCGGGAACAGATTCATCCCTTATAAGGCTCTCAGAGGAAACCAACTGCGCTGGCACCTTGACCTTGGGTTTCTAGTCAGCAGAAGTGTAAGAAAATAAGTTTCTGGGCCGGGCGCGGTGGCTCACGCCTGTAATCCCAGCACTTTGGGAGGCCGAGGCGGGCGGATCACAAGGTCAGGAGATCGAGACCACAGTGAAACCCCGTCTCTACTAAAATACAAAAAATTAGCTGGGCGCGGTGGCGGGCGCCTGTAGTCCCAGCTACTCAGGAGGCTGAGGCAGGAGAATGGCCTGAACCCGGGAGGCGGAGCTTGCAGTGAGCTGAGATCCGGCCACTGCATTCCAGCCTGGGCGACAGAGCGAGACTCTGCCTCAAAAAAAAAAAAAAAAAAAAAAAGAAGTTTCTGGTGTTTAAGTCCCAAATATATACACAACACACACACATGCACATATATACACACACACACACAATGTATAAAATACAATAAGATAAAGCTAAAGCAGATGTTAGAGTAAATTCATAACAAAAGGGCATTTCCCAAATAAATTTATGTGTCAATACTCTTAAGACTCTTATCTCAAAACCTAGAGCAAGTCCAGCAAATCACATGTAATAAGAGTAGGAAATAAGAAACTACAAATAAGAGAGCAGGACAAACAAGACAGGATTACATAATGGTGAAAAATTGGGCTCAATCGAAAAATTAATAACCCCTTATCAAAATTAATTTTAAAAAGTAAACAGAAAAAAAAAATCACCAGGCTCAGGAATTAGAAAGGAACATCTCAGCAGATCTGCTAACCTAAATAATACAATAATGACTACTATAAACAATTTTATGCCAAAAACTGTGACAACATAGATATATTAAATTCTTAAAAACATGAATTGAAACTTACTGAACTTGGAAAAGAATAGTAATGCAATAGCTGCAAAGAAAACGAATACAAAACAAACATAAAGCAGATTACAGGACATCAAAAATCTTAGAAAATTTAAATCCTAGTTACAATTGATTTTTTCACACATGGAAAAAAAAGTAACATCAAGAATACACGAACATTTTAGGAGAAAAAAAAAAAATGTAGAGGACACCACTCAACTGTTTTTATAAGACCAGCATTAACTTTATATAAAATTTAGCCAGACGAGGCTGTCTCCTTCTCCCGTGGTGGCAGCAATGGTGCGGCTGCCGCCTGCCGGAGCGCGTCGTGGACGCCAGCGGAGAGGAAGGCGCTCAGCGCAGTGTGGGGCAATGAGCGATTGGTGGAGGCGTGGTACTAGCAGCTGGAGGGAGCTGGTATGGTGGTTGGCATCAAGAACCCCCGAGCCAGCTATGTAGGAGCGTGTGTGCCGGGCTCTGGCCAAGCTGGGCTACGAGTGGACCTGTCCCAGTGCTGGGAGTGAATCGAGCTGGTTCGATGTCCAGAACTGAATGCAGTGCTCCAGCTGTGGCCTCACCGGTGCTGAATAGAGAGGAAGAGCCACCTTCATAGCTTCCGTATGACTCCTCTGCTTATACAACCCAGCATCGGGTTTACTTACTTTGACCATTTGCAGGTGTTACAGTTGGCTGAAAGAACATGGCATTGGGAAAAGAAAGCGCAGTTACACAGTAGAACAGATGGAATAGGTGTTTGGTCAGGGAGGATGGGGTGCTCAGCCCTGCCAGCCTGTACTTAACAGCAGTAGCTTGTATCAGGAGCTGGAGTCAGATGGCGGCACTATGGAGGACTGATCCCAGGAGTACAGGGAACCCACAGTCAGGATCTCCATGGCTATCCGACAAATCAGGAATTGGATGAAATATATATCACAAAGAGAAATTTAAAAATTAAGCGGCCGGGCATGGTGGCTCACGCCCGTAATCCCAGCACTGTGGGAGGTCGAAACGGGTGGATCACCGGAGCTCAGGAGTTCGAGACCAGCCTGGCCAACATGGTGAAACCCCCCCATCTCTACTAAAAAAGAAAAACACAAAAATTAGCCTGGCGTGGTGGCGGGTGCCTATAATCCCAGCTACTTGGGAGGCTGAGGTGGAGGTTGCAGGGAGCCGAGATCGTGCCATTGCACTCCAGCCTGGGTGACAAGAGCAAGACTCCATCTCTAAATAATAAATAAATAAATAATTATAAATTAAACAAGAGTCTTCAGAAGAAGCACAGAAGAGAAACATCAGGCAGAGATTCTGGAATCGGTACAGTTGAAATATTTTTTGCCTGGAAGTATTCCTAAAAGCCCAGGACTTTATGCCGTTGGCTATGAAGAACGTATTGAGAGGCTCCTCTCACCACACATGGAGCAACGTTTCCTGGACCCAGGAAAAGAGCGCCGGGTTGACCTGGAAACCCTTTCAGCACAAACCTCATTACAAGTGGAAATAGAATCCACCCGAATTATCTTCTGCTCCCTCAGGATTGCTGAGGTCAGGACTCTGCAGCAGTGCCTATTTTTACATTTCCAAGTGAATACCAAACCCTTCAGCAAATATTGGGTTGGTATTAACGGATTTTTCTCTCAAAGCTGTGTTGGGGACCCCAGTTTCCCCCAAATCCATCTACATCAAATTTGTGGAAGTAGAGATTTTCATTCCACTGGCTCTTTCGCTGAGTGCCCAGAAAAAGCCATTGGATACCTTATGTTACTTCCAGTTATACACACATATCTATATGTGTTCACACACATATAGATATACAAACACATATATACACATATACATAGCTATACATGTATATATGTATGCACATAATAAATATAATATTTTTCTTACAAAGGATTCACTTTTGAATGTCTGTGTCATTTCCAATTAAGAAAGAATTTTGGAGAAAACATGTTTTTAAAAATTGTACAGTGTTCTCATCTATTAAATAGTAATATCTGATAGATACTTTAGGATATTTGCATCCTAGTTTTCACTCAAATTTAAGGTTACTAATAATAAAATTATAATTAATACATAATTCTGTATAAAAGCATGTCAACGAAGATGTGTTCTTATTAAAATTCAGAAATTTTCTAGAGGTTAATTCAAATTTGGACTATGGTACATTTTTTGTCTTAAAATAAAATGACTAGTTATTTTTTCAATAAGACAAAATAGAAAGTGCAATTATGTCATAGATCATCTGTGTAAGTAATATGTAGTCTTTCCCTGTTTCTCTATGTGTCTATCGTCATATCCATACAGAGAAAACAAGAAATTATAAAAGGTTAAATAATAAAATATTGTTCAAGATCTGATAAAAATTGAAGAAATTTGGATAATTAACATTGCTTATAGTTAAATCTTTTAGTCTTAATAAAGATAAAATATAAAATGTTACAAAAATACATTGGCTGTCTGGAAATTTCTTTTTAATATAGTTAAGCATGAAGTCAGATTTAGCATGGAGGCAAATTTCACATAAATACTTACATTGCTTGGTTTCACACTATATTTGCTATTCTGCATAAATAGTAACTTGTGTTTAAAAACTGGTTATGTGCTTAAAGAACATTTCTTAATTGCACAAAATATATAGTGGTGTTGGACTTAAAGACATTAATTTATATATAAAGAACAAAATATGCATAACACACATATACACTTGTTTTTAATTTTCATTTATTTACTGTTTGTTTTACTTTGGGTTTTACGTGTGTGTGTGTATGTGTGTGTTTGTGTAAATCAATGGTTTTACATGTGTGTTTTACATATATATATGTAAAATGATTGATTTAGTTTCTAAAGGAAGGCTTGTATTTGGTTCTACAGTCATTTTATTTCCTAAGCATTTTCAACAATTCATCATTAACTCTATTTATTTAAAATTCCTAAGTTACCTTTGTCAAGACTCCAAAAAAATGATAGACCACACCAGTCATTTGAAATTGGATTGGTTTTGCTTACCTCTAATAATCTAAAGAGCTAGAACTTTAAAGTTCCTGGGAGCAAAAAGGATTTATTCTTATAAATTCTAAACAGAAATAATATATTATTTTATTATTTTAAAATGTAGGTTGGACGTGGTGACGCATGCCTGTAATCTTAGTAGTTTGAGAGGCCGAGGTGGGTGGACCACTTGAGCTCAGGAGTTCCAGACCAGCCTGAATAACATGGTGAATCCCATCTCTACAAAAATACAACAATTAGCTGGGTGTGATGGTGCACTCCTTTATTCCCAGCTACTTGGGTTCTGCAGCAGGAGGATCACCTGACCCCAGGAGGCAGAGGTTGCAGTGAGCTGAGATCATATCACTGCATTCCAGACTGGGCAACAGAGTGAGACCCTGTCTCAAAAATAAATAAAATTAAATTTAAAAGTAAGTAAAAATAACAACATTTAGATAATGTTTATTTCCTAAGTAATTCAATTCAATCAGTACTTTGTGTTGGTTTCAGAGCTCTTCCTTCAGGTGATGAAGCAAATTTATAATATGGACACAAAATTTTAAAGTTCAGAATAAATTGGCCTTGTTTTTAAATATTATATTCACTTTAATTTCTCTCAAATTACTTCAGATGTGTTTACCACTATTAAAATTAAGTGACATTCACTTGGATTAAATAATAATAAAATAAAATATGAGGCTTTCTGGTAACTTTTAATCCCAAGCCTTTATCACTGTTTGGCCTTCATGTGTATATTTAGAAACAAAATATGTACAAGCATTGCACTGCTTTAAAGATTTTAGTGGTAAAAGATACCTGATCAGTTGTCAGTACTCTATCTAAAATTAATCTTAAAATATGTAATGATACTCATTTAAATAGGAAATAAATAATCACTGTGCATTTGTGCTTATGTTGTCCCTGTTTTGTTACATAGTATTTAAATAACAGGGGATTATTTATCCTCATACTCGAGTTCCAGAACTGATATTGGCATTTACCATTGTTTTGTAATGATAGGGGGAAAAATTGTCTTAGTTTCCTGTGTTTAACATGGAACCTATCACATTTTTGATGCTTTTGGTCACAGTTCTGTCTCTAGAATGCCAGCAATTAGATATATGCACGGGGTAACCTAACCACTTTAATATAATGGTTTAAAGTGCTATAAGCAATAACTACTAGACACCAAATCACAGTGTTTTAATTTGTGGCATGGTAGAGAGAATGATAGGACTCTCTGCAGTATAAATGTGCTGTTAACTAATCCTTGTGCTAATAAATTATGGGGTTTGACTCCTGGGTCTGAAAAAGTCATCAAATCGTGCTAATTCTTAGACACTGACATCAGTCAAAGCCTCATCTGCAGACCTAGGAGAAGGTGATAATAAAAATGAGCTGCTTTTGTGAGACACGGGGCCAGAAATTAAAACTGTTCAATCACTCTATGCCCAAGCACTACTTCAGAAGAGGTGGGTATGTGAGATTTTGAGGTCTGATTTTGAGGGATAAAATTAATTCATAGTTTTTCTATAAGCCAAATATTGATATCAAAATTACACTAATGCAAGGCCAGCATCAGGGCATCAGGCCCCTGTGTCAGAAAAAAATACTGTTTTCTTGGAGCATTAATATGCTCCTTCATAAAAAATTATAAATCCTTTTCAAAAATTTTAACTTATGGTCAAATATATTAAAATTAAATATATTTGTTTATAAAGTTGTAATAAAATTAACTTTAACATCAATAATACAACTTACAAAGTAAAATTTTGTTTTCCCTTTTAAACAAACGTTTTTATATAACATTAATAAAAGTAATTTTGAAAATTTTATTTACCTTTTAAATAAATTGCAAAATAAAAGAAAGGGGAATGAGATAGATTTAGTTGGCATTATGCTTTCCTTTTTTTTTTTTTTTTTTGGCAGTTGGTGGGAGTCCCACCCTGTCACCCAGGCTGGCATGCAATGCCACGATCTCGGCTCACTGCAACCTCCGCCTCCTGAGTTCAAGTGATTCTCCTGCCTCAGCCTCCAAATAGCTGGGATTACAGGCTCCTGCCACCACGCCCAGCTAATTTTTGTATTTTTAGTAGTGACTGGTCCTCATCATGTTGGCCAGTCTGGTCTCCAACTCCTGACCTCGTGATCCACCCACCTCAGCCTCCCAAAGTGTTGGGATTACAGGTGTAAGCCACCGCACCAGGCTTGCACTGTCTCTACTAAGTCATATTGTTTGAGAAACTGTATTTTATCCAAAAGAAAGGTTTTCATTATTTTTAAATATTTAAATTATCATTTTGGTCAAATGAAAGACTATTTTATAGTGACCTGTGATTCTATTTTGTGATATCAAGTGTGATATTTGAAAAACATTGACAAACTTTCCAAAAGCAAACTTTCAAGTTCTAATTTCAGTTTTTTTGACCTCAACCTAAATTCTGGATATGGGTTGCCTGAAGTCCAAGAGAGACATATCAAGCTTATTTGGTATATTAAAAATATAAAAAACATCATCAAATATAAAGTGTTTAAATTTATTTAAATTATATTTACATAAATGTTAACAATATATATTCCAAAATTATATGAGATTATACTTTATTATACAATTGTAATGGTTAAAATGGTTAATTTATGTTATGTATATTCAGCCACATATACACAATGGTTTTTCTTTGCTCAGCAATTAAGTTCCAAACTTCTTTGGACATTCAACAGTCATACATTACCCTGCCTACTTCTCTAAGCTAACTTCACAATACTGTGTTTCTTTCTTTCATTTTTTTTATTTGATTCTCTTTGTTTTTGGTTCTGTGGGATTTTTCTTTGTCTCATGACCTTGAAATTGCAATTTTTTGACCCTCTCAAGCCCCATTTTCCTGGGTCTTCTTTTAGTTGACTAATTATCAACTTTTTAGCCTCAGCTATAATATAATTTACAAAGGCAGACCATGCTGATTAACAGCCTCTCACATGTTCATACACAGAGCATTCTTCCACCTCTCACTCTCTGTCTCACACACACACACATCAGTATATGCGTCCACTACAGTATATATCCTAGTATATATCCACTACAGTGTTTATCACAGTACAAACCAGTTTTCACTTATTTGCCTTTCACTGATTTTTTTTCTTTATTTAATTGAATATAGTATCATTGAGCCCTGGAACATAATTTCTCTCATTTAATGGGATATTCTTACATTTAAGACTAGACTGTCACCTAAGTATATTTCAGAAAATATATGCTAAGTTACTAACAACATCATTTGCTACAAGTTTTTATTATATATCGTATCCACATTAGTTTGTTTTAGCAAAGTCTTTAACATGCTCATTTCTCTGTTCTTGAAACAGAAAGATAATTAACCCATGTTTTAAATGAAACAAATGTGGCAATTCTGATATCAGAATTATGGTCACAACTAATGTGCCTCAGGGTTCATGTACATTTTGTAAATCTGTGTGTATATAGATGAAGACAACAATAAGGATTAAACAGTGGAGAATTAAAGAGTAAATAATTTATACGAAGGTATTTCTTACTATTAAAACTACTCTGCTCACCAAGTAAAACAGCTCTAGATATATATGAGTCGCAAAATCACAGTGGAAAACAAACATATTTCAAAATTTTCAAGCATGTCAACAAAATTTATTTTAAATGCATAATATACAGAAAATACATAAAACATGAAGGTTTTTTAATACGTGGCATTTGCCAAATTTGTATTAATTTTATCAACATAATAACTGCTAAGATATCAAGTATAAAAATAAAAATGATTACAGCTACTTATTTTATTTTCACAAACAGCACTTGGATTAAAAAATATTGTTATATGACAGCTATCTTATGAGTGAATTTTTAATGTATTAATTAGTCAAATTTAAAATAACATTAAATTATTTGAGCAGTGGGCCATTTCTTCATTTTAGAAAATTCTGCATCATTTTTCTGTAATACTTCTCAACTCATTTCTGTTCTAAAAAATATTTCAAGAGAAATAACATTTTGCCTGTTTATTCTACTAAATTACTGAAGTTTATGAAGCTTCTTCCAACCCCTTGTGATCAAACTCCATTAAATGATAAAAATGTGATTTTAACACTGTGTTTTTTATAGCTATTCAGTATGATAATGTCACTTTAAGAAAATGTGTTCTGATTTTACTTCTTGTGGAAAAAGAAAACTCTTCGTAATTCCTTATTATTGATCTATGTAAGATTTATAAAGCAGCTGTCTATCATGTCTGGCAGACCAGATAAAGGCTTAAATATCTTTTCTGCTGATATATTGAAGACTCAAGGAGTGACGATGATTCATTGAGATTCTAATGAATACTGTGATTTTTAAGAGAATAATGCAAACTCATAACTAATAAGACTTGTGAACATCTATATCTTGAATTTTAAAAA
>NW_016803880.1:7719690-7757774 GCF_001698545.2 Rhinopithecus bieti | reverse complement strand
TATATATATATATATATACACACACATAATATTTAAAAAATGGATAGCATAGTACAAGAATAGTTTCCATCTTTAGTGCATCACTCAGTAAACATGAAGCATGTTAAAAACTAAGAATATGAAATGAAGATTTCACAGTAAATATTACATTTAGAATTCTATATATATTCACACCCGTACACATATTACCTTAAAATCACATTATGAAATGTCACAGCTGGTATTTTATAATTTAGAAATGTAGGCTGTAGACCGTCAATCAGAAGGCTCAAAATCACACAAACCATAAATATGATTTGCAGAGCAGACATGAAAAAAAGTTTTGGAGAGAGAAGTTGCCTTCTACAGTGAGGTAAGAATGAGGATTTTGTTATCCAAGTTGTCTCAAGATTATTGAAATGGCATTCACGAAATCACTGAGTTTGTAGTATATGCCTTGCCTTTGGAGAACACCACAGAATGTCACATCTAAGGCAATAATAGGAATAGTTGCTTTGGGTTCTAGCTGCCCTCTCAAGGGGTTTGGGGACATAGTTGAGCCATGAGGGATAGACAGTCAGCTCAGGGCCATTTGAAAGTGAGTCCAAGAGAACCATGGGGAGAGGTGAGATGACTTCAGTAGTGGGAGTCTCTGAGTAAGGGATTAAGGTAATACCACGAATGGGTGAAACGTTCATTGATCACATTACAGGAATTATCATGGGGGAGGAGACAGCATAAAAATCTTTGAAGAGTGTCTCAAAAAGTTCATGAAACTGTCAGTTTTGTACAGCTGCCAGTACAGAGACTGTAGAGCAGCTTACACTACCATCTATCACATACTGAGAAAGAATATTCCTGCTGTCCTATTCAACTCCTCTTCCACCATTAACACTCACTGTGTAGCAAAATATTATGTGGCTCTCTATTCATGTTAAGTGGCAAGCCCTATTCTTGATTTAGGAATTAAAAGTTTCCACTCAAAAGTGTTAATTCATATTTCTTTTTTTTTGTTTGTTTGTTTGTTTGTTTTTTTATTAAAAAATGATTTTATTTATTCTCAAGAAAATTCAAAAGGGTGCTCTAGCTCTAAAGCTAAAACAAATAGCCCTAAAGAGGAAACCATCTTATATCAGGTAGAATTTTATGGAAATATAAAAATGATTTCTAAATTAGAAACTATGACAGAAATGACAATATAAAATGGGCACTTCTATCACTTCTTAGCCTTTTGGTTAAAATCAACTCCAAAATGGATACTCTTAAACATTGCATTTCTCAAATATTAAGGCAAGTACAAGAATTTTGACCTCAAATATAGCTCGGCATGGCATAGAATCCAAGGCATATACTCCCTTCATAACTCTGTTGACATTTTCTCCAAAGGTTAATATCCTTGATATATAAAACATTCATGGCAAATCATGTTTTTGAGAAAAACAACAAAACCAAAAAGGCATAAGCAAAGACCAGCTTGCAGATGCTGTAGCTTCTGAAAGAAGAGGCTGGAATAGGACTTGTGTGTGAGCAATCTATTTGGGAAAGGGAGTGAGGGGATGAACCCAGGTAGGCAGAAGTGAGGAACTGAGCAAATTGAAATAGAGGAGGAGAGAAAGTCCATACAAAGGTGTGTGATTGAGTTGTCCACCAACTGAGGTTCGGTCCCACTGGGATGTGCTCAAGAGTGCAGGGAATCCTCAGAACTGGCCACCCAAGGACTGTTGGAGAAAAGAATCTGCTCTTTGTCTTCCACACCCCACTGGTTGAAAGTTTTCTGGGGCTACCCCTCTCTAGCACTTCTGAGCTATTTGCAGAGTGAAATCTCACTGACATTCTGCTCCACTGTGTTGGAGAGACCCTGGGGGCAGGAGGACAGAAGACACTGAGCGCCAAGGGAGTCCTCTGCCTGAGCTGTGGCTGGAACCAAGATGAGCTGCGAGGTGCCTGGTATAATAAAAGATGAAATTAATGTGAGAAAAATACACCTGAAAAGCGCTTACATTTGCTGGTACAAAGGAATGTAAATCACTACAACAATCAGTATCTTTTCCTTTGATAAATTTAAAGAGATTTGTAAAATGATAATTCTTATTTTTTTTTTTTATTATACTTTAAGTTCTAGGGTACATGTGCATAACGTGCAGGTTTGTTACATATGTATACTTGTGCCATGTTGGTGTGCTGCACCCATCAACTCGTCAGCACCCATCAATTCGTCATTTATATCAGGTATAACTCCCAATACAATCCCTTCCCCCCCCCCCCCCCCTATGATAGGCCGGATGGGGGATGGTCCCCTTCCCAAGTCCAAGTGATGTCATTGTTCAGTTCCCACCTATGGTGAGAACATGTGGTGTTTGGTTTTCTGTTCTTGTCATAGTTTGCTAAGAATGATGGTTTCCAGCTGCATCCATGTCCCTACAAAGGACGCAAACTCATCTTTTTATGGCTGCATAATATTCCATGGTGTATATGTGCCACATTTTCTTAATCCAGTCTGTCACAGATGGACATTTGGGTTGATTCCAAGTCTTTGCTATTGTGAATAGTGCCGCAATAAACATACGTGTGCATGTGTCTTATAGCAGCATGATTTATAATCCTTTGGGTATATACCCAGTAGTGGGATGGCTGGGTCATATGGTACATCTAGTTCCAGATCCTTGAGGAATCGCCATACTGTTTTCCATAATGAATTGCCTGGCCACTGCCATAGAATGACAGGCAAAATTATCATTTATTGCCTCTTCAGTTCCTAGCTGCAGTTTGAGCCACCTTCTGGGTAAGGCTGCAGCTGAGAGTAAATCCTAGTGAATTTTACAGCTGTGCATCTTCAGCAGCTGATAGTCTGAAAACTGAAGAGTTGAATGTGCAGATTGTGAATATGGGATTTGGAAAGGACATAAAAGAGCCCACTATACAAGTCATTCTCAAACGTAAGCTTGCATTAGGATCTGCCCTAGGGCGTTTAACAACATGTATTACAAGACCTCAAAGAATGTAATTTAGTAAACCTAAGGTGGGGCAGGTAAATTTGCAATTCCAAGTAACGCAGATACTGATAGTGTGGGTACTAAATTAGAATCGCCACACTCAGGGAGTCATAGATAAGATAAATAATTCATTCAAATTTTCACAAGAAATGAGTTATATAGACCAGAATCAAATCAAACTTTCTAACCCAACCCCACAATTAGTCTCAATATCTAATTACTTGCCAATAATGTCACTTACGTATACAGTAGATTATAAATAAAGTGGATATTAGGGAAAAAATCCTGGTACATGCTGGAGGTTTTAATCATATATATATATTTATAAAATTTCATCATGTTAAATTTTGATAAACTATTTTTTCACATGTAATATAAAATTTCCTGACAAAATTGTACAATTGTATAATTCTAGGAGTAATTTTGTTATTACATTTTACATCTGATCAACATTTTGAAGAAAAATTTAAATAATCTTTTCGAATCTACATAATAAATTACATAGTCGAACATCCACTTTGGAAGTTGCTCTATTATGGTTTATTCACTAGCATTTTAATGTTTTTTCCCATGTATCTATGTGCATGTGTGTGTGTGTGTGTGTGAGTGTGTGTGTATGTTTGATATATATCATTGCTTCATTTTAACTCATAAGACTTTATATTCTGGAAATTGCTTTTTTATGAAGAGTGGTAAACTCACACATGAGTCATATTTGTGTACCTTCAATAGTGTATATGAAGACAAAGGCATTATCTAATTTAGGATAACTCAGTTGAAAATTAAGGCTACAAAAATAAAATTTTTAGAGATTAGTTATAGAAATGAAGCATATGCCTTGCCAAATTACATTGAACAAACTAACTTTTTGCCTTTTCTTACTGACAATTTTGACTTGATGGAGAGAATATAGTATTACGTGATTAGAGTAGAAATATTTTGAAAAATTCAAATACGTTTTGGAATCCTGATCCCCAGATGCTAAGCAAAATCATTTATTAACCCATGAATAATGGTCTGATAGGTTTTGTAATTGTTTGGTAACTGCTTTTATTTTATTTACCACGCTATTTAAGAGTTTTATTTCATTCAATATAGTGCATAAAATATGAATTTGACAAAAAGCCATTAAATTTTGGGGAGTGTTTTATGTTCAATACCCACAAAAACCTGGAAAAAATGAAACATTTATTAAGAAGAAATAAGGCGGCCGGGCGCGGTGGCTCAAGCCTGTAATCCCAGCACTTTGGGAGGCCGAGGCGGGCGGATCACGAGGTCAGGAGATCGAGACCATCCTGGCTAACACGGTGAAACCCCGTCTCTACTAAAAAATACAAAAAACTAGCCGGGCGAGGTGGCGGGCGCCTGTAGTCCCAGCTACTCGGGAGGCTGAGGCAGGAGAATGGCGTGAACCCGGGAGGCGGAGCTTGCAGTGAGCTGAGATCCGGCCACTGCACTCCAGCCTGGGTGACAGAGCCAGACTCCGTTTCAAAAAAAAAAAGAAGAAGAAGAAATACGGCAGATTTGCTCACCTGCCTACCAAACTGCCTACAAATAACACCACCTTTCAGGAATGATGTTGCTCCATTTTCATGCTGCTCATAAAGACATACCTGAGACTGGGCAATTTAAAAATAAAGAGAGGTTTAGTGGACTCACAGTTCCACGTGGCTGGGGAGGCCTTGCAATCATGGCAGAAGACTAAAGACATGTCTTACATGGCAGCAGGCAAGAGAGAATTCGAGCCAAGTGAAAAGGGAAATACTTTATAAAACCATCAGATCTTGTGAAACTTATTCACTAGCACAAGAACAGCATGGGGGAAACTGTTCCCATGGTTCAATTACCTCTCACTGGGTCCTTCCCATGACACGTATGGTTTATAGGAGCTACAATTCAAGATGGGATTTGGGTGGGGACACAGTCAAACTATATTAGGAGTTAAGCACAGTTACCTTACGGGAAAAAATGACCCTAATATCTAATAACAGCATCAAGCTTGGGTAACCAATGCCAAACTCAGGTGGTGACCCTATGACAATTAGATGACAAACTTTTCCAGGATCTGAACAGAATGTAGACATATTTGCTCAGGGTCCTCAAAGTTACTACCAGAAAAAAAAATTTTTTTAAGTTATTTAAAATAGCATCTTTTTGATATGATTAGATTTATTAGCTTTATGATATATCTGACTGTTCATATCCAAATTAATGCAAGTCCTAACTGTCATTTCACTTTTATTTTAGGATATTAGATATAAAAATACAATAGAGTCAGGGATTCAAAGTTCTGAGGTAATTATAAGTCTAGGAGCATTATTTCAAGTCAGAACAATTTTTACACATGAAGATGAGAAAGAAGAAAGCAGCCCCTGACTTCCAGGAACTGATGTAACACTTAGAGCTAGGCTTTGGTTATATTAGAAGCTTCCCTGGAACTCATAGCTAGGTCTTGTTTTTGTCCTTGGAACATAATTTCACATAGCCAGATCACCTAACCAAAGTCTGTACATGTACCTTATATATACACATTAGAAGATAAGCATGCTGGTTCAAGTTAGAAATAGTAGACTTCTCAATAAATTCTCTTGCTTGAGCTGAGCTGATCATGCACTCAGCAAATATAAATGAAGTTCACTTCCTTAATTTTACTACATAAAAAAATAGAAATTGAATGGATTCTGATTTTAAAAAATCAAAGAAATGAAAACAAGGAAAGTCTTGTAGAAGTCTTGTACATAATAAGGAAGATAAAAATTATCATAGTATTTTCATTCCCTTTTGGAGGCATGGATACTCATTTCTTGTAAGATTCAGCATAGTCCTTATTGAGCTAGTGTGTAAGGATATATTTTATGTATATATTATATATATGGAGAGAGAGAGAATTAGAAATTCAGTTGAATTGACGTAAGGTGCAAACATTCTCATATATAGTATTTTGTTTAATAAAAATAAATATTGTTTGATTTTAAATGAAAATTGTCATGATTCTGAATAGTCCATTCTAGAACATTTAAGCCATTCTTCACAAATTTTTACGAGCAATTTTCCATACTTAGAGGTAAACTTCAAAGTAAAACATTTGTGTATTTGTTGCTAACCTTATTCCTAAGAAAATTTATCAAGAAACGATGTTGATAAGTTTTTCTCAGCAGCACGTCTATAGTAAATGTGCTGTCTGCTATGGAATGGCCATTTTGTCCACATGCAAAATCTGAGTGCAATTTCTAATTCCATGAAAACTAAATCGCTCTCTCAGAAATAAGAAAAATATCCTATACAGAGTCTCATTTCAGAACTCTCTCTTTTATTCATAGTCTCTCTAGACAGACTCTGATTCACATCATTTGTTGCTTGTTAAGGGGCATATGGTATCAATTCCTGTGTAGTAGCATCATTATGCATGTTTCCTTCTCAAGATTTTAAGGGAGAATCCATTCCCTTGACTTTTGTAGCTTTCAGAGTTCTCTTGCATTCCTTTGCTGGCAGTCCTTTTCTGAACCTCAAAGACAGTAACCATGGGTCAAGTCTTTCTCACATCAAATCACCTTTACAGATTCTCCTCTTCTGAGTCCTTCTTCTACTCAATTTAATCTTGGATCTAAAGCAAACATTTTTCCAAGCTGATGGTAAATTCAAACAGTCTTTCTAGAGGCTGTCTGTGCCTGGGTTGAGTCTAGGTTAATAAACTAAAATGGAATGTGAATTATTCTCCAAAAAGAATTCTTCATATCTCTAAAGGTTGGGTTTGCATATCAAAATATAATGGTTTAACAAAATCTTGACATATGAAATACCTTCTGATTTTTGGGCCCACCCAGACTATCCAGAATAATCTCTTTGTCTTCAGCTAGCTGTTATCAACCTTGATTCTGTCTAAAATCTTAATTCCCCTTTGCTATGACACCTAACATATTCACAGGTTCTTGGAACTGGGACATGGACATTTTTGGGATGGGAAGCATTATACGACCTACTAAAATAGGAATTACTGCTGATCCAGATTCTAATACGCCTTTCCTTATTGCAGAATATTCACCAGCCTGATGCAGTGTATTACAAATTAGTGACTTTTTAAATGCCTGAGAGCATCTCTTGAAGGTTTTAACTACTCAGCTACCCTTCCATGTTTCCTGCTCTCAAAACATGTACTGGAACCACAGTAGTTTCACTCTCTGTACTTGGCTGCCTAACTCATAGAAATGGAAGCCAACTTCATATCCTCATTGTGAAACACAAAATATTGGACAAATGGACAAAATAATGGGCCTCAAAAATGTCCACATCCTAATCCTCAGGAACCTGTTATTCTGTTACCTTCAGTGAAAAATGAGCTGTGAAGGTATGATTAAACGTCTTGAGATGTGAATATTATTCTGGATTACCCCGGTGGGCCGAGTACCTTATAAGTATCCTTATAAGGCAGTGGCTGGAGTGTCAGTTAGAGAGGAGATGTGGCAGTGAACGCAGGGGTGACAGATGATGGATAGATAGAGATAATATATAGATAGATTAGATAGATAGATAGATAAACATAATAGAGAGGATAGGTAGATGATAGATCATCATTTAGATATGAATGATACGGCTCTCTCTCTATATATATATATTCATGTACATGCATATGTATTTTTTCATGTATACACATTTTTTTTCATGAAAATGCTATTTTGCTGTCTTTGAATATGGAGTAAAAGGACAGAAGCCAAGGAATACAGATGGCCTCTAGATGTGCAAGGCCAGGAAATAGATTCTCCCCTAGAGCCTCCAAAGGTAATGCAATTTTGCCAACCCACTTCAGACTTCCAACCTCCAGAACTGTAAGATAATAATGTTGTGCTATTATAGCCCACTTAATTTGGAGTAGCTTCTTACAGCAGCAATAGGAAGCAAAGGCATCCGCCCACTACATTTTAGCATGTTAGGGTTTCAGTGGATGGTAAATGATTGAAGTGAAAATGAAGCCTGGAGCTAAGAGGGCCACTGCCTGGCATGACTGACTCTACATTGGTTTTTTTTCCAGGATTTCTAATTGTCCTTGAGTCAGTGTCCCAAGAATGAAAAAGTCTATTTTAGTATGAATTTTAGCAAACTTTCACCCACATTCAAGTATAAATTTAAGAAATGTATCCTGAATATTCAGAGACTTCCAATTTTGCCAAAAACTTGTTTTAAAAGACACCAGCATTAGCACCAAACATTTTTCAACAGTAGCCTTGTTGGTTTTGAGTCCAAATGGCCTCAAATATTGTTGTCCTTACATTGTTCATTTGGCAATTTAGCTTCTGGGAATCAGGTGCCTGCCATTGCTGCAACACTTTCTAAAATAATCAGAGACATTTGCCCTGACTAAAATAGAAATTTCTCTTTTCCCTGGGAGAGATACATGAAAACAAAACAAAAACCAACCAAATCAACAAACCTTTCATCTCTCACTTATGGCAGCCTGCTACTTTTATTTTATGTAAGACCTCCTTCCTCAGATCTGCTCACTGAGATGCTAGCACTTTGACAGTCCTGCCTAAGACTTACCGTGTCTGGGACTAAATGGAATCCCTATCCTGACATTTTATGTTTTTCAGGACGCTTGTTTCTGTTGTGCTTTGTTTGAGGCTATTCAAGTCTGATAAAGACATTTAAAATTATCATTCTTGCTTATTCTTTCTCATTATTCTTAGTCCCAATAGGGATTATAATATAATGCCACATCATAACTGGCTACATTCATAAGCTTCTACCTTCCTTTATACTGGAAATCCACCCAGTGTTTGAAAATTATTGTGAAGTTAGTTTTCCAAAGTGGGCTCTTCAACATCCGTTGGAATTCAGCAAGCAAGCAGTGCTTTGGAATTCCACACTCATCTCAGTAAACCATTTCCAACAGCTTCATAACCATCTGTCAAAATGAGCTCACTACAATTCCAGGAGTTTTAAGTGGTCTATTATGCAGACACTCCTTGGCTTGAAATCTTAGCAAGCCCAGATGCAGTTCCTACATTAAATGGGTACAAATCAGAGTTTACAAACTGTGGAATGTGAAATGGATTGCTTATACTTTTTAATTTTTTAAAATTTCTGTTACTCAATTTAATCTTAGATCTAAAGCAAACATTTTTTCAAGTTGATGGTAATTTCAAATAGTCTTTCTAGAGGCTGTCTGTGCCTGGGCTGAGTCTAGGTTAATAAACTAAAATGGAATGTGAACTCTTCTTCCAAAAGAGTTCTTCTTATCTTTAAAGGTTGGGTTTTCATATCAAATAAAATGGCTTAACAAAATCTTAATATATGAAATCTGTAATATTTCTCAACATTCATCATTACAACTTTTTAACTTGGTTGTTTCTGATAAGGAAAGGCCCTGGACACAAACATAGCATTACATTCCTTGAACACTTTGCCACTTAAGATTTTACTTAAAGTTATCTGTTTTGGATGACAATGTTAATCTTTTTTTTTTTTTTTTTAAGATGGAGCCTTGCCCTGTTACTCAGACTGGAGTGTAGTGGCATGAACTCTGCAACCTCACTGCAACCTCCGCCTCCTGGGTTCAAGCAATTGCCTCAACCTCCCAGTAGCTGGGATTTACAGGCACGTACCACCACGCTCGGGTAATTTTTGTATTTTTTGTAAAGATGGGGTTTCACCACGTTGGCCAGGCTGGTCTTGAACTCCTGACCTTGTGATCTACCTGCCTTGGCCTCCCAAAGTGCTGGGATTACAGGCGTGAGCCACCTTGCTGGGCCGACAAAGTTAATTTTATACATTAATAAGATTAAGACATTACATCAACAAAATATTCTCCTTTTACTTTTTATGTCTTAGTCCATTTCTGTTGTTTGTAACAGAATATCTGAAACTGGGTAATTTATAAAGAAAACAAATTTATTTCTTTCAGTTATGAAGGCTGAGAAGTCCAAGGTTAAGGGGCCACGTGGGGTGAGAAGCTCCTTGGTGGTGCAGGCTTGTCAGAGTCCCAAGTCAGGGCAGGTCACCTCGTGATGAGGCAGCTGAGCAAGCTGGCTCAGGTTTCTCTTCCTCTTCCTATGAAGCCACCAGTCCCACTCTAGTGATATCCCATTAATTCAGAATTCCATTACTCAGTTAACTCAGAAATTTATAAATCTCTTCATGAGGGTAGAGCCCTTATGACTCAATCAGCTCTTAAAAGCCTTACCTCCCATTAATGCTATGTTGGAGATCAAATTTCAATTTCAACTTCAGAAGAGACAAACATTCAAACCACAGCACCTTACAAGGATCAAATAAACTGAAACTTAAGCACTATGGCATGTAATACATACCTTGTTTCCTCTTTTTCTTTTTCCCTACTAGAAAATGTCTCCCAGACTTTGCTTTTCTGCTTCCACTTGTGATGCGTATGCATGCCTTTCAGGCTGATGAACTAAATCAAAAATCACGTTGACTTTAAAGTGTATGTAAAAGCCTGTCATTCTCACTCTGCCTTTTTTCTCTCTTCCTTCTCAGCGTTTCTGCTTCCCAAAATAAAATTTTGCCTCGGGCTCTGCTTTGCAGGAACCAAGGCCAAGATGCGGGTTTTGAAGTTAATTTCCTGATGTGTTACATTTTACAAAAAAGAAAAAAATTACCATAGCACGGCATGTAGTAATATCCAAATTTGACTACCTTATTGGTTCTTACTTTGAGAATTATAAAACCTTAATGTGCTTCCACCCCACTTCCCCACCTAAAAAGAAGTCTCCCTGATATTATTGAGTGTCACTGGTAGGGGGATGTGTGAGGATGTATTTGTCCTGCTGTTCCTTCAGAGTCGCAGGTACTGGGCTTTTCTGTTACTGGTATTTTCCTGGGCCATTGATTGACCCTCTTAACATGTCAGATGCAGCTCCTCTGATCCATGCCTTCATGAAAAAACACCCTTCAAAAGGTTCTCTCTATTTTCTCCCTCCACCACTATTTATAATGTTGTGTATGAGGTATCCTACATATTATTTTTGGGTGGAACCGCTAAATAATATGTTTTTAACAAGATTAAAGTGCATTTCTGCCTTATGTTTACAAATGAAATCTAGCCCAGATCGGAAGGACAGCTTCAAGACAGCTTGAAAACAGCTTCAAGTCCCCTGAAGCCAGGGCCCTTCTATTTCCAGGCTCTTCTACCCTCATCCTCACCATTCAAGCTTTCATCTCAGAGCCGAAGTTGGCTGGGTGAGTTTCACCCATCAGAAACCATTCCAATCAGCAGAAAAGGAAAAGGCCTGAAGAAAGGTACCGTAATTTTATTTTTTCTACAGTGAATATTAACTTGTCTTTGACTCTCTATGTGACTCTGGTGGATCCTGTATTTTCTGGAAAGCCTATTGTCTACATTTGGGGTTCTGGTCTAAGAGGAGAAGAATGATGACATGACACCCACATCAGAATCTAAGTTTTCTGTTTCCTCTCTCATTCTCTCTTTGGTTAGAATTTTCTTTCCCATAACTTGTCTGGTATAGGAAAAGGGCAGCAGAAGAAGGTGGCAGCTGAGAGAGGTGTGGAAAAAAGAAAAAAAAACTATATATATGTGATATATATAAGATACATATTTATATATCATATATAGATCTATATCTCTATAGATCTATATATAAGTTATATATAAGATATATATCTTATATAAATCTATATCTATATCTTATTTATAGATCTATATGTGATATATTATATTCTTATACATAAGATATATGTCTCATGATATAGAATCTATATATAAAGAGTAGATATATACACGATATAGATCCTATATAAGAGTATATTATGACAATAAGGTATATTTGTGTATATGCATGTACCTTATATACAGATACATTAGAGTATATAAATATATATATAAGATATATATCTAAATATAAGATATATATCTATATATAGATATATCTATATGATACATATAATATGTATATATATTGTGTGTGTGTATATATATATAATTCAGCAACTATTCCTTAGGACAATTATTTGATCATACACTGGAACCACAGCTTTGGGGAAAAGCTAAGATATTGATAGAATTATTTTATGACTCTAGCTTGTGCCTTTGACAGACTTAGTACATACAGAATGTTCAAAGATGTTTTAGATACATTAAGATGAGGCAACTAGGCATGTCAATGTTAAGTGAAACAAATGGACTTATTTGCTACCACATATGTGTGTGTGTGTGTGTGTCTATATATATATGTACATATACACATACATATATACACACATACATAATTTTTAACTATATTGAGGTGGTGCTGAGTAAATATAATCAAGTTTAAGGCAAATTTATAAGCTTTCTAAAATCTCCAGATAAAGACTCATCGACCCCAAAGGTAATTACATATGTAATTTACTGTTACTTAACAAGGGATGCATTTATTTTTTAACGTTCATCTACATGTCTGAGCATCACTTTCCAGAAATTCTTTTCGGTAGCATGGTGTTGAACTAAAGCATTTTCAATTTTGAGAAACTCTAAAGGAAATTTAAATCCACCAGTGTTAATGACAGAATAACACTTAGCACTTGACCAGAGCTGACATCTGACATCTGATGTCATGATGACCAGAGCTGACATCTGAACCTGAACTACATGGAGAGCAGAGGTGTTTGCGAGATGAGCACTCACAGTGCTGAGAAAGAAGTACGGGGAGGTTCGGTTATCGAAAAATGGGTTGGATTAGGGAAGTTAATGCTGGGCTCAACCTTTGCAATACTCATTTTGCAATTTTCTCTTCAGTGCCCAAGTCACACATAAAAAGGTTGTTTTTCCATAGGTATGTGTTCATTAAAAGCTAGGAAAGCATCCTAAATCCTCACAAACTTCTTGTGATGAACTGGATTTGATATTGTCATTTATAATAAATTGTTGATAATATCAAGCTTTTGGAATTCTCCTGTTGCTTTTATTGGGAAAAATAAAGCTTATTTCAATATATAAGCACATATACAATAATGTAGGTGTGAACATTCATTGTAAAAGATAACCATCTCAATATCTTCTACTTACTTCTCATGTTAAGATGAAGAATTTGGGAACATCCCAAATAATAATCTTCCAAAATTCTGGTGGGAAGGGAGAGAATCTTTTTACACAAATATGCACGCATAGCAGAAACGCGTAAGATGAATTCTGTTTAGTTGAAGCTACTCTGTCTTTCTATGGTATAAAACAAATTTCAAATGAGGTCCAAGAATACATTTAACATCCCATTGTATCAGGTTTAATAATTGGGATGAAGGACTCTTCTTTTGGGAAGCTCACCCTCCATGCCTCTTTGCCTTCCTGCTATGGACTACTAGGCAAAATCAATAAATAACAGTGAGGCTATGGATAGCACAAAGTGTAAATGAAGGTTACCTACATAAAAACTCATTGTTCTGGAAAATTTCATAAGGCTTCTGGAAGGTGGTCTTATCACACCTCTTTAGAGATCATTACAGAGAAGACACTACAGAGGGATGATAGAATAAAGAATGGAATCAACCAAGGATAAATTCAAAATTCAGGCTCTATCCCTTACTGAGAGGGAATTAGCAAGTTTTATTATTTTTAAAATGTTGTTGAATTTCATGTTTTTTATTTATAAAATGAGCATAATTTTAAAAATGAGCATAATAAAATTAAATAATATATTTAGAGGCCCTGTCATAGTTCTTTCTACAAAATAGTTGTTAAATAATTTTTAGCTTTTATGATTATATTGTTGTATAATTGTAAATATAAGCTTGTTATTATTTTTTAGTTGGGAGAGATTAGGAGACAAATTTCCTCTGTTGTAAGATTTTTTTGAAACAGTCAATAAGTTAACTCTTACAACTCTCACAAATTTCAAAATACTGCCACCATAAAACACTAATTTTGCAATCTAACAACATGGTCTTATCACTCAAAGAAATCTGAAAGATGAATTATCTCATTCAAATAGTGTATACCAGCAGAAATGAAAATGATGAGAAACACATCATCAATTCTCTCAAACACTGTTGAACAGATATGTGAATAGTCTTGTGTTATTTTCGAAATACAAAGCTGAGTAGTATGTGATGCTTTCTCTTAATAAGTTCATACACTTTTAAGAGAAAAATTTAGAAGTATGTCATATCCTTGAAATAAACACAGTATTCTTTTATCTCATAATATTGGTTGAAGAAAATATTTTCTTAGTTAGCAATTGGTCTTATTGAAGACAAGTTAACTTTAACTGTTAGCATACTCTTTTAGTTGGTAAATATTTTATTCATAAATTCCTACTAATATCACTCCTTATACTTTTCATTCTGATTTAATTAAATCACATATGTTTACTTTATAAAATAACTATATTGAAAACATTTGTTTATACCCTATTGGAAATCTGTACTATTTCATAGAGGAGAAGAGTTTCAAGGGAAGTTTCAAAGTTACCTTCTTTTTTATGGTTGCTTGTTAATGAGTAACATACTTTCCTAGTCTACTGCTTTGATTTAAACACACATGTTACTTGCCTATCATAATAGGGTACAATGTGTGTTTCTCAGTGACATGGTTTGGCTCTGTGTCTTCACCCAAATCTCACATTGAATTGCAATAATCCCATGTTTTAAGGGCGGGACCAGGTAGAGATCACTGAATAATGGCGGCAGTTTCCCCCATACTGTTCTAGTGATTGTGAGTGAGTTCTCAGGAGATCTGATGGTCTTATAAGGGGCTTCCTCCTGTGCTCAGCATTCATTCTCTCTCCTGCCACCCTGTGAAGAGGTGCCTTCTGCCATGATTGTGAGTTTCCTGAGACCTCTCCAGCAACACGGAACTGTGAGTCAATTAAACTTCTTTTCCTTATAAATTCCCCAGTCTCAGGTATGTATTAGCAGCATGAGAACAGACTAATACACTCAGTATTAGTGCAAAAGGAATAAAATAACTTAAAATCTGTTTTAAAAAGGAATTAATTCAAATGTGACTTGTGTTATGTATAATTTTGTGTAGAATATAGGTAGAAGTTTGCATATGTCACTAAATATGATTTAAAATAAATAAATGTTAAAGAACACAATGAGCCAATTTTCTTCAACTTAAAAAAAAACTATGTATAAATATTCCACAAACCTGTGCAGAGTCTGTAAAAAAACATAAAATTCTAATTATAGGCAGAAGTTAATTCTAACTGAATGAGGAGCTAGAGAATGTCCTTTAAGGGAAGTATAAATATTTCAAATATGTTGAGTCTCACAAATTGATATATAAGTACAATAAACTCACTATCAAAATACAAAATTATTTTGGCCTGAACTGACAAAATTATATAAATTTCATTCAAATAATTAGCATCTGACATATAGTAAGTTAATATGGGGAATGGTCTTGCATTTTTAGATATTAAAATTCTTTATAAGGCTACACTAACTTAAAAATTTTGGGACTCATGCCATGATAGACAAATAGAAATGCACATAAAAATTCAGAATATTCATCTCTAATTCATCATGTTATACTTGGGATATCTATTATTCATGAGATTCCACCAAAACAACTCCTGTACTTTTCTCAAAATTGAATGAAAATATATTATTTATGTATAGTTCAAAAGGGGCTGTGAAGAAAAGTTTGTGTATAACATAATGTTTTCCCTGTTTTAATAAAAGTGGCTTTTAAAAGTGTAGTGAGATATTGATCATTTAAAAAATGGTGTTGGGATAATTGTGTTGTACTTGAAAATATATTTCAGATGGAATTTATAATTAGGTAAAATTTTACAGTATAATAAATAATAATATATCATTAAGCAAAATTAATTTAAAAAGGATTCTAGGGCAAAGAGCAATGGAAAGTGATTATAAACTCAGCATGAGTTTTTAAAAAAAGCAAATGTACATGTCTTCCTTGATATAAGAAAGTCCTGATTCTGTAACCACGTTATCTCCCTAGTGGCATCTTTTGAACATTACAAATACACTGGTGTATTGTCCAACCTGCCTCAGTCAGTCAAGTCTTCAATCTGCACATGCATAAAGGTGGTATGAAATAGGAAAGCAAAAATATTTGCCTAGATATAACAAGAAGACATATAGACATGCAAGGAAAAGTGATGAAGTGGGCACAGTGCCCGCAGTTCTCACTCACTGACAATCTGCATAGCTGTTTTGATTCTAGATGCTGATGTAAATTTACGTCTGTCATCTGGCCTAATTAAGGTCTGATTGGAGGACTCACACAGGATGCGCATATTGTGAAGTCCTAATGGAATCCACAAACCCTGCACCGGCTCAAAATTTTTTTCTAGATAGACCTGCCGTTAGTAATAGAAGATGGACTAAACACCCTTACTTTTGCAAACTCGATCAGAAACTTTTGAAATATTTTCCTTAAGAAGAAAATGTTACTACAACAAGAAAAGAGGATATTTTAGGAAAATATTCATCGTGGGAAGAATTAAGTGGTTTCAATGCCTTCAACGTTAATTCAGAACGATTTCTAGTAAATAAAAATGACAAAAAAGATAATAAGACACTCAACAGAGATTATAAGATTAGAAATTAATGAGGAACAGTACATTATAATGTTAATAATGCTAAGGAAAAATGAATCCGTTGTCTATAGAGACATTCAGAATGCAGATGTAAACTACAAAATTTAAAATAAAAAGAGGGAAGATGACAGATACAGAGAACAGCTAATAAACAGGTGAGTGTACTTTCTGAAAAAGATTCCAGAATAGAGTGACCAAAAGCACAAACTAAACAGACAGAAGCAATTTTATAAGCTGTGGATGAGGCATCAGAAGATCTAAATCTGTGTATCAAAAAGAGTTACTGCAAACCACATTAAATGAATAGAAAAAAATGAAAGCTAGATCTGTGCGGATAAAATGCTAGCCTTTTCTGTTTTAGGAAAGGTCTTTCTTATTGCATCTTTTTAAAACTTTATTGAAGTACAATTGTTATACAAAAATAGTACACCTTTAATGTACACGTTCTTCACTTTTTTTTTTTTTGAGACGCAGTTTTGCTCTCGTTGCCCAAGTTGGAGGGCAGTGACGTGATCTCAGCTCACTGCAACTTCCGCCTCCTGGGTTCAAGTGGATTCAAGTGATTCTCCTGCTTCGGTCTCCTGAGTAGCTGGGATTACAGGTGCCCACCACCATGCCCAACTAATTTTTGTATTTTTAGTAGAGACAGAGTTTCACCATGTTGGTCAGGCTGGTCTCGAACTTCTGACCTCAGGTGATCCACCCGCCTCGGCCTCCCAAAGTGCTGAGATTACAGGCATGAGCGCCTGGCCCTAATGTACACATTTTGATTATTTTTTTGTTGTTGTTTTTTGTTTGAGACAGGCTCTTGCTCTGTCCCCCAGGCTAGAGTACAGTGGCATGACCATGACTTATTGCACCATTGACCTTCCTGCCTCAAGCGATCCTCTCGCTTCAGCCTCCTGAGTAGCTGGGAGTAGCTGGGCCATAGGTAAGCACCACCAAGCTTGGCTAATTTTGATTTTTGTTTTTTGTAGCGATGGGAGTCACTCTATGTTTCCCAGGCTGATCTTGAACTCCTGGGCTCAAGCAAACCTTTAGCCTTAGCCTCCCACAATACAGCATGATTACAGGCATGAGCCCCCCTCACCCAGCTGATGAGTTTAGATATACGCAAACATCCTTAATACCTTAAATCAAGGTACTAAATATATTCACTACATAATTCTCTTGTCTTTATTTGTTGTATTTTTCTTAAATTTGTTTTTAGTGTTTTTCCCCCCTTTGGTAAGAATACTTAACATGAGAATTATCCTCTGAACATATTTTGAAGTGTACAATACTGTATCATTAACTATAGGTACTTTGTCTTACACGGATCTCCAGAACATATTCATCTTGCATCACAGAAATTTTAAACTCACTGAGAAACAATTACCCATTTCCTCCTACCTCTAGTCCCTAGTAACTACCTCTTTATCATCTGCTTCTACGTGTTTGATTATTTTAGGTATCTCACATTAGTGGAATCATGCAGTATTTTGTCATTCTGTGACTGGCTTATTTTACTTGGCTTAGTGTCTTACCTATATTGCTGCAAATGGCAGAATCTCATTTTCTCAAGGTTGAATAATAGTCTATTGGGTTTATCACCATGTTTCCTTTACTTGTGATAGAGAATCCTTTTTTAATTAATTTTTCAATTAAAATTTTAAATTAATTTTAATCCTTTTTTAATTAAAAGTGAATCAGTATGATTTGTTTCAATTCTATCACTTTCTATATATATGCACCTGTTAAATATGTTAAAATTAAAATCCAGTCGCAGACTTGGCAAAGGAATATTTGAACCCCTAAGTTACTAAGTAATATTTGAAGTTACTAAGAATTTCAAGGTAAGTAAAGTGATTTGAAAAACTGATTTGTGATCTATGGTAGACAGACTAATGGTACCCCCCAGGATGTTCAAGACTTAATTGCCAGAATCTATAATTATGTTACCTTACATGGCAAAAAAGGGAGTTTACATAGACCTTTGGATTGTTTCCGTATCTTGGCTTATATGAATAACACTGCAGTGAACATGGGTGCACAGATATCTCTTTGAGATCCTGGTTTTAATTCTTTAGCATATATATCTAAAAGTGGGTTCATTGGATCATATTGTAGTTCTATTTTAAATTTTGTGAGGAACCTCCATGCTTTATCCATAGTGACTGGGAGAGGTAATATTTCACATTTCCATCAATAATGCATAAGGGTTCCAATTCCTACACATCTTCAGCAACACTGAATAATAATACTTATCTTACCAGGTGTGAGGTGATCTCTTATTGTGGTTTTCATTTACATTTCCCTGATGATTAATGATTTTGAGCACCTTTATATACTTGGTGGTCATCTGTATGTATTCTTTAAATAAATGCATATTCAATTCTTTTGTTCAATTTTTAAGCAGGCTTTTTTTTTTTTTTTTTGCTATTGAGTCATAAAGGATTCTTGTACATTTTGAATATTAATTCCTTATCAGATAGATGTTTCGCACATATTTTCTCTCATTCTGTGGGATACCTTTTCACTCCATTTTCTGTTGCCTATAACAGATATCTGAATCTGGGTAATTTATTTTTTTAAATAATTCATTTCTTGCAATTATACAGGCTGAGAAGTCCAAGGTTGAAGGGTCATATCTGGTGAGAGCTGGTGGGGACTCTAAAGAGTCCCAAGGCAGTGCAGAGTATCACATGAGAAAGGGCGCTGAGCTTGCTAATGTCCTAGCTCAGGTCTCTCTTCCTTTCCCCATAAAGCCACCAGTTCCAGTCCCATGATAACCCATTAATTCATTAACCTATTAGTCCGTGAATGAACTAGTCCATTATGAGGGCAGAGCTCTTATGATCCAATCACCTCTTAAAGGCTCCACCTCTCAGTATTGCCTCATTGGAGATTACATTTCAACATGAGTTACAGAAGGGACAAATATTCAAACAGTAGCACATCTCCTTTGTTAAGTTTATTCCTAAACATTTCATTATTTCTGATGCTATTGTAAATGGGATTATTAATTTTGTTTTCAGATAGCGTATTGTTAGCACGTAGGTGTGTACCTGATTTGTGTATATTAATTTCGCAAGCTGCAACTTTGCTCAATTTGTTTATTAGTTATAACAATGACTTTCCTTGGTACTTAGTTTAGTGTGTGATATCCTTACCAATCCCTTGTCTCTGACCACTCTTCCCCTTCTTTAGTGTGACCCACTGTAATGTTCTGTTTTCATTGTATTTGAGGTGTGATACTCTCTTTCACTCTGGGGCTTTGCACATCCTGAGCCCTCAATCTAGAAGTTCTCACTACCCTGTTATTCATACATACCAGGTCAATTTTCCCTGAAGTCCTTCCCTAATGAGAAATATTGGAGTAAGTCACCCATACATATTCCCCATAACGCATGTAAATACTTTCAAATATTTTACTTCCTTTAGATATTATGAATCTATTGAGCCACCACCTAGTTCACAACAGACAAAATAATTAATATTGAAAGAATGATGTATATTTGTTTGTATATCTATATCTGGATGTGTTTATGTGTGTATGTATGAGAGAAAGAAAACAGAGAGAAAGTGATTATATGCCTACTATTTCATCTGAGATTATTGGTGGGTGGCGTTATTGTTTTTTTTCTTCTTTTTAAACTTTTCTGTGTTTCTAATTCTCCTTGATGCATATGTATAACATTTTATTGAAAATAAATTACTAAACACTTTGGAAAGAACGACCTAAAACAGTTCAGCTTCTCTATTTCTTAAGATCAGGTGTTCATTTCCTATTGCTGCTATGACAAATTACCACAAATTTAGTGGCTTAGAATAACAAATTTATCATTGACTTCTGAAGATCAGAATACCAAAATGTGTCTCAGGAGCTAACACCAAGGTGTCAGCCGCTTGCTTTCCTTTTTGTAGACTTTTCCTTGCCCATTTGAAGAATTTAGTTCTTGACGTTAGAGAACTAACATGCTGAATTTTTTGATGACAACAAACAAAACCGTTTCTAACGTCTAGAGATTGCCACATTCCTTGGTTCATGGCTGCTTTCCTTCAGTTTCACAGCTAGCAATGGCACGTGGCGTCCTTGTGATGGTGCACCTCTCTAACACTCATTTCATCTCCACATCTCTCATTAACCACAGCAAGGAATGATCCTGTTTTTCAGCATTCGTGTGATTAGATTGTGCCCACCTAGATAACCGAGGATCTCTCTTCATCTCAAGATTTCTAACCTTATTTACATATGTAAACTCCCTTTTTTGCCATGTGAGGTAACATAATTATAGATTCTGGCAATTAAGTCTTGAACATCCTGGGGGGTACCATTAGTCTGTCTACCATAGATCACAAATCAGTTTTTCAAATCACTTTACTTACCTTGAAATTCTTAGTAACTGGGGTTCAAATATTGCTTTGCCAAGTCTGCGACTAGATTTTAATTTTAACATGTTTAACAGGTGCATATATATAGAAAGTGATAGAATTGAAAAAAATCATACTGATTCCATTTTTTCGCTCCCTCCCTACCTCCTTTCCTCCCTCCCTCCCCTCCCTCCTTCCCTTCTTTTCTTCTTTCCTTTTTCTTCTTTCTTTCTCTTTCTTTCTTTCTTTCTTTCTTTCTTTCCTTTCTTTCTTTCTTTCTTTCTTTCTTTCTTTCTTTCTTTCTCTTTCTTTCTTTCTCTTTCTTTCTTTCTCTTTCTTTCTTTCTTTCTTTCTTTCTTTCTTTCTTTCTTTCTTTCTTTCTTTCTTTTTCTTTCTGTTTCTCTCTCTGTCTCTCTCTCTCTCTCTCTTTCTTTCTCTCTTTCCTCTTTCTTTCTTTCTTTTTTTTTTTTTTTTGACAGAATCTCCCTCCATCGCCCAGGCTGGAGTGAAGTGACACAATCTCAGCTCACTGCAACTTCCACCTCAAGGATTGAAGCGATTCTCATGCCTCAGCCTCCCCAGTAGCTGGGATTACAGGCATGTACCAACATGCCCAGGGAAATTTTAGGGTTTTTAGTACAGACAAGGTTTTGCCATTGTGCCCAGGCTGGTCTCAAACTCCTGAGGTCAGGCAATCTGCCTGCCTTGGCCTCCCAAAGTGCTAGGATTATAGGCGTGAGCCACGGTGCCTAGCCTGATTTTTAAATTTTTTAAAAAAATTTTTTAGAAGGCGTTTTGCTCTCTTTGCCCAGACTGGAGTGCAATGGCACCATCTTGGCTCACTGCAACCTCCACCTCCCGGGTTCAAGCAATTCTCCAGCCTTAGCCTCCCGAGTTGCTGGTATTACAGGCGCCTGCCACCACGCCTGGCTAGTTTTAGCATTTTTAGTAGAAATGGGCTTCACAATGTTGGTCAGGCTGGTCTCAAACTCCTGACCTCAGGTGATCCACCCGCCTTGGCTTCCCAAACTGTTGGAATTACAGGCATGAGTCAGTACTCCCTGCCTCAATTTTTAATATCGTTAAATTGGCTGAAGTCCAACTGGGTCTCTCATTTAACAAACAGATCATTTGAAAGCTAATGAAAGAGGAAGTAATTTATTTGTCATTACTTTTTAGTAAATATATGAAATAATTATTCATTTAATACTTTGGTGTTTTGTGATCTTTTCCTATCTCATTTCTTATTTAATTCTACATAGTTGTAATTTCTCCTTTAATTCATCTTTTATCAGTATAATAATGAGAAATAATTATAAATTATTAAAGGAGTCTTAATCCATAGCAACTTCAAATCTTCCTTTTTTTTTTTTTACTGTTATTTTCATTTCAGTTCAAATCATTATATTATGTTTTTTCTAGGTCTAATTATATGTGTATATTTTCCATAGGATATACTAATTTCACTAGATGTTTTATCTTATTGTGTTTGAGATTTATTCATTTTCTCTCTACATTTTCATAACTTATATATGAACTTTTACTTTCAAATTCAGTACTGTCTATAATCATAAAGCCAGGTAACTAAGACATGTTTTTGCAAAGAATGAGGGGATATTTGTTAGTTAATGTAGTTTAAAATGGTGCCAAATAATATTATGTGTTCAAGATATCTCTAGTGCAGTTAATCTTTAAAACCATCTACATTTTGTCATCAATGGCATGAAAACAGATTATAGGGTGATTTTTGTGGTAGTGAGATGGAGAATTGATGTATTATAATATAAATCAAAATCAAAGAGTATTTGATTCCATTGTTGTACAAACAATGATATATAAAATGAAAGAGAAACAAGACTTAAGAAACCTAGTTTTTAAGATTTCCTAAGTCTATTAGTTGTGAGTCAATTTCCCCATTCATTCTCAGTTTCTTTAGTAGGTAAACAATGATATTAATAAGTTATAGTATATTTTAAATTTTATTTATCACTGCTAGGCTTTCTGTTGTTATTTGTTCTGTTTTATCTAGTAACCTCCTCTGTTTGGCTAGTAAATATTGGACAACCCCTTTCTCTTACTTTTCTTTACTCTTAAATTCTATATGCTTGCCCTAGGTAATTTCTTCTGCATTTTGACCCAGTCCTTGTGTCCAATTGCTACCTTGATATTTCTACTGTAGTTAGAAGTCCCAACAGTACCTTACAAGCAACATTTCTGAAATATAATCTGTCTTCCTTCTCTTATTCAAATTGTTTACATTTGGTGATACTGCTAGTAGTCAAGGATATCATCACTAATTCATACAGCATTCCAGAAACCGAAGTCATTCTTAAAATTCTTCACCTCATGCCTCTTGTAATGCATAACATCTTTTCAATTGTATTCCTAAAGCTTGCTTGAAAATGTCCACTTTTTTATACTTCCATTTAATCTGTGCAAATGTCACCTCTAAGCTGTACTCCCGGAACTTTCTCCAAAATAATCTTCTTCCATCAAGTCTGACTCACTTCTAATCTACTGTCTCTACTGGTGACAGAGTTTTTTTTTGTTAAAAACTTGATTTTTGTGTCACCCTTTTACAAACCTGGGCCCATCACCATGTTTTCCTAATATAGCCTCCAACCATCAGTTGATCAGCCGGACCCTTTCCTTCTAGATGCATGTTTTACGATTTTCTCCTGAACCTTTTGGATTCCAGTCCCAGGGGCCCTTTGATCATTCAGGTCCATTAGCATTTCACACACACTCTAGATAGCAGTACTATCTCTGCTTAAATTAGTTTCTATTCATCTATCGATTCTAAGGTCAAAAACTACTACCTCAGTGAGTGAGAAGTCAGATCATTAATGTCTGCTGTTTACACAGAAACTTGCAGAGATTTATAGCAAGAACATAATTATATCAAAATGGTAATAACACCAATTTTTAACATCTAGAAGCCACTTCCAACAATACCATGTAGAAGGCGGGAGCAAATTGCACAGATATGGACAACGAGATTTGGAGAGTTTATGTAACTGCTAAAGATCATGCACCTAGATAACTTGACAAAAGGACTATATAGTTAATAACAATGCTGCCTCAGAATCAGAGTTCTCTTCCGTGTTAATTTATTATTTCCTTCATTTTCACAGCTAGCAATGGCAAGTGGAGTCTTTGTGATGGTGCACCTCTCCAACACATCTTTCATCTCCACATCTTTCATTAATCACATCAAGGAATGATTCTGTGTTTTGGCCTTCATGTAATTAGATTGTAGTGACCTGGATAACCTAGGATCTCTCTTCGTCTCAAGATGCTTAAAAAAAAGCATGACCTGGGACATGAAATTCTTTGCATTGTTATAAAAATGACAATTCTGTTTAATCAAAATACAATAAAAGTATTTTAAAATTGTCTTGTATTTCTCCATGATTTTAAAATTTTGACTGGAAATACTTTATTGTAAGGATTTATCATCTCTACTCTGTCATAAATGAAAATGCCAATCTATATCTCAGAAAACTATTCACTATAAAATAAAATTTCCTATTTTATCCTAATATTTCTTATTGAGTGATAAAATACAGTTTTCTTTTAGCTCTCTTGTAACACCAGCAATTTTGTAGCAGGAGGAGTCATGGACAAAACCCCACAGACACCAAGATAGTGAAGGAAGTAGCTTTAATCAGTTGGAAGCATCTGCAGACTAGCGTCTTAAAATCCGAGTTTGTTGATTGCACAATTTCTGTCCCTTTTAAGGGCTCACAAAGCTAAAGGTTTTGCACGAGAAGCTCGTGATTGATTGAGCAATCTAGGGGAGTACGTGACAGGGGCTACATGCACTGGCAATCAGAGTGAAACAGAACAGAATGGAAAGTTTCACAATGTCCTTCCATACAATGTCTGGGATCTATGGATAACATCTGTTGCTAGGTCATGGGTTGAATTTTAACTATCAGGCTAAGGTCAGGCAGGCCCAGGCCTGGTTTTGGGTCTGGTGCCTGGCGCCAGGCTGCCTGCCTTTAGTTTCGCTTCCTTGTTTCTTCTTAAAACAGGTACTGAGTATAAAACAATATAGAACAATATGGGGGGGGGCAGGCATCTCTTTCTCTCTTCTCTCATTTTGGGCATTTTTAAATTCAAATTACATGCATGGTTGTCATGGGAAGTCAGGGACCCCGAACGGAGGGACTGACTGAAGCCCTGGAAGAAGAACATACATTATGAAGATTTCAGGGACATTTATTAGTTCCCCAAATTAATACTTTTATAATTTCTTAAGCCTGTCTTTACTGCAATCTCTGAACATAAATTGTGAAGATTTCATGGACATTTATCACTTCCCCAATCAATACTCTTGTGATTTCCTATGTCTGTCTTTACTTTAATCTGTTAATCCTGTCATCTTCGTAAGCTGAGGATGAAGGTCATGTTGCCTCAGGACCCTGAGATGATTGCGTTAACTGCACAAATTGTTTGGACAATATGAAATCTGGGCACCCTGAAAAAAGTACAGGATAACAACGATATTCGGGGAACAAGGGAGATAACCATTAGGTCTGGCTGCCTGAGAACCAGGAGGAACAGAGCCATATTTCTCTTCTTTCAAAAGCAAATAGGAGAAATATCCCTGAATTATTTTTCTCAGGAAGGAACAGCCCTGAGAAAGAGAATGCGTTCCTAGGGGGAGGTCTCTGAAATCACTGCTCTGGGAATGTCTGTCTTTTACGGTTGCAGATAAAGGATGAAATAAACCCTGGTCTCCCATAGCACTCCCAGGCCTATTAGGATGAAGAAACTCCCGCCTAATAAATTTTGTTCAGACCGGTTGTCTGCTCTCAAACCCTGTCTCCTGATAAGATGTTATCAATGACAATGCATGCCCAGTGGGACATGAAACTTCATTAGCATTTTTAATTTCGCCCCTGTCCTGTGATCTCGCCCTGCTCCATTTGCCATGAGCTATTTTACTACCTTGTGAAGCATGTGATCTCTGTGACCCACACTCTATTCATATACTCCCTCCCCTTTGAAAATCACTAATAAAATCTTGCTGGTTTTGCTGCTTGGGGGACATCCCAGAATCTGCTGACATGTGATGTTTCCCCTGGACACCCAGCTTTAAAATTTCTCTCTTTTGTACTCTTTCACTTTATTTCTCAGACCAGCCAACACTTAGGGAAATAGAAAAGAACCCAGGTGAAATAATGTTGAATTATTGGGGGCGGGTTCCCCTGAAAATGGTGAATGATCTCTTTAACGTACTGTTGAATTTTGCTTGCTAGAATTTTGTTGAGAACTTTTCTGTCTGAGTTCATCAGGGATGTTGGCCTGTAATTTTCTTTTCTTGTAGTGTGCTTCTCTTGCTATGATATCAAGGTAATGCTGGCCTCATAAAACCAGTTTGTAAGTATTCTTTCTTCTTCAATTTTTTGGAAGAGTTTGAGATGGATGGTTCTTTAAACGTTTGATATAACTCACCCGTGAAAATATCAGGTTTTGTGCTTTACTTAAATGGGAGATTTTTTATTACTGATTGAACCTCCTTATGAGTTATTGGTTTGTTTAAATTTTCTATTTCTTCATAATTCAGCCTTGATAAGTTACAATGTGCCTAAGAATTTATCAATTTCTTCAACGTTATCCAATTTCCAGGCATATAATTTTTCATGGTATTCTGTGATGATCCTTTTTGTTTTGTGGTATTTGTCAGAATGTCCCCTCTTTCATTTCTGATTTTGTTGATCATCACAAAGAGTCATTTATTTTTTATTTACTGTGGATACAGGTTGATTAATTTTGTTTATTTTTTTCAAAAGCCAACTCTTCTTTTTGTTGACTTTATGTTTTTTAGTCTCTATTTATTTTCTTCTGCTCTGATCTTTATTATTTCTTTCCTTTTGCTAACTTTGCAGAATTGTAAAGTTTTAATGTAACTGAAAAATACCAGGAAACTGAATTAAATAGCATGTTAAAAGAAGCATTCACAATGATAAAATGGGGTTTATCTCAGGGATGTTTCAACATATGCAAATCTATAAATATGATAAACCACATTAACAAGATGAAGGACAAAACTGATATTATCATCTCTAGATTCAGAAAATGCACCTGACAAAATTCAACATTCTCTCATTATAAAAACTCTCAATAAATTAGGTATAGAAGAAATGTACCTTAACACAGTGAAGGCCATATACAACAAACCCACAGATAATAAACACAAAAGTGAGAAGTTGAAAGATTTTTATTTAAGACAAGGAATGAGAGAAGGATGCCTACTCTTGCCACTACTATTCAACATATTACTAAAAGTCGTAGCCTAAGAAATTAGGCAAGAGATAGAAATAAAAGATCCAAATTGAAAAGGAAGAAGTTAAAGTGTCCCTGTTTGCACATGAAAGGATCTCTTAGACATTGACAAACATAAAAACTCAATAAAAAACTGTTAGAGCTTATAAACAAATTCACTAATGGTGCAGAATATAAACTGTATACAAAAGAGTTTATGATAGTTTACCTGGGAAAAATTTTGAATTGAAGATTTGAATATTGATAATACTCCAAAAATTATTTAGGACTATACATTGCATTATACTAGAGAAGAATTATAAACAATCATTTTTCAAATAATTGCTGAGAACCTACTAGAAATCAGAAAATGAGAACAAGAAGACAAAGGTGAAATACGGCCATAGAGTTTGGCTGCAAGATCTAACCTGTAGGTCCCCTATACAAGACAAACATTTGCATGTAAAGTTAACAACAGAGTAAAAAGTCAAGTTAACACTCCACACTCACTAGGGTAATAAAAAGCAACAGCAATACTACTCTGGAATCATATCTTCACAAAGGAACAATATAAGAAGCTATGTCTGTATAAAAATAAGCCAAAATCCTTCTCTCCAGCTAGCATAAGTGGCAACTGCCTTTTTACCAATGGCAACTCTAGCCCTGCTTCATTCCTCTCACCTTATAGATAAGAATTATTTCGATATCCAATTGTTGAATTGCCCCTTTTCTGGCAGCATGTAATCCAGAACAAATTGTTGCTTCTTTGAATCCTCTCCGAAATCACTTAATACAAGCTAAAATTCTATAGCAAGACTCTTCTAACTCTCTTACTGACACATTCACAATTCCTTTAATGCCATCTCTTCTTCAATTAAGCAAGTTTGTAAGTCTAGCTTTTTTGTTTTTTCTAACCAAGTGGTTTTCTAGGTTGTCTTTTGGCAATACTGTGGAAAAAAATAAGTTCAGTGTTGTTGGAACTTAATTTTCAACAGAGTTGTATGTGACAATATTGAAAAGACTAAAAAGCTTCAGTTTATGCAGGGGCAAATAGGCATCATTAACATTTATTTTCTTGAATTTTATATTTATCAAATATACATATTAGAGAGGTTTCATAATTGATACTTATAGTATATAATATTTACTTTATATTTTTACTACATAGGTATGTAGAGGCAGGTACATATATGTAGGATGTCAGTTCTGTTATTCTTTTCAGTTTTACTACGGTTTTATATGTTGCCTCATTCAGACTTTATGTGTATTTATTTTACATTTATTATTTCAATGACAATAATTGTGGCCTTGGGTCTTTATATCAATGTAAGTTTCTACATTTTTTTTTACCACAACAATCAACCAGTGCAACAAAGCTTCCATTTCATGAGTTTGAAACACTATATTTCATGTCACTTTGGTCACAAGTTGAAAATTACATACTTCAGTCACCAGTACAGCAGCGATATATAACAATATGGAAGTTCAAGTTACAAGTATGCAAACAAACAAAATCTGATACTATAATTATTTCTAATATCTTTTAAAATCTTATCTCTTATCTGAAGCTCTGCAGAAAGTTTGCTAAGTTATGCACAAAGGACTGGGATTGTTACTTCAATTTATCTTGAAAATGAGAGTAAAGGGTGTTGAAAATATCACCATCATTAATTAATAAGGGAAACCCTCTGGAAATTGGTTTTTAGGAAGAAATAACATTGGGTGTTTCTGTTCATGGGAACACAGAGTTACAGCATCTTGCTAAATGGCTATAAAGCCTTAACATGTAAATGTCAGGTAATTGGCGGTGATCTAGCCAAAGATAGGCAGATATTTCAATCCACCAATTGTTCCAAGAGCATTATATAACACCTATCATAATTGAGCTATTTAATCTATTGACCCAATGCTACCATTGGGATCTGGAAGAAATTAGACAAATAACTACATGACAGATTTATAAAGGAGAAATAAACCAGATAGCAGATAAATCAATTATTTCTTTGAAGATATTTAGGGCAAGTATAGCTGTTGTTCCATTTTTTTTTAGAAAATGAGGAGAGTCTCATTCTACTATTAAGCCATCAATCTCTAAGAAACAAATATCTTTTGGGAGTTAACCGTTACTTACAATAACAGTAAGCAACTCAACAAATATAATTATTCCTCCACTAATTACAGTATTCTATCATGGAATGAGTGCTTACTAATCAGATTTCCAATGAGCCCATTACTCTTCAGAAAGAGAATGCCTGAGGGGTAGCTTAAAAAACCCCTTGTCCCTGTTACCACACCAAATTAAAAACTCCCCAGTTCTTTCAAATACATGTAAGACATATCTCTCTTCCATGTTTTTAAGGTCTCTAAAACTTTCAGGACCACCATAGAGTACCCATAGAGAACAGTTACTCTCACACACCAAGAAATCTGTTTGAAGAGGTAGGGACCTCCATCTTTCCAACCCTAGTTCTAAGATCCAGATATAAATCTGGACTAGAAGCCATAGATGCTTCTTTCTGCAAGCTAAAAGGCTCTTGAAACCATTTTTTAAAAGTGTTTACCTGAAACACAATATGCCTCATATTCTTGTCCTGACAACTATCATGAGGAAATTGTTTCTTTTTGTCTTCTACTCTACTTTTTTCCCCACAATACTGTTTTTTTACTTCACTGTTTTAACCCAACTTCTGATCTCTTCTTTCTAAAATAACACCCAATATTTGGAAAGGCACTGGATCCAATGTAAGTAGGAGTAATGCCTGATTCATTGGTTCAATGGGAAGAGGGAACAGCATAATCACAAAGAGGGGGATGGATTAACTAATCTGAAGACATGTTCAGAGGATGAGTATGAAGCAGTCAGACTAGAGGAAATTTTGCAAAGGTATTATGTGATCTGAATGTTTCCAGTGCTAGCACTACAAAAACCTCCGATTTAAAACAGAATTACAAACTTTATTTCAGTCAGATTATTGGATCAAAACCTTCCATCAGGTCAATCCATCTGAATCAGCTTTGAATTTTACTTTCTATAATAGATTGTTATGTTTAACATATCTGTATGTTAAAAGGTATATAGAATTAGGGATTCTATTAATATGTTCCTTCAATACAGGGGTCAATACATTTTTTTTTCAGTAATGGCCAGATAGCAAATATTTTAGGCTTTACAAGCTAGTCTTCATGGGAACTATTCAATTTTGATATAATAGCATGAAAGCAATCACATATAATAGATAAATTAATGTGCAGAGCTGTGTATATTGAAGATATATAGTAAATCAAGAGAAAGCAAGATTTGATAGATACCATATCTACTAAAGTAGGTGTCTGTGAATTACCTGGAGACAAAATCTCACCTACTGTAATTTTGAGTGTGTGTGTTTATTTTTAAATAAACTCTAATAAACTCTATTAGAACACAGTTACACACATTAATTTCTCTATTATATGTGATTGCTTTCATGCTATTATGGCAAAGTTGAATAGTTCTGATGAAGACTAGCCTGTGAAGCCTAAAATATTTGCTATCTGGCCCTTATTGAAAAAAATTGCACTGACCCTGTATTAAAGGAACATTTTAATAGAATCCTTAATTCAAATAATTTAAGCAAGACATTTTTGTTATACTTTTAAAGCATGTAGTTATTCATGTATTGTAATAAATGTATCATGATCCAAATAATTGTGAGAACTAATAATGTATAATTTTGTGCAATAATGTTTCTATTTAAATGTTATTAGTATATTTTATGACAAATAAATACATATGCTATATAAATATAAAATACATTTATTTCAATGATCACTCCTACCAGGTAAGTTCAGTCTAGGGTTACAAACAAGAAGAAAAGCTTTATCTGATCTCTTAGGGTTTATAGCCTGCTGATATATATTTTCCCATTATTTTTGATACTTCTGTGAATAGTGCTAATACTTGCTGTCAAAGGTCTTTACAAATGTACCTTTTAACCTTTCTCCTATTTATCTCCAAATAGCTGACCTTTCCTGCTTGTCATAGCTGGCTCTGCTTCACCCTGATGCTAGAACTTTTGTCATAAGGGATAATGTTTTGGATTTGTGTCTGATAATAGTTGCACCTTTTACAACCACACAATGTGAATTTTGCAGCCTGTGAGACAGTAACTTCAGATCACTGCTGACCCATGTTATTAGGAAATCTCATTTTTAACAGGTTGTGAAGTCTGATATCCTATGAAGAGAAAATAAGGGGAGGAAGGGGGAAGACAACAACCAAAATCCCTTTCTGGAAAATTCATATAGGTCATATTACTCTTAAGTCCATATATCTGTAGGGAGGTATGATGGTGGTTAATGTATGTAAATAGGTTGCAGTTATTTTCTTCTGAAGTGTGAGTTGTCTAGCTTCAGTTCACAGGGCTTTCAGAAAGCATGGCGTAGTTTTCAGTAATCACAAATTAGCAAACATTGGGAGGAAAGAAAAGAAACAAGAAAAAAATAAAAAACATTATTTTGGAGACTTGTAGCCAGGAAAAATTAGAATCCAGTCTAATCTGTAGAAAATAATAAAAGCTGAAAAACATCAGGCAAGACTAGAAGCTAACAACTGGTGTACTATAGTTTTGAAAATAATTTTCTGTCTCCAGTTTCCCAGTTTTACTAAAGACAAATCATGGTAGAATTGATTTGTTTTATTATACTTGGCTAGATTATTTGTATAAAGTGCAAGAATAATTGCTTTTTACATAGGCTTTTTTCTCCAATAGAGTCCTGGTGCAAAAGGAAATATTCTTATTGCACTTATACAAATAACCATATTGCCATAAGTTAAGAATATTTGGAAATAGTTCCCAAATTCTGGAGAAATCAGGTAGAGGGAAGCAAATATGCTCCAAATTTTGTGCACAGGAGTATACTTTACTGAATTGCTCCAAGCTGTAAATAACTCAAATGAAACATTTTCTTGACTCTGATAAACAGAGCAAAGGATTCTCAATGTTTTAAGCAAAAAAGTCAAAAGATTACTTGAGTCTTGTATTAGTTCATTTCATGAAGTTAACACCTGTTCTGCATGATATTCATGAATATTCCAGCTCTCCATGAGAGTCATGAAAGTTATTTTCCTCTATTCTAATAAACTTATGTTTTCTCTCAAAATCATCCCTTAAAAACAATCTCAGGCACCCACCTCTTCCATGATAGTCACTGGGACTTAAGAAGTTGAAGAAGTTTAATTTCTGGCCCCATGTCTCACAAACACAGCTTATTTTGATTGACAGCTTCTGAAGATAAGTCTGTAACTGCTGTCAGTGTTGAGATTCAGTAGGATTTGGCATCCTTTTAGACACAGGAGTCGAAGTCCTGCAACTTTTTTTCTTTTTTTTTTTTTTTGAGACAGAGTCTCACGCTGTCGCCCAGGCTGGAGTGCAGTGGCCGGATCTCGGCTCACTGCAAGCTCTGCCTCCCGGGTTCACGCCATTCTCCTGCCTCAGTCTCCCGAGTAGGTGGGACTACAGGTGCCCGCCACCTCGCCTGGCTAGTTTTTTTTTTTTTTTGTATTTTTTAGTAGAGACGGAGTTTCACCGTGTTAGCCAGGATGGCCTCGATCTTCTGACCTCATGATCCGCCCATCAAAGTGGCAACTTAAAAAAAAAAAAAAAACGGCACAAGGACTTTAAAAGCACATATGGGGAAGTTACAGGGATTGTATAACCTTAATTTTAAAAGAATCTTGTTTTTTCTAAAGCAAACCAATTTTAGTAATAATATATAGGAATTTATTTTGATAATGTGTAAGTTTTAATTAGGGAAAAAAAGTTATAATGTCTTGTAAATCATTAAGAGTCAAGCAATACCTTAAGCAAAATTTATAGTTTGAATAAGATTCTTCTGTATATAAGTGTTTTTCTCAACCAAAGGTCAATTTCTAGAAATGCCATTATAACTTCTGTTTAACTACTGATACTTTATTTTTATAAGCCATTTAAAAAAAAATAAATCTATTATGACATACACAGACCATTTATAACAGCCTTAGACTTTCTGGTTGTCCTAACATTCCTCTTTCTAAACACCAGTTCCTTTATTCTAGGGGACAAAATTTACCATACAAAGATTCCTACTTACTCATATAAAAATATTTCCTCTTCTTTAAGCTTTCTTACCAAAAATTTTACCTCTTCTATTTCACAACCTTTCTTTTTTATATCTCTCTTATTTCCTGGTTTCCTTTTACCTTGTTTTGTATACATAACCTTTGAAATAATCCTTGAATTAAAAAAAAAAATTATTCACTCTTTTTAAAAAGGACTTTTTTTTTTAAAGGAAAAAATGTTTTTCCTACATTTATACTCTTATTGGATACTCTTATTGGAAAATACCAAAATCATGAAATATCTATTATTTAATTAAATATAACTTTAGATTCTAAATTATGACAAGTTTGTCTACGAGTATTTATTCCATTCAATTTACTTAATTATTTTACTTCAATAATTTATCTAGATTATTTGTGAAAACCACCAAAGTCATCATTTAATATTATGAAACCACCATCGCAAAATTGTTACTGAGACAGTGAAAAATCATCTGACTTAACTGACTCCATCTTGCTTGTAACCCCCAAGCTATTCTTGTTTATTCCTGAGTGTAGGACAAACTAACTTTGGGAGGAACTTAGTTTATAGGTTAGCTTTGAAACAGTCAGTAACAGTCCTTCCCCCAAACAAACCTCCTTCCTGCCTGGGGACTAGACCATCTAAAGCCACAAGATTAGATGTTATGTTTATTTTAGTAAATAATTCAAGATTTTGCTATTTTCATTAAATCAGCATGAATGTCTTATTTATTTAAAATTCTACAAGCAAAGATTATTATGTTTTGGGCTGGTTTATAGTTTTGAAACCACTATGCCAAGTTTTGATACCTGATAATATTTGGCAGGGATAAGTATGAAATGTCTTGATCAATAAATGCAAACAAAATGTATGCTGGCATTTCTTAAGACATTTCTAGTATTACTTCACCAATAATTTTAAATCTAGTACATGCAAATTTGAAAAGGATTTGATTAGGCTTTCCTTTTCTGATGAAGTGTTTTATTTAAGGGATTCTATTTTCTTTAAACCAATTAATTAGAATTCTTTTGTATATTTTTAATAGTGAAACTCTGTGTACAAAACACATAATACACAGATGTATTGGCATACCAACAGTAGTACATCTTACAGGTTCATAAAACCTCCTTTTTTCTCCTAACTTAAACTTGCAAACTCTTGATAAGTTATTTCATTACCCTGGCAGTTGTCAGGTAAATAGCCCTAAATCTGTATTTGAAGGAAACAACTCTTGATTGAAAAATCCAACAGCAAAATTTACATCCCAGGGTACAAATAAAAAAAAATGTCTGGTGGTATGAGAGGGAGATTAAAGTTGTATGTGAAATCAAACATAAAATCAGTGCAATCTATCATAGTACTCTATAAGGGGATCAATTTTATTTAGGAAGGACTACCAGTCTTTTAACTGCAACTCTCATCTCTGGGCAGAGCCCGCATAGAATCCTGGATCTCCAAAAAAGGAGAATTATTAATATATATATTGTTTGAGACACAGTCTCACTCTGTCCCCCAGGTTGGGGTGCACTGGCACAATCTCGGCTCACTGCAACCTCTGCCTCCTGGGTTCAAGCGATTCTTCTGTCTCAGCCTCCCGAGTAGCTGAAACTATAGGTGCACGCTACCACACTTGGATAATTTTTGTATTTTTAGTAGCAACAGGGTTTAACCATATTGGCCAGGCTTGTCTCGAAGTCCTGACCTTGTAGTCCACCTGCCTTGGCCTCCCAAAGTGCTGTAATTACAGGCGTGAGTCACCACGCCCAGCCAAAAAAGGGAGAATTATTATGAGGCTAATCAAGTGATGCTTTCACAGTGCACTTTAAATTTTTCTTTAAAAAAAAAAAAACAAGACATTTGTAAAGTTGTGTAAACTAAATTCTTCCTTGAAAACTCAAGTAGCCTCTGTTGTAGTAACTATTTTGGTTAAAAAAAAAAAGGAAAAAGAAAAAGAAAAAAGCAGGTAACACAATAAAAAAGCTTGCAATTTCAGAGCTGAGATGAACTTGTCTGTTTATACACTTGGGGTTCCATAAGGAAAAACAGAGGTTTCTCCCCAAAAGGGAGTCTGGTGTCTTCTCCATTTCTTTAAGGAACCCCAGGCTATTATAAACTGTTTTAGTTCCCTCATGCAGCAGAGGATGCAAGAGAAAGGAGGGACAGAAGAAGTATGACGAAAACAGAATTCAGTCAACTGAGAAGAAAAAGAGAAGAAAACTTTTGCTTAAAAAAGACAAGGTCCTAGGAAAGAGAAAACAAAAACATGAGGCCTTTTAAATACAAACACACATATATGCACACATACACACACATCGTGGATGTTAGATTTTAATTAAGCTGACTTTTAACCATTGAGCTCCTTTAAAATTTTCTTTTTAGGCCTGGCGCGATGGCTCACACTTGTAATCCCAGTACTTTGGGCAGCCCAGGCGGGCGGATCGCGAGGTTAAGAGATCCAGACCATCCTGGCCAACATGGAGAAACCGCGTCTCTACTAAAAATACAAAAATTAGCCGGGCATGGTGGCGGCGCCTGTAGTCCCAGATACTGGGACTGAGGCTGAGGCAGGAGAACGGCGGGAACCCGGGAGGCGGAAGTTACAGTGAGCCGAGATCGCGCCACTGCACTCCAGCCTGGCAACACAGTGAGACTCTGTAAATAAACAAACAAACAAACAAACAAAAAACATTTTAAAATCTCATTACTGTATTTCAGCTAGGACAATTTGCTGCTACTTCAGAAGTACCAAATTTCAAACCAGAAAGGACTTGATTTAGGAATCAAAGCCAGGCTGTCGTGGCGAAAAAAAAAAAGGCAGAACCTTAGCTATGGAATGGCAGTATGGGGTGACAGTCATTGCTCTTTCAGCCAAAAATTGGCCTAGCAAAAGTTGGCATTGCTATATAAGTGAAGACCCTTAGGTACTCAAAAGAAAAAACGAAATCTTTCTTTCTTTCTTTTTTCATTCTTTATGCCGATCCTTTTTCTCCCCCCCATCACATCACCTTTATTTATTTATTTATTTATTTATTTATTTATTTATTTACTTATTTATGGAATTTAGTCACTTCAGAGGCCTTGTTCCCCATAATTTGGAACTTTCCTTCAGATTTGATCAAGTTGGATAGAGTTGGTCAAATCCAATAAGAAAAAGACCAAAACAACAACAACAACAGAAACAAACAACAACAAAAAAAGTTAAGCAAAACAAACAATCACACAACTTATACAATTACTGAGTGCTCTAATGGTAAAAAGAAATTGAGACCAGCTGGTTGTTAATCTTAACTTTAGTCAAGACAAACCCCAATCAAGTTACTTACCTAGGAATGGGTTTCAGGCTGAAGACTGCTCTCTATCATCCTGGAAGCAAGGAAAAAAAACTCAAACTTGCCTTCTTTGTTGGGAGTGAGTTCAAACTCCAGAAAGTAATTTTCTGCCTTCCATCATCATGGAAGCAGGAAAACTTGTCTTCCTTGTGTTGGAAGCAAGTAAAATTCCAAAAAATAAGTTGTACAGCAAAATAAACTTTAGATCTCAATCAAATTTTGCAAGATCAGGAATTCTCTGGAGGGGGTGCTTCCAGGTCTCAGCAAATTGTCCTGTTGGTGTGAGCTATAAAGATAGCTCAAGCTGGTACCAAACACCAATAGGAGATTTGTTAAAGGTGAGGGGCACCTCCACCAGAATTCTTTTGTGGTTGTCAAAATGTGAACCCCTAATATCTCAGATAGGTCTCAGTCAGTTTAGGAAGTTTATTTTCCCAAAGTTAAGGACGTGGGCCCTTAACAGGCATGATAAAACCTCAAGAGGTCCTCACAATATGTGTCCAAGGTGAGCACAGCTTGATTTATACATTTTAGGGAAACATGAGACATCAATCAATATATGTAAGATGAACATTGGTTTGGTCCAGAAAGGCAGGACAACTCAAAACAAAGGCAGGACAACTGGAAATCTGGAGGTGTCTTCCGGGACATAGGTAGGTAAGAGAAAAATGGTTGCATTCTTTTGAGTTTCTGATTAGCCTTTCAAAAGAAGGCAATCAGATATGCACTTACCTCAGTGAGCAGAAGGATGACTTTGAGCAGAATGAGAGGCAGGTTTGCCCTAAACAATTCCCAGCTTCACTTTTTCCTTTAGATTAGTGATTCTGGGACCCCAAGGTTTATTTCCCTTTCAAAGTAATAATGACATACATAATTAGTTCAATAATTATTAATAGTTTCTTTTGTTTAGAGTTAAATTCAGTTCAATCTAATCATTGTATATGTATTGAATATCTGTTTTGCAATATTTTATACATTTATAATTTTATAAATTTTATCATTTTAAAAGTAAGAAAATCTAGCTTTGTTTTCAAGGCATCTAATTTCTTTTATAATTTTTATCTTGTATATATAACATGATAGAGAAGCAAAATATTATGTGGGGTCCAAGGAAAAGTATATTTGTTTGAGGATGCTCAGAATAACTTCATGTGGAAACTTCTGTTCGAACTGTGATATGAACAATGGGTACCATTCTGAAAAGCATACTTGGGAGTGAAAAAGTCTCTAGAGATGCTTAACCATGTAGACAAAACTTTGATATTTGAGATTCCAGGGTGAGTTTTGAATGAGTATATACTTTGGTTTGACTAAAATATCTAGGGATGAGAGGTAAAAATAGAAAAAGCATACATACTACAAGTTAAGAATACTTACCTGAAATGCTTGAAAACAGAAGTGTTTCAGATTTTGACTTCTTTCAGATTTTGTATATTTGTGTGTGTGTGTGTATCTAGTCCAGCAACCTGACTTTGTGCACTACAGATGCTTGGCCTATATTTGTTGAGACAAGAAACCACTGGTACTAGAAGGAAATGGCCCCAC